>NC_063344.1:54332912-54348546 GCF_021869965.1 Rhincodon typus
GGTTTTTATTGAATCAGGTGATACCTGATTTTATATTCTGATTTCAGTGAAATGAAAATCAAGGACACATATATACTGTGTGGCTGTTGTCTGTTTATCAAAGCAAGTCATAATTAGCCCCTGTGTGTAGACAGCTGTCTAATCATGTAATATTCAAATTTTTGGTTTTTCAAACTGTGGTTGTTCTGAACGGAAAGAATGCCTCCTTAAACTTATGCAACCATCTGTCAGAATTGCGAAGCACAGCTTAACTACATTAATGCAGTATTAATAGAGAGGCATTTAACCATCTTTTTCAGATGTTTCAGTGATCATGTTACTTGGATATGTTAGTTCAGTGCTGCTTGCTTCCAATGGACTCAGCTTTCCTTATTCTGCAACAAGTTCCTGCCCAACAACCCTCCTGTGATCCTTAGTCTGGTCATTTTGTGCATTCCCTTTGCCTCATTGCTTCACTATCAGCAGTTATCTGTTTTAGTTGATTCGGCCTGAAATTTTAAAACTCTTGCATGTTCTCTCCTTTTCTTCACATGCCCCACTCATTTTTAAAGTGCATTTTAAAACTTTGATAAAGCTTTGGATTACCTTCCTAATGCCTCTATGTTACTTGGTTTTAATTCTTTTGTAATATACCTATGAAATTCTGTGGTTTACTGCATTAATGGCGATATTTAAATGTCAGCTGTTCCCCACCCGTCCCCCCCGCCACAGCCATCACCAGCACCAGCACCACATTCAGTAAACAAACTTTAAAACATGGGAAAAAGGCATAACGTTCTTTAAACTCTAGAGGTGACGATTTAACAATTCCCAATGGTGAATCTTAATTAAAATGTTACTTCTTTTAAAACAACTGTTCCAACTTTATCAATTAAAAAATGTTTTATCAAACTGCTTAAGCATCACTTTTCGAGAAAAACTTTTGGTTCTACAGTGTGATACTCTAGCAATCATCAGTTTACAATTCCTTGATTTAATTGATCATCATTTTTGAAAACTATCTTTTTGAATCCTTTGCTTTGTTGAACGTGTTAGATAAGTGCACGTTTTTGTTGTATGTTAAGCTTCTCTGTCTTTCATTTGCTTCCCCTTTTTAAAAGCACAATCTTTCTCGGGGAGAGTTCCACTCATGTTGAAAACTGGGCATACATCATGTAGTATTGAAACTTCCAGCTATTAAAAGCCACTGTAGCTGTGTTGTCACATAATCATGTCCACACACATGCACACTATGTAACAAAGATGTTTATTCTTCCTCTGCACCCAGCCTAACAGCGCTGATATTAATTGTTGCAATCCTGACTAACAACATTTAACAGAATAGTAAAACATCAGAGGTAACCAATACGAGTTAGCAGCAACCTAACCTTTGTCCACTGACAGTGTTCCAGCTGTTAAAAAATCCATTTTCTTGATACATTTAATTGTCTAAAATGCTGTGCTTTCTTAAAATTACAATTGTGAATTTGAAATTTGATAGAAATCTTGTTGGAGGACAGGCTTGGTACTACTGACTCCGCAGAAAACATGGCATCTACTACACTGGTCACCACTACGCCTCCTGTGACCCAGGAAAAGGAACCATACAAGAAACTTGGCCTCACCAAAGAAGTTTTAGCTGCTCACACACAAAAGGAAGAGCAGATATTCTTGAGCAAGTTCAAGGAGCTGAGTAAACTGAAAACATTTGAACCTTCCTGCAAATCGTACTTAGAAGATCAGTACAAAGGATGTTCAGGAGATTGTGGTAAGAACTACAAACATTTCCTCTTTTTAATTTCCTCCCTGAGTTGCAAGAGTTGCATTGTGATATGGTATAAGATCTGTTGCATATGATGTGACATGCGCAAAGGGAAAGAATGTGGACTGATGTACCATTGCACTTTTTATATGCTAAAATGCTGTATATTGTTAAATATAAAATACATCTTTCATTTACGAACCATCTTTTAAGGGTACAATGAGTGTAACAAATGACAGAGCGTGTACTAATGGGTGGAAATTGTTCTGTAGTCAATCACCGTTCACATTGTAATATCATATTTGATACTCCAGAAGGAAAAACCAGTAAAACTTGCAATGACACATAATGAACCAACTTGTCTTGTACAGTATAGTTAAAAATGGAACTTCAGTTTGCCCTGTACACTCATTTCCAAGTTTTATTGTTTTGTTTACTGCTTTCTTTTTTTCCCTGTGAGATTATTGTGAAGTTTGAGTTAAATGGATTGGTGTCTTTGAACTCCCATGTCATATAAATGGAAACAGTTGCTAAAGTTTTTAAATACCTGTAATCAACCCGTTCAGAAATGTTATTACATACTTCTGGAACAGGTGGGACTTGAACAGGGCCTTCTGAGAAACAAAGGTACTAAACGTGTGCTTTGCCAATAAGATACACCTGTTTAAAAGTCTGGTCTTAGCACTCAGTTTTGGACCCAGAAGCTCTTGTGCTACAGTGGTAGTGTACCTACCTCGGAGGCTCGGCCCAAAGGGTCTAGGCCCGAAACGTCAGCCTTTCTGCTCCTACGATGCTGCTTGGCCTGCTGTGTTCATCCAGCCCTGCACCTTGTTGTCTCAGAGGCTGGAGGCCCGGTTTTAAGTCCCACCTGCTGTACAAGTGTAACATAACGCCTCTAAAGAGGTTGATTTAAAAATAACAATTTTGGACCTAATTGCAGATCATCATAGTTCACATTTGCCCAGATGTGCTAAGTCAGATGTCTGCAGGTTTTGCACTCCTCAAGTGTCGATTCAGTCAACCTTGTGGAGCATTAGGTTCAGCTACTTGGCTTAGACCTTGTCTTTCACTCAATGTTCTCAGAGGATTTTTTTTTCACCTTATAATCCCATCTTGGCCTTTTCATGCCTAACAAATCTGAAGCAATTTTTTCTTTTACTGAGTTTTTTATCAGAATCTCATCCTTTGAGTAAAATATTGAACATTATGTAACAGCCCCAGCAGTCAAATTGAGAAACCAGTAGAAAGATATATTCATATGGATGGTACTATTTTGCTTTTGTAATCCAGGGTAACATGGAATACTAAATTATTTAATTTGACAAGTCATTTTCCTTTTATTACAACCTTCCAATAATAATAAAATGCCTTAACTGTATAATCTGTCAGTGCAAATCTTCCAAAAGTTGCTATAGCAAAATACACTTATAAAATAGTTATTGAGATCTGTCAGTCTCCTATCTGATAGTTTTAAGGAACTAAGAGTGAAAGAGTTATGGGGTTGATTTCAAAAAATTTACCATTGTCATTGCTTGTACAATCAATATATGTGTCAGTTGTTTTGAGTGACCTCAGTTAGCAACCTGTTCCTTCTTCATACAGGTTCTCAAGGATTCAAACCTGGATGGAATCGTGCTGAGCCTGTGTACAAAAAAGGCGGAAAGAATAAGAAGCTGAAATCAAAACGCATCAAGCAGCAGGAATTGTCTGACAGTTCTCCATCTCGCACCAACCAGCATACACCGCCTTCCTGGTCCCCATCCGCTGTCTCTCAGAGTAGATATTCAGCTATACCGTTTACAACAGTTATGCCACCCTATCAACTGCCAGTATTTTCTGCCCATGGAGGTATGCCTCCTACTGCTGACCCCTCTCTGTCCAACTTTGAAAATGCTCAGGCTGTTCACTGCACCACACAGCCTCCACCGTACTCTGCACCCCTGGTAACCCCTATGGTAGCATTTGTGCTCCCTAATTACATGCTGCCTGGGATGAACGACACTGCACAGGAGCCTTTCTTTGCAAGCCAAGCTGCATTCCCTTCACAATCGACCTTTTTACCACAGACGACGTTTTCTGCAGAGACTTCTTCATTCCCGTCTCAGCCACAGTTTGCATCACAACATTATGATCCACCAGCAGAAGGCGAGAAGGCAGCTGCACTAGAACCTCGAGATGCCCCGTCATGTTGCTGTACTCCACAATCAGTAGGCCCTCAAGGCCACACTTCCCCTCCATTATTCCAGTCCAGGTGCAGTTCACCTTTACAACTGAATCTGCTGCAGCTGGAAGAAATGCCCAAATCATCAGAAGGAATTGCAGTTGTTGGAATTGTAGGTGGAAGTGGATCAATGGTTGATGGAGGAGGTATGAGCAATACCCCCAATATTGCGAATGTGGACGTTGCAAAGGATGAAACAGAACTGGTAAATTACTTAGTTTGAAAATATAACAATTTTCATTTAAAATGTGGGTTTTCGTGTTTTTAAGGCATAAATATCTCGTCTCTTGTAAATATTAATATTTTACAGTGTGAAATTCCAAATTTCAAAGGAAAAGCTCAATATATTAAGCAGTCAACGGAACCTAAAGTGCAAAATTCTTACTTTGGCAGAATTTATATTTAAAGTAGAATAGAGGAGGCAAGAAACATAGAAACTGGTTCAACCAGCCAAAGGTCACACCGACCCAAAGATATCTATTGCTTTCAGATGAGGGAAAATAAAAAGGTGAAAAAGGCTTTGAATTTTTAAATCTTGGTCAGAGTTTTTTTTTTTTAAAGTGCTGATTCTGAAAACTGGAAAGGATATGACAATGTATGATCAGGTAATTCGTATTTCTTTTTCACTCCAGTACTTATGGAAATTGTAAGGAACCTGGAAAGTATCATGTGAAATGTTTGTGTCTTACAATCCCGACAGGAAGCTCTGGATACACCCTCTTCTATTCAATAGAATTGAGTGTAGACTAAGTATTTTGTTATTAATAACACATTCCTTCGGCTTTGACTTTTCCTTCAATTCAGTCCTGTTACCATGCCTGTCTTGACATAATCCAACAATCTGGAAATTCCTGGCAGTGCATTGTCATTCCTTGTTTAAATATAAACCATCTAAAATAAGACAGTGGAAAAATAGTGAGCAAATAAATTGCAAAATTTTGTTTAAAATGCTTAGAAAGATTTACCTGACAACAAAATTTATGTTTTATACTTCTGTGAGATTGGGGAAGAAACAAATTTACCTCGGGACATTTTATTGCCATTTTAAAAATCTTTCATATTTTACTTTTCATATAGAACATGAATGGGTCCAAAGGTGACCCTGCACTTCCAAACTTTGAAATTTTGCTTTCCTCTGTTTGTCCCTTCACTTAATTTTCAACAGTGTATTGTGCCTCCTAACTTTGTGTCACCTGCAAACTCGGAACCTCTCATTAACAAAGTCGCTGGTTTTATTTGGTAACAATCTGAGGTCCTAGTCTCGATCTCTGGTGAACATCAATCATCATATCCTGCCAACTGATATTTTTCCTTTAACAACTACACTCAACTTCTAAATCACCCTGTTGCAAGCCTTGCAAACTTGAGAGGCTTGGAAAAATGAGGACTTTATTCACTGTTGCAGAACTCTTTTAAGGAGGAAAACCTAGTAACTGTTAAACATTGAGATGACATTTGGAGATTATATTAATATCCTAATATCTATTGAGATGGATAGATATAGGTTCAAACTAGTAGAAAAAGTGTGAAGGAAGAAGTTAACTGTTTCCAAGGGAAAATTTATTTTATCAGTACATTGCAGTGACTTTGCAAATGATGATTGAGATTGGATTGATGATGTGATTTAAGAAGGAAATGAGACAGTACCAGTTGGGTGCAAGGAACTGTTCTATAAACTGCCGCATTAGTGCTGAGTTGACATTTTGTTAGGGGACCAGAAGAATGCAGTGACTTGCATTACTATGTGTGAATTAGTGAAGAATCTTATGTTATATTTGACTAATGGTTGGTTGTTTTGATTTTTTGTCATGATGTCACTACCCTTTTAAAATTCATTGTTTTGCTCTTTAAATTGGAAAGAAATGAAGACCATACACTTCCTGAAAAACACTATATTCCTGAAATATGCAAGAGAGGGAGTTGTATTTTGAGTCTATACTTTTGCAGTAGTCTTTGCAGCTGCTGCTGGATCCAAGTAGACAGCAGTGTTTGCACTGCGTGCTAGCATTGGTCCTAGACCTGCGCATGTCTGAGCATTTTTGTGTATTTGGGTCTTGACTAAAATTTTTCTGTTTCTTTGGTTTTGGGGAAATGCCAATCCTTGAGTGGCCTAAGTCTAGACCTCTATGAACACTGTGTTCAGGTCTGATAACTCACAAGATGGCAAAACCAGATTGAAATTTAAAATGTGGGTTTGCAAATGTACATACGTTTGTGCATTTTTGTTTAGTTTGGCATGTGGATCACAAATGTTGTACAACAGTGTGTGTTCAGTGTGAAATATGTTCTGCTGAATGTTGCAGCTAGTTGCTGTGGTTCGAAATGTTATTCATGAAATGAATGGGTCCAAGAGGCTAAACATTTTTGAATGAATTTGTTTTGGTTTCTTAAGGCTGTATCACCCGATGAACCCCAGAACAGTGATGCTCACTCCACCTCTACTGACCTGTTGGATCTGTTACTTCAAGATTCACTGTCAGGCACAGGATCTGCAGGCTCGGGGAGTGCCAGATCAACAGCCTCAGGCTCTTCAGGCTCCCCTTCTAATGGGTGTGGAATGTCAGGAACTGACACAGGTATTTATATAGATATAAAAGTAATTGCTTCTACTTCTGGCAGAGCTTTTACATCTGTTTTGTTCATCCAAAGATTAGGAACGACCGCCGACAAAGTGTTTCTCCCCAACCTGCCTTGCTAAAAGTCGAAGGTAAAACAAACAAATGTATCAACTCACTAGTACCTTATTTTGATGGACTAAGTTACAACAGTGGCTTCGGTTAGAGTAAGAGATGTGAGGTAGAATGGCTTCCCTCTTGTCCAAAGCCTCGCTTGACTACAGCATTTTTTTTCAACTTTTTTTCTATTTCAAAAGGATTTGTTTGACAATTCACTGTGTGTCTAAAACTGTGCTGTGACACAGAAACATCTCATTTAATTTTTAAAAAAAAGTTGTATTTAACCTAGTCAAAGAAACATACACACTTGAAGTTTAAGCCACCCAAATTTGGAATGGGAGAATAGGTTAAGCATTTTAAAATCTTGTAAGTTTAAGGGTGTCCAGCTCTTGAAGTCTATGTCTTGGCTCACTGCATTCTGGGTTCAACGTTAGTGTGGCCTATTTAGGTGTTCTTCAGGTGTCAGTAGTTGTTGAGTTGAGTTCTTTTAGATGCCACAGGAAGATACCTTTTTAAATGATCAAAATCAGCATACAGGGTTCAAAACTTGCAAGTCTGATGGAGGTAGAGAGGAGGACCCATGTAGGGCAACCAGAAAATGCTGGAGAAACTCAGCAGGATTGGTAGCATCTGTGGAGAGGGAAGCAGAGTTAACATCATTTCTTTTTCTTTGTCTACAGATGCTGCCACACCTGCTGAGTTTCTCCAGCACTTTCTGTGCTTGCTTCAGATTTTTAGCATCCACAGTATTTTGTTTTTATTTCACCCACATAGGGATCTTTCTTCTTTACTACCTCATTTGTTTGTGCCATTCTGCAGAAAAGCAGTACTTAAAGAGGGTTGGGATAACAAGGTGTAGAGCTGGATGAACACAGCAGGCCAAGCAGCATCAGAGGAGCAGGAAAGCTGACGTTTTGGGCCCAGACCCTTCTTCAGAAAGCTTAAAGAGGGTTATCTGGCTTGTCATATGTACTTCTTTCTCCAAGTGACCAAATTATCCCAAATATGGTTGTAGTGTAGTGGATTTCAGTTGCATGGTTTACATGATTAGATGATGTCTGACGAAATTCCTTTCACAGCTAGAGTCCTGGTTTCTAAGTGATTTATTTCCAATGGTTTGTATCTAGTTGAGTATGCAAGTGATTATCTGGATGTTTACCTATTGGAATAGGAGATGGCCCCATTCATACTTCTTCAAGGTAACTGTTCTTAGGTAGGCTTTGATGACAGGGTTTCACCATCTAGTGCTTTGAAGTATGAAGGCACAGTGCAGCAAATGTTGACCGTCTTGATTGTGATGTCAGATTGTTCGAAGGTGGCATTATGCTTCTTAAAAACTCAGGTGGTTTTCAGCCAGTAAACTCATTGTCATTTTTTATACAGCATACCTCAAGACTCCAAAGGCACCTCGAAGCGGTAATATATTTTGGGCTTTCCTGTAGTTAAAGAAGTTTCCATAGCAATGCAAGTTGTTTTTTTTTTAACTTCTGGATGAAAAGAGTGTTGTTTGCTCTGTTGTAGAGAAACTTGGATGTAACTGTTGAAACCTCAGTCTGGGCATTCATGGAATCAGGGGGACTACATGGATATATTCTGGGATTCCTGCTTCCTTTCTCAGAGCCTCCAATTTTTTCACCAGTGTAGGTTAAGAATGCAGAATGTGATTCTGTGAAGTGCAAGAACTGCAGCACTTGTCCTTTTACCTTCAATCTCCTGATCGTTCATTGTCCAAAATTCCCTTGACAAGTGAAACTGGGATTTATATGCAGTTCTTTCAATTTGGTAGGTTCACCACTGACAATGTGGCCTGCTTTACACTGGGGGAGATTAAGTTGGGTGACGACTTTGTGAAACATCTCTGCTCAATCTGCAAGCATCGACCCAAGTATCTAGTGACCTATTTTAATTCTCTATCTTGTTCATATGCTGACCTCTCTGTCTTTGGAATATTGCACTGTTACAATGAAGTTCATTACTAGTTTGGCTCATTAACTCAGTTAGGCACTTCATTTCTGGACTCAATGTTTAAGTCACCGATTTCCAGTCAACCTCTGTCTCCCTTTCTTTGCATCATGCAATCTAAACCTTGTTTTTCTCCTTGTTTGGACTGCTGTTGTTCTTTTCATCTGTTATTCACATCTTCTTTGGACACTTTTTGTTTATTAACTTGTCCTTTTGGCTATAGACAACTAACATTTTTGTCATTTAATGTCTCCTATCTTTCACCCTATCACAGACATCCCCCATTTTTCCCCTCCTGTCTCCTGTTTCACTTGTGTAAAATCTATTACATTTCCAACATTTCTCTTTCTTTCTACCGATATTGAATCGCTAAGTATTTCTGCTATTGTCTGTTGTTATCTTAGATTTCTACCATGCTTGTATTCCTTTGTCTAACCTCTGACTATTTTACTTCATTAAATTGAGACTTTTTTAAAAATCATTATTAGGAAGCAGTCATCTAAGCAACACCAGCAAATATTTTGGAAGCATTGACTCCTCGGAGAATGACCTCAAGTCAAAACTAGGAAACTCTAAGAAGATTGACCATTTCACTAATTGTGTACTCCAAGACCCAGTCTGGCTCTCAATGGCAAATACAGATGAAACAACAATGATGACCTATCAACTTCCGTCTAGGTGAGTACTGAAACTCTAGCAGGAAGTTTTTGTCAATTAAAGACCCTGAGAAATAAGAACAGGAGTAAGCCTTTTAGCCTCTCAAGCCTGCTCCGCCATTCATTAGGATTATGGCTGATCCAACATTCCTCAAATCCACTTGCCTGCACTTTCCCCATAATGCTCAAATTCACTGACTGATCAAGAATTTATCTATCTCAGCCTTAAAGATACACAAGGACTCTGCCTGCAGCTCTCTATGGCAAGGAATACCAAAAACTCTCAATTCTCACAGAAGTAAATTGATATCTCTTTAAACTATATTCCTAACCACCCTGTTCTGAGATGTTCCTACACACCTCTGGAGCAGATGGGACTTGAACCCAGGTCTCCCAATCCAGGGGTAGGGATGCTACTACTGCACCATAAGAGGGCCCTTTTGACGCCTCTTTATTCTGCGCTTTTGCCTAATGGCTCTAGATTTTCCCATGAAGGGAAACATCCTTTCAGCATTTACTGTCTCAAGCCCCTTAAGAATCTGATATGTTTCAATGAGATCAACTCTCATTCTTCTAAACTCCAGTGAGTGGAGTCCCACCCTGTTTAACCTTTGCTCATAAGATAATCCCTTCATTTCAGGGGTTGTCCTTGTGAACCTTCTCTGAACTGCCTCCAGTGAAATAATATCTTTCTTTAAGTAAGGGGTCCAAAACTGCTCTCACTACTTCAGATATGTTCTCACCAGCACCTCGTACAGTTGCAGTAAGGCCTTCGTCCTGTCATACTCCAGCTCCCTTGAAATAAGGGCCAACATTCCATTAGCCTTCCTGATTACTTGCTGCCCCTGTGTGCTCGCTTTCGGTGTTTAATGTACAATACCCCAAGACCCTTTGTGTTGCATCTTTTCTCCTTTTAAATAACATTATGTTCTTTTGTTCTCCCTTCCAAAATGAACAACTTCACATTTTCCCACATTATACTCCATTTGCCAACTTTTTGTCCACTTAACCTATCAAGATCTCTCTGGTAAGCTGTATGTATCCATCTTGTAGCCTGCCCTTCTACCTAATGTTGTGTCATCTGCAAATTTAGCTACAGTACATTTGCTTCCTTTCTCCAAGTCATTAGTATATATTGTAAATAATTGTGGTCGCGTCACTGATCCCTGTGGGACCCCACTGGTCACAGGTCACCAACCTGAAAAATAACCCCTTATCCTCATTTGCCGTTTTGTGTCCATGTGCCAATTCTCTACCCATGCCAGAACGGTACCTCCAACATCATGTGCCCTTATGACTTAACCTTTTGTGAGATACTTTATCGAACACCTTCTGGAAATCCAATTACAACACATCTACTGGTTCCCCTCTATCCACTCTGATTGAGTTTTCCTCAAAAAACTCTTAATGAATTAGTCAGACCTTATTTCACTTTCTTGAAACCATGCTGACTCTGCTTGATTGGATTATGATTGTTGTTGCACTAATCCATGTGTTTTCAATGTTACTGTATCTTGTGACTTTAATTCTGTTTAGCCACTGCCTTGCAGTTGATTGAGTGATATTGGCTGGTATCAAAGTTCTACTGTGATCACCTGAAAGTCTGTGCATTGATCCAGTGAAGAAGAATGTTGGGTTATGTGCAATATTCTCCTTGATGATAACACATCAGAAGAGGCTCCACTTGGTTACTAACAAGCTGCCCCTGGCCAGAAGATTTGATGCATAAGCTTGTTAAGAAGACATAGCTCAGGGATGAATAGAGAACTCCTCTTTATAACCTGTTAGCATTTTGACCATTTGTTAGCATACAGTTGTCCGATTATCTTGGTTAATGCCTCCAGCCTGTAAAGATGAACTTTTTTTGTTTGAAAGGCTGCATTTGCTGACACCCAGGAGTATTCAAGAGTTACAGCAAAATCTCTGGAATAAAACTGAAATAAAAAAAAACAAACATCTAAAAACATAAAACCATTAATGACGAACTACATCGGTGAAGAGAACAAAATTAAAATAGATGTTTTACACATTGGCCATATATTGCACATGTATATGGTGTCAGCACACATTTCCTTTGTGAAAGGCACATGCCTGCATTGGAGATGCAAGGAATAATATAATTTCTGTCACATGTTTGAAATCAGAATCTGAAGCAGCTGTACACTGTTGCAGAGAACATTATCAAGAAGGCTAATACCTGTGCTGAAGGCATAAGAAATTGGATCACCCTAACATATGTCTGATTTCATTTTCTTTTTCAGGATTGAGATAGATTTACAACTTAAGGTCTAAAACCAGTGCTGAGGAATTTTCTTTGCTTCTGAAAAACACCCAGTGTTTATTTCAGTTGACTTTTTTAAAATGAAAATTGGGCAGTTTTCATAACAGGGAGCCAGTCCACGAGGCCAGCTTTACTGTGGGCTGACAAATTGACGGACTGGCCATTGTCTCTTAACTACAACAGGATCATCTCAGTGTTTGAACAGCATTACAGTCTTGGAAAGAAAGGTGTTGGCAAAATCCATTTTCATCCTTGGGGCGTAAGAAGTTGGAATTGCCCATGTATGCTGGACAGTTTTTTGTTACAATGTGGTCTCTGTACTAAGACACGAAGCAATGGTGTTTATACTCCAGTGCTTTTACTTAAATTCCTCTTCTTCACTGTTCTTGTTGACTCTTGCTGCAGTATAATTTCAAAGACTTGGGTAGTTTTGTTATTTCTTCAAAATGGTCAGCAGTGTTGACTAGGTACTGATTAAGTCACAGTTTAATTTGTTAATAATGGTGACATCAGACACACACGTGACCTCGTCACTCGACCTGTCTACATGCCAGGCTTCCCAGATAGAAGTTAGGAGCTGTAACTCCCAGCCGGTTTTTTTTTTTTTTTTTAAAAATGATTTTCCTCCCTCACTATTCCCAGCTTTGAGCCGGTGAGCACATGTTCAGGTTCTCCAATCTTTGGGTGAGATAACAGTTTCTGTACTAGGGATTAAATCAGTATTAATCTGCTGTGCCAGCAACATGCTGTCCATGGTTAAATAATTGATACCTTAATGCAATTCTCTAAAAAATAAAAGATAGTGTAATGATCTAATCTTGGGCTTCAGTAATATTAAAAAGCCAACACCACGGTAGACATTTTATAACCCTCTGAAGTCCCTGTGCAATAAGAGTCATTTTCCAATCATTCCCTGCTATCCTTTAAAAAGTATGTTTTATATACAAAAGTGTTCCTGATTTATGATCTGCTTTTGTTCCAGCATGGTTAGTGTAGTGCTGTTGATCTGTCCTCCATGATGTCAAATAATTCTTGCAGAAAAAGATAAGCAATTTGCCAATTATGTCAGGTGTTATGGAGATTATTCATATTGAATACAGTCATGTTCTGTTTTAGTTATACTTTTTTTTTAATAGTGTACCTTACTTATATTGCCAGCTTGAGCGAGCAACCCAGCAACAAAGTTTATTCTGAAATTTAGGGTCTGAAATTTGAGCAAAGGAAACAGGGTACAAGTGGCAAGTTGGACCTGTTAGGTAAGGAAAATCACTAAAGGACTGGCAATGACTAATGGTTAAACATCGGAAATAGGAGCAGGAGCAGGCCATTCAGTCCTTACAGCCTGCTCCACCATTCAGTATGATCGTGGCTGATCATCCGACTTAGTACCCTGTTCCTGCTTCTTCCCCATAAGGGAATACTACAAGGCCTACAACAGATATACATTTCTCTATGGCACACACACCCAAAGAGAAAGGTGACTCAGCTATTGTTAACAAAAAGTTAAAGATTACATTAGAACAAAGCAAGTGGTTTGTTGAAATGCCAGAAACAGTGGTAAACACTGCCCAATGCACCATAATCACTTTACCAACCAACCAATGGTCTGTAATAATCAACCCATAAAACACATTCATAGTTTCACCTCACCCTTACAACCTTAGCACTGCTGCAAGCCTCACACACACTTCACAGCTTGTGCATACAGCCAGGCATTCAACATCTCAGATGCATCTTCCTAACGGACTGTACCACAGCCGCTGACAGGCTTAACTTACCTTTCACTTGTAGGACAAGTGTTAGTACAGTGATTCTAAGACTCTGTGGGTCCTCACCCTGATGTAAGAGCTGTCGCTGCTACACCTGGTACTCCACGAAGAAAGCCATCAACAAACGCATAAAGCTCGACCCCATATACACTCCACCGTGAAGGAAAGCCGGAAGTGAGGTAATCCAGCTCAACGGACTCCAGAGTTTAAATAACAGGCGGGAAAACACAACAGCGCTTCATCGGAGGCTGTACTGAACAACGAACCAGCTCGGCGAGCCGACCAACCACAACATCCACAATCTACTCTAAAACCTTAGTGGCATTAGTTGAAGCATTGCCCTCCAGAATATCAGCACTGATGTTAGATCAGCTTTTTCTTGTCACAATCTTTCTACTCTACATATTTTGCTAGACCTGTATACCGATGCCCTCATCAAAATGGTGTCCAGCGCAGCTCAAACCAGAAATGTGCAAGCACGCTAGATACTCCCTCCCCACTCTCCAGCTGTTGACATGTGCAATTTCCTATTGGCCATCTTGTTGGGAGTGCTTTGCCTTATGTGTTGAGTATAATTGTCGCTAATAGGTTTACTTTTAGTATTTTGTGAGGCAATTTTATTTAGAAACTCAATTGGCATGCTAATCATAATCGTTCCAACTTTAGGGACATTGAAACCGTTCTAAAAGAAGACCGAGAAAAGCTGAAAATGATGCAGAGAAATCAACCAAAATTCACAGAGGATCAAAAAAAAGAACTCTACGAGGTTTTTCCCTGGTTTAGGACAAGTATACTGCCAAAGACCATTGATATCACAGTAAGTATTACATGGTTTTCCAAGTTTTCAGTTCTAGCACTGGGAGTAAATTATGCCCTCATCCATTTCCTTACCTGTCTGTATTCTTTATTCTCAGATAAAACATAGTACAGCCATTGTTTCAGTATGATTCCTTCCTTCCTGTCCCAACACTCCAATCACACAAGATCCAATCATTCACTACATTATTATGCTACATCACGTCACTATTGAAACTATTGTTAGATTCTGGAGGGAGTTGCCCTGTTATATGGCTAAATTTAGATGCAAAAGTAAAATACAACCAAAAGAAAAACAAAGGTCACAAAATGCAGCTTCATAGCTCTACAGGCACCCTTGCAGCTGGAGGCCCTGAAAATGGCACGTGCAGCACTTTCAACTCCTTCCAGTGTAATGCCCAGTGCTAGAACGGTGCTCATGTGGATGCCATCTGTGCACCAGAAACTTTCACCATGCAGATTGTGATAATAAACAGTTGTAATGTTGATCTGACATATGATTTACCATACACTGGAGCAGCATGGATCTTGCAGCTGCTCCTGTGTTTGCAGGCTTACTTAAGAGTTTCATTGTAGTTATTATGTTCCACTAATATGAGGTTTTCATAAGTACATGAATAGGAAATGTTTGGAGCGATATGGACCAGGAGCAGGCAAGTGGGACTAGTTTAGTTTGGCATTATGTTTGGCATGGACTGATTGGACCAAAGGTCCATTTCCGTGCTGGATGACCCTATCTTGGACAATGCCGGTCCAGTTATCCTCTATATCGGGCAGACCAAACGCAAGCTTGGGGACTGCTTCACGGGGCATCTCTGTTCTGCATGCAACAACCAAGTCGACCTTCCAGTTGCTGTCCATTTTAATTCCCCCTCCCACTCCCCTGATGACATGTCTATCCTTGGCCTCCTGCACTGTCAGAATGAGGCCAAACGTAAACCAGAGGAACAACACCTGATGTTTCGCCTTAGAAGCTTACAGCCCAGTGGCCTTAACATTGACTTCACCAGTTTCAAAATCCCTCCACAACCAGCCTTATCCCATGTCTAACCCTCCTCCTCCTGACCTGACCTAACCTGTATGCCTTCCCACTCACCTATCCGCTGCACCCTTCCCATGGACCAATCACAATAACCCCCTACTTGCATCCACCTATCACCATCTCTCTTACCCTTACCCCAGCACCCTCTCCCCCAGCTCCCCATTTATTTCTGCACTCCCCTCCCTTTCCCAGTCCTGACAAAGGGTTTCGGCCCGAAACATTGACTTACGTGCTTCTCGGATGCTGTGCTTTTCCAGTCTCACAACTATAGACCTTGGCTTCCAGCATCTACAGTCCTTATTGTTTCCAGTTATTGACCTGTACTAACCACTCACAGTTGAATAAGTATTCCAGTGCCAAAGAAACACTCAGCCCTCCATATTACTGCCATTTAAAGGAACATGATGTGGAGGTGCCGGTGTAGGACTGAGGTGGACAAAGTCAAAAGTCACACAACAACAGGTTATAGTC
>NC_063344.1:54348946-54380222 GCF_021869965.1 Rhincodon typus
CTGATGCTGCTTGGCCTGCTGTGTTCATCCAGCTCTACACCTTGTTATCTCCACTTCTTTGTGGTTGGATTTCAGCAACATTCAGATTTCTTTTATGTAAGAAAGGCCTTAAAAGGCATTAAGCTTTTTTAAAAGAATTTAAGATTTTCCAGGATTACTTGCAAATCCTTCTTCATTGTCGCTGGACCAAAGTCCTGGAAGACCCTGACTAACAGCACTTTACAACACCAACTAACAGCACATTATTTTCACCACATGGGCTACAGCAGTTAAGGAAGGTGTTTGGCCGTCAGCTCCTCAAGGGGGAATTAAGGAAGCAGGAAAGGTTGGTCTCGCCATTGATAACCCAGATCGTGTCAATAAATAAATAGAAAGATAGATCTAGAGTAAATTCTCCACTTTGTTTTTGTAGAAAATCACATCAAAAATCTCATAAAATTACAGTTTCATCCAATTTGTATTAGAGTGCAATTGGTTGTGCTTCAGGTAGTTTATGGAATGCACTAGTTTGAGTGCATAAAAATAACTTTTCTTTCAGAATTAGATCTGCTCCTGATAGAAACCAAGGGGAGGAAATGCATTTTGATAATTAAAGTTGATTGACTGACTGATTCTAAAACCAATTATTGAATGTTGACAAATAATGGAATATAAGAATACTGAAGAGGTTTATTGGACCTATCTATGAAAAAAAAGTGGTGCTGATCAAATAGAACTTCATGTGGTTCAGACAGACTTAGAATTTTACTACATTGTTGGAGACACAGCCATCCACTTTCCTGTTGAATCCTTTTAGCATTTAGTTTTGAGATTCAATCTAACACCACATAGCTGGTAGGGATAAATAATCACGAGCTGTACAGCTTTTTAAAACAGGACGCGAAAATTAAGTATCATCTGGGCCCCAAAGGGTTCATTTTTGAACTGGCTGTAAACTTGGTGTCAACAAACATTTTGGAATCCTGATTATGGAACTAATTTGGGGTTTAGTTTTTATTTAAACAAAGCTGCCAGAACTCATCAAATTTTAGGAAGCGTGTTCTGTTTGAGCATGTGAACATGAGCAATGACTGGGCAACATGACGGGAGGAGGGTCAAGGAAGACAAAGCATTTTAAAAGGATTTTCTGATAATCTATTATTCCATAATATGCTTTAAGTTGGCACTGGAGGTTGCAGAATATGGAATTGCACCAGTCTAATTTTGGTTATATATTCATTCTAACTCTTGTTAATTTAGGATTTGGCTTGCTGGGAGAAAAACGTATCACAAAACAACTCGACGATATTCGATGTGGAAATCCTTAATATAGAATTGAATGGGTTGATGGACCCGAGCCACGATGTTGGCTATCCACCCTTGAACTTTACAACTGAAGAGCAAAAACATGCAGAAATAGCAACCTCTAATCTGGAAGTAGCAACAACCACATTTGGAAACTCTGCAAGTTGAAAGTGTTTTGACTTTGTAAATAAACTTCTACTAAATAGGTTTGAATGCACCGAGTTCCTTTTTTTGGAATTTTCAAGAAACTGCATCTCACCTTCAATGAAATGTTCAAGCTTAAGAAAAGTGAAAGATTTTATGGAACTATTTTTTAAGTGGGTGTATTTAATACATAAATTGTGTTGCTTCAAGCTGATTTCTAAATGTATCTGCAGTTTTTAACATGTATTCATGGAGTCTGGTTTTATTGTACTTGACAGACCTTGAAGTATTCATGTGTGTTGTTGATGTGACACTTGGATTTCTGAATGTTTCCAGTTTTTTGCTGTTCCAATCATAAATCTGACTTGATAGTCCATTGTAGATTATGTATTAAATTCATCATGGATAAATATCTTTGTGGAATTTTGTAACACCTTTTCCAAACATGCTATATACATATACATTTTGTAGTGGTATGCAAGGAGCTTTGTTCCATGAATTCAAATATTTTAACAATATTCCAGTGATTGGAAACACTGCAAAGGCTAGTAATTTGGTAATGACTTATAAGAGTAATTGTGGTTTCTGTCAGTGTTCAAGCAGATCTGTGTACTTGGATGTTCAACTATAGCCTTAAATGGAGTCATCCTAATTTCTGAATGTTGATTGGAATATGCCCTAAGGTGGTGTTTTTGGATTAAACCTCATTGAAATAGACTGTCAAAGTATACAACAGCACTTATTTGGAGAAGTGAAACTAAACAGCATATTCTGACTCTGGACCAAAGAAATAAACAATGTGCTCAAGAAAGGCTAAAGTAAACCAAATTGACATGTATAGGTAACTTGTCCAGTCTTTGAAATCACATAACAAGGGGACAGTCCAGCGCTTCATTAAATTCTCTCCTCAGTATTGTGTTGTAGCTGTTCTGAAAGACCAACAATTTTCTTTAGATTATGTATTTGAGAATGTGTGATGTAGGACTTACTCTGCAGTGTCACATCAGAAAACATAGACAACTAACTTATAAACATTTTTAATTTTTTTTAAGAAGTCCTGTTTTCATAAAACATCCTAATTGTCAGCTTTCCTTTTGGAAATTTTAACTTTATGCACAAGTTATCCATTGATGCTAGGTATTTTAAAGGTTCTCTCAAATAATGTTTAATATGATATGAATTGTGATAATTTTATGACAGTGTTCTACTTTTTGCCTTATTTGACACTGGGTAGCGAATTAAGAAATTGGTTACAAGTTTATACACCCCATATTGGGGTTTCCAGGCAGGAATGCTGATATAAGGAAGAATTCTGGGTAGTCTCTGATCTGTAGGACTTCTGGTGTCAAATAAAGCTAGAAGATTTACTGTTGTGTGGGCATTATCTCTCAGTCACATACCCAAAACACAGGAATGTGAATTACATGTTAGCACTATTTTATTACCTGCCAAAATCCTTGTGGCCAGTTTACTGACTTCACCGTTCTCCCCTGACTTCCATGTGAACGTTTTTCATTTGAGAAACTGAGTTTGCCCGGCATTCTCAAGTTAGAAATTCCTCTGCTATTTTCAATGGCCCCTGGACAAATGATGGTGGGCCTGTGACGCCGGAGATAAGAATGAGTTTGATTCTGCAGAGTCATGTTTAGAGGCATAGGCAAAGCAGGGCTGCCCAGTCACTTTAATTGTTTCATGAAATAAATCTCCACTCTGGTTCCACACTTTATACTGTGTGAATTTGCCAAACTAATTTAAAGAAAGTGTGTATATTTTTTTCCTCTTTCCTTTCTCTCTTTGTCTATCTGTAAAGGAGAGAGAGATAATAACATACTGTGAAGGAGCATGTAGTACAGCAAGTCTAAGATTTGGGAATAATCTAGAATACCCATCATTCTTATTTTCTGCCTATGGAATATTTTGATTTTGAAACTTAGTAGCTGCATAATGCGCCACCATCTGAACTAGCAGCTTTGCCTCCAGAATATCATTGATTTTGTTCCTTATGTCACATGTTGCTCAATAATTGAAATGATTGAAGCATCTTTTCCGGACTGGAGGCTGTTTCCCATCTTTACAAATGTTGATCAATAAAAAAGCTGCAGTTTGGTTTTCTCTTCTATATCTGCCAGACCTCATAGCCTGCATTAACCTGTTATGTAGCAGTGCCTTAATTCTGTCTGGAGTCTCTCCTGAGCTTGAATGATCAGAAGCTTATATTGAGAATCAGCTATAGACTTAGGCCCAACACATTGCATTATCACCTATGATTCATTTCAAGCATCATTGGTCTTTCTACGAGTTTCTGAAACGTAAGAATGAAGTTACTTATTAAAAATTTACTCTTAATATTTTTGAAGATTTATTAGCACAAGTTAATTTAATTGAAGATTTCATATTGTGATGTTAACGCAGTGCCACCTTGCTATTAATGGAAAACAGTGACCTAATTTTTTTTGGCTAGTGAAAGAACTGAGCTGCTGAATCTTATCAGTGTCAGTGTGTAGCAGATCCTTCTCCAGGAGTTTCATTTGATTTTAAAATGCACAATTTTTCTATTTCTTTATGGGATGTCACCTACACACAAATTGTTATTGCTGAATAAATGATTGCAGAATGTGTGCCAAGGGCTTTATTGTAATGTTGGCTTGAAGGAAATGCTGAGCTTGACATACAAAATAGTTTTGACGTCATGAGAGTTGATCATTCATCCAAGAGTTATCATCACCAATGTAAATAGTCCATGGCATTAGCTGGGCTTAATAACCTGTCCAAGTCAATTTTAAAAATCCCATAGAATATAACCAGTCACTGTTTAATAAAAGTTACTCAAGAAATCACAAGTATGTTATACAATTATTTTGCTTCTCTTTAAATAAGGAAGACGGCTTAATATTACGATTTGGTTTGAATGCATCTTCAACTAAATCTATAGTTTAATTTTTAATCAGCCGTTGGCATTGTTTTTTGAAGGAGAAATAAATTTTTAATTTACATTGTTATTTTTAATCTGTGGAATCTGAGAAATGAGACAGATACTTTCCTAGTATCCATCCTTAAACTCTGGAACTGGCTTCTTTTTCTGATGGGATTTTTAAAATTTGTAGCTGTTCACATAAAATGGAGAGTGTTTTTTTTATTTAAATGATAAATGCCTCATAAAACCATGAAAGTTTGCTGACAGTATTGGTTACTGCCATCAAAACTTATAGTACCAAGCCCCTCAGTCTGTTGAAGAATTCATAAAAAATCAAAAAAGTATATATTTTGATGGCTTTTTAATAGCCTAAAGGTTTAAGATTTGTGTTGTGCCCTATTGTTCATTGTTTTATATTGCAAACACTTGAGTGAGTTTTTTTTTAAAACAAATAAACTGTTCCAGTTCAATTTTAAACTGCTGTACTTTTAATGTATTGTAGTGTTGAAATATCATTTGGAAAGCCCACGTGGAAAAATTGTGCACGCAAATTAGACATCGTTCAGTAGATCTTGCACAGTAATTTCATAGCAACTAAATAATTTATCAAAGATAACAAGGTGTAGAGCTGGATGAACACAGCAGGCCAAGCAGCATCAGAGGAGCAGGAAAGCTGATGTTTCAGGCCTAGACCCTTCTAACCCCACTGCAGCAGTTCCTACTACCTCTGAAATAATTTATCAAGCTGTCTTATAATCAATTTCATAGTCGTTTCTTTCAAACCTTCTCATTATCCTTGTTTGTTTTGTAATGCTTGTTTGTTCATGATATTAAGTTAACAAACTTCAGAGTTCAAGATGTCAACATGATGAAAGTTATTTTGTTTGATGAAGCTTTAGGAAGGTTTTGAAAAGAAAACCCGTTTGTTTGAACAAAGACCTGTGCTCAATGTTATTTATATCTTCATTGAATGTGCTGCGCTGAGCCCAAACTGCAGTGAAAAGTATCATTAATTCTTCTGTGCACATTGTGTTCTCTTAAAATAGAACATTATTCCCAAATACTCAGTGACTGTTTTCTCCATTCTTTTAACCTATCTCCAAAGAAATCACCTTAAGTGAAAGTAACTTTCTCCTTCCCTATTGTCACATCCATTAAAATGAAAGGGTAAAAATGTCATATCAGTAACAAAGAGTACATCAAAACCGATGATTTGTCTATTGTCCACGCACTTTTTGTAAGACTATTTTGAATATAGTTGGTTGCTGTTCTTGTATAGTTTCCACTTAAAACCACTTCCATGGCACTATAAATGTAAAACAAAATTGAGAAAACAAGCGAGTAAGGACTAGCTGTGGACACAATTCTGCATTGTTATGACAGAGTTGGAGTGTTTAAAAACTGAATGTACTGAACTTACCAAATTGTTTTCAATCTGGATATTTAGTTGTTTCAGGTGGTAACATGAACATCCATGGTGGCAACTATTCATTATTCCAAAATGGCTTCAGGAAATACTTCAACATATTTCAATCCATGGTGCAGTCATTCCTTTTGTTATCCAAATAAACCACTCAGTGGTAAGAGATTATCTCATTTTCAGCTGGCAAGAAGATGAATCATTGGTTATATTTGCTTTATGGTCCACTTTATTAATGGTCTCACAAATCAGTGACCCAGCTCTCGTCCTCATGTATACAAAATAAGTCTGTTCACTGAGTGCTTTGTACCAATTCATTGAAGATATAAGAAACTATATTGCAAAACTATGAAGAGTTGTACTTACGACCTTCAGGATCTTCCAACACTCTGCATCAAGAAGTTTCAGAAATATCGCAGATGCCACAAGTCATTGCCTAAACCTTTAAGTATTTTTCCTTCAATATTTGGCAAATGCTGTTGGAAATAAGGCCTGTGCAATCATCACTACCATTTCAAGACCTCATGTGCATGGGTTCATGTTCCCTTCCATTATGTGGTAATTATTGAGCCTCTGTTTATAACAATTGTGACCCTCTCATACCCACTGCCTGGCTCATTACTATCTAATTCACCTTACCTCATCCCACTTCCAGTAATGTCTTCTGATTTAAGCTACTGATGGTTTAAGCGTAAACCTCTCACTTTCTTCCTTTGAAAACCTTACCCTTATGCATTCCTCTTTTCACATGTCCAAGGCACTAGAGGAACAACAGACAATAATGATGATGACACACGATCACTCAATTTACACTCGCAAGCATCAGCCCAGAACCAGATACTTTACACAGAGGGAACCATTGATGTGGGATGTGTAAGGTGAGACACTGGCCTGAGTGCATTTCAGGAAACAAAGATAACACTTGTCCTCTCCCTAATACTGCAGCTTCTCAACTATTTTCCATGTGTCTGGTGACAGGTACTGTACTGTCCGGTCCACCATGCAACAAACTACCATGAATTTTGACATCATCTCTGCTGAGTATTAAGAGTAGCCCAGGCAGCTAAAGTGCTTATTCAACCTCAATCTTCTGCTTTAGCATACTTTGTGTGGCAGCATGGCTTGGTCTGCCTGGACTGCTCTGGAGGAGTTCTGTAATAATAGAGATGATATCAAGATTAATGGTAGTATGTTGCATGGTGAACATGAGTGTGTGGTACTTGACAGCATAGTTTTTCAAGTGTGTGTGTGCTTCGCATTGTGTGTGGGTTGCACAGTAGAGTCTTCTGCTATGTCAATAAAAGAAAGGCCTTGTCATCCAGTAACCACTCTTTGTTTTAGCTGTGCTGGTCCAAGTTCAGTTGGCATAGCAGACTGGTGCAAAATGTTCCCGTCATGACTACCACCAAAGCAACAAGTGTTAACATGCATCGTTTGTCGTCTATAGACAGTCGGATGATTTGGAGCAAGACTCAGCCAAATAGACTGTCACGTCTGCTCAGCTATTAAGTAAAGATGAACCTTGGCCTCAATACCACTTCCAAACTAAAGTTTAATTTCTCCTTGTACACTTAGGGTTCAGCAATCTATTGATTTCAGCCTAACCGAGCATCCATAATCCTATGGGGTAAAGAATTGCAAAGATTCAGGCAACTGCATGTTTAATGATTTTGGTAAAGAAAGAGAGTCTGTTGTTGGGGCCATAGTTTGCAAAGACAGAGGAGTAATGATTTGTTTCATTGACAAGTGTCTTTGGCAGATGTAAAGGGGAAAGGGTCAGTACCTGAGCTGAGGAAACTGTTGACGATGTCAGCTAACATGGGCTAAGCAGAAAAGTTGGGTAGTTAGCAACTTCATGGAAATTGGGTCAAGGAAGTGGGATTATGAGCCTTGTGGATAAGGTGATAAGAAACAAGTGGATGGAGAGTCTGAGGAGCGGTGCAAATGCAGAACTAAAATGGGGGAACCTTAGAGGAAATGTGTAGTGATGAAATGGAGAAAAAAGCAGCTGAATAAATAGTCTCAATTTTTGCCAAAAAATGATGTCTTGCAGGAGTTGATGAGAATCACACAATAAACTGTTGTAAGCCTGGACAAAGTATTCAGTTAAGTCTCAAGTGCCTCTCAGCTCCATCACAACTTTTATGAGTCTTCATTAGATTTGTTTGTGTTTTATGACATCTCATTTCCTTAGGCAATGCTGACTTCCCTCCAAAACAAGTTCCACTGACCATAATAAACAGTGTTAATTTGGATCACCGGTATAGCACTGGTTTTTAATTCAGTCTGAAAAATTATGATCATAATGATAGATATTTATGTAGTCTGTAGGTCAGTAAGATAATTGGTTTTCAATAGCTCTATCTATTTGAAAGCCGTTTTTGTTTGTTTTGAATCATCACATAGTTAATTTTGATCTTCAAGAAAACATGAATAAATGTGTTTCCTCTTAGGGATGGATATGTTGCTAAGACTATCAATACAGCTTGTTGGTACTGAGCACTAAGCATTTGACTGGATAATAAGCTTAGCTGTGTGCAGGCTCTCATAAATTTTTATAACGGACTTTAGTCTGATTTCAGTTTGAATAGGGCCTCTTTCTCTTGGTACTTCTTTCCTGATTACTGTGGCAATTAGCCAAATGATCAGGTTTTTCTCATTAGGCTGATGTCAGCATCTTTCACTAACCTTTCAGAACTGTTATGGGTCAATAGAGTCAAAAGTCTTCAAATGTTCAGCAAGTCACTGAGCATATATACAGAATAGATGGTCCTTGTGGGCTGCTTTTTACTTCCTAAAAATTAGAGTATTCTTTGAAGGAATTTATTTTTCAGCAGTTAACACTTTATTTGAATGTATATAATTTCTCTTGAATATGATTAATAGAATGATTGTGTTTTTTGCACATGATGTTATTGTATTTCAATAAATATTTCAAATGCAAAAAATAATTTCACAGAGGAAAGCAGCTTTAAGGTATTTATACTTTATTTAATAAATAACATTTATTGTAATGCTGGAGTATAAAGTTAGTATGTTGTGTCTTATAGCATTTTCTATACACATGAAATTGGAAACAAAATGGGATCTATGAACTCTTTCCTTACATTTAGAGCTGTTTTACAGCTGTATATTGTGATGCTGGTGCATTTTATTTGAGTTAATCTGAATTTCAGAATGTAGGACCTCCAATTGTGCTGCTTTAGCAGCTTTTGAATTGGACTTTATACTTTAACACACACACAAATAGTAAGCCGATTATTCAAAACAAATAAAAATAAAGAGTACATATAAATACTTCTGCAAAAGAACTGGTGGTGTTGATTAGCTCAGCATGATTAGCACAATCAGCATGGGGTTCAATCCCTGTTCTGGTTGAGGTAGACCCAGGTCTGCCTTCTCACCTCAGCCTATCTGTAGTTTATTAACAATCGTAGTACTCAAGCACGTTTCAGCAAATAGTTGCCACTGGGGAGAGAACGGAAAAAGGTAAGTGGCTTGCATATTGTGTAGGAATAATCTAGCTTTCATACAAATATAGGGAAAAGTCATGCAACAGAACAAATCCCAATTCCCACATAGGGCAACATTTGTCTGTGACAATATCTTTTCACCCACAATATTTAAAGCATATAGTAATGTCACAGAACAAGAATTATTTAACCTGTGTTCCATCAAAGTATTAACTGAATTAGTCATTAAGTAGATAAATAATGTTACTGAAATTGCAGAAGAAACTGCTACAAAAGGAGGGTTTTATCAGCCAGTAATTTATTATCTGTAACAAATGTAATTTTGACAAAAATTGTGTTACATTTAACAATCAGAAAGTTTATCTTTTCTTATCAGTTGCTTCAGAAAAACTATTTCCCTTCAAAGGTTTATAAGACATTGTTATATAAAAACAGTTGAGTATCTTTAACTGACTGATGATTTAATGCACCTTCAGTTTGCCTCTTGTGAAATTTTCACCTTTTCCAGTTCTTTGAGAGAAAGTGACACTGCTGACACCGATGGTAAAGAAATAATCACTTGAGTCGACAGGAAAATGCTAAATCCTGATTATTAACAGACGGCAATGAGGAAGCATAAACGTGCCTGTGAAGATGGGATCTTTCAAAATAAATGTTCTAAATAGCTAAATAAGGCAAGCGAAACTCCAAGCTTTCATGTTTGAAAGCATACTCTATCATCGTTTTTCTAACAAAGGAGCCAGCTAAGACCCCTGACAGCTCAAACTCCTACCTCAAGGGACCCAGGATGAAATAGTTGGCTATGGGGATAGATGAACTGAGAATTTTAATGTTCTTAAAATTAATGAATAATATATCTTGTTATTAATATCTGGTCTTTGCATTTAAGTGACATAATTTCAAACTGATTGTTAGTGTTAATCTACTTCTTTCTTGTTTAGGATAATAAAATCACTCACCAGGGATTTCCTCACCTTCTCCAGGGTATACAGTACTTATGGTGCTCTTCCATGGTTTGCACAGCTCTTTTACGGTAGCTAAGATGGACAATTAGTCGAGTCCCTATGTAAATGCATCCCAAGGGTGAATTTACTCAGGCCTGCTCATAATCATAGTCAATAATTTTAGCTGAAGATCTTTGCAAATGGCACTGTGCTCTATTTCCAGCTGTTCACCTGTCACCTGAAGTTTTAGAATGGATGATTGGGAGAATCCTTTTTCACCGCTGTGAAAGTGAGAGGACAATTGTATTCACTGTTTTTGGATTATCACTTGACTATCTTCTTAAGGGAAGATATCAACAGGGTCTTTTTGAGATGAGGTTGCTTCTGAGGTGATGGGAGATCAGAACTAACTGTGTGCCATTCTTGGCAATCAAGACAGTAGGTCCCCAGGTGGACTGACAATATTCAAATTCATCAGCAAATATGACTTGCTAGTAAAATCAAGAGGCATAATTCTAACTCTGAGGACTGATATTCTCCTAGTATAGTTCAGGATAGCTTTCCGATGTTGCAATTATTGGCCTGGGAACAGTCCAAAATTTTGCAGTGTTCTGTGAGGGTAGGGCATGTAATGTTAGGAGTATCACATAATCATTGTTTCTGATGAGGTTTTTTTGATATGATGAATAGGGAAAGCTATTTATACCGTTCAACAGATGAATAATTTTTTTAAAAAACTACATTTAAAATCATTCCCCAGAAAAGATAAACACAAAATTAGAAGAGTATTTTTATGCAAAGGGAGGAGAGGCATAGACATAGACTTTCAAAGAGGAGAGGCATAGACTTTCAAGCACAGTGATTGCAGCAAAGCCCATAATCATTTTTGAAAGGAAAGCATTAAATATGTCAAAAATAATTTTTAAAGGATGTGGGGAAGTAACTGAAAATTTAACTAATTGGATGGTATTTTTAGAGGTGGCTCAGTGGTTAGCACTGCTGCCTCACAGCACCAGAGACTGGGGTTCGATTCCACCCTCAGGCAACTGTCTGCGTGGAGCTTGCACATTCTCCCTGTGTCTGCATGGGTTTCCTCCCACAGTCCAAAAATGAGCAGATTAAGTAGATTGGCCATGCTAAATTGCCCATTGTGTCCTGAGTTGTGCAAGTTAGGTGGGGTTAGCTATGGAAAATGCAGGGTGGGTCTGGGTGGGATGCTCTTCAGAGGGTCAGCGTGGACTCGATATGCCACACTTTAGGGATTCTATGAATCTAATGAAAGTAGCTGTCATAGATACAATGACTTGTGACTGGGCTTTAATTTCTAAGTACATGATTCTAAGCGTTGGCATTTACGAATGTGCATCCACATTCTCTGGGGCTGACGATGTGAGAAATGTTGTAATGAGGAATGACTGCCTATTCTATATCCGGTAAACAGCAAAAATATTATTCAGATTTCTCAGTGGTTTCAGTTAGAAATTCTTAAAGCTGTCGTTCAGATTCTATAAGTATCAAAAATGCAGCTGACAAAAATAACTGAGCATTTAGTATTGCACTTGCAAAACTTTCTGTTTATTTGTTCATTTTGTAATGACATTGTTTTTTATTACAACGTCAAAAGTGGTCTGACTTAATACATTATCAGGTATGACTGTGAGTAACACAGACTGTGCTGGTCATCAGTTTGTTCTAGGTTAGCTATAGAGCTGCTGTTTTCTTTAATTGCTGTTAGAAAGTGTGTGTCTGATGTTTATCTTTCTATCTTGTGTATTAACTGAATGAAAAATAACGTGGTATTTCATGATTAATTATACCTTTTCAGTAATATATGAAAAATGGTCACATGAGTGAATGCCATGAATTTGAATTCCAACTTTTGGCAGTACCTTTAAGAATGAAAAGGAGAAGGGGAAAGAAACTAAAACAGGAAATTCAGATATTGTCTGTAGAACCCTTTCATTTGTATCATAGATCAAACACAAACAGTACGGAAATAGGATTGTTTTTACTGGAGTAATTGTATCATAACTCTGCATAATAGAGACCTGCATGACAATTGACATAGTTGAAATATATCAATTATCTTTTACTCCTAATTTTCATTTACTTGACTCTAAAACAAACAGAAGTTCTAATCATCTATAATCAAAAGCTTCTCCAACTTCCATTAACATTTACTTAAAAAGTAATTCAGTAAGCAATAACACGGTAAAATATTTAAATGGTATTTGGCAATTATATTAAAATATCATTGAAACCAAAAATTTTCCACCCCTGTTTACTCACTTTGTCTCATCTTCTGAAAGTGTGAAATTCTTGTTAACGTCCTTCCAATTGCCACTAACTGTCAGCTGTCCATAACCAATAAAAGACAAGTGCATTCAAATTGTCACCCACCTAGTCCCCAAGATATGCTTTCAGTAGCAGTTGCTGAATGGTAGCTAGCAGCTGGAACCCTGTCTGAGTATTCAAGACACCAATTGTGGAGCCTTGACCACAGTCTCAGTTGATGTCAGGTGATTCAACACAGGTGGAGATTGTATCTGAAACACACTGCATAAACTCCCTATGTCAATGTTGGGGCCAAGGCAATGAAATTTGATCTGTTTTGGAATCCTATTAATTAATTATGATCCCGTGCTTAAATTTTCCCATCTGGTTATAAGTTCATCAGAGCCATAAAATTAATTTACCATCTAATTACTCAAGCTCAACTGAAGTTTGGAGGCATGTGGTCCAAGGGATATGGTAAATGGGACTAGTTTAGTTTGAGAAATCTGGTCAGCATGGACGAGTTGGACGAAGGATCTGTTTCCATGCTGTGCGACTCTACAACTGTATGCTATTTTAATCACTCAACAGTGATGATTTCACAGATCAATAATCCTGTCTGAATTTCAGTACAACAAGGAAAGGAAGGACACTAATAGTAAGATCTTGATTTTCAATCCCCTCATGGACCAGAAAGTAATGTTGTCAGACATGAGGAATCACACCATCAGTTTGTGTGCTATTTTCCTGGCTCTATCCTCCCTACAAGCCATTTTTTGTATAGCCAATTAAACCATTTAGTGTTGCATTATGGCTGACTGGAATTTTTCGGCATCAGTACAGGGAGCCAGAGCTCCAAACTGGCTTAATACCTTTCTGTTGGCCTGGGTTTAGCAGCAGTTGGTGGCAGCCATATAAATAATCTCTCCCATCACATTGGTATCTAGCTACAAATGCTATTTTTCCATTTAAATTTAAATAAAAGTTGGAGGGAAGGCACTTCCATTTAAAGCCAAGCCCACCCTCTCACGTGGGAAAATCGCATTGAGTAAATTCCTTCACACAATATATCCTTGTAACTCACATTTAAGCCTGACTACAACAGAACATACCTTGACTACTAATAGATACTAGTGACTTAATGTTGTGGAAAAGCATAATGATTAAGTTCTTTTGTGGTTTACAATTTCTGATGTGTAATGGTTTGGAGATATTCTTTACCCTATTGTCACCTTTTCTGGGCTAGTAAATTGTAAGTGACAATAACAAGAAAGATGATGAACTGTGTATTTATTATAATTTATGTTTTAATTCCTGTCAATATGTTCAAAGTACATTTGACTGAGAAATATTTCACCAGATAAGTCAAAGGTAGGTGATGATCCTTCTAAGGATTCAAAAATAAATGAACATTTACAAAAAGAAAACATGCCAAAATAAGGGGTAGTAAAACAAAATAACGTAAGTAAATGGATGCCGAGCCATATTGGGAGAGTTGAGATAGATATCTGAAAGTTTCGGTTTTGAAAACTTTGTAAAGTGGGATAAAGAAGTGGAAATAAAAGAAATCAGGGACTAACATATCATCCACTAATGATGTGGTAAAGGGAGACTAAATTGTGGAAAAGGTGATGGTTTGCATTTCAAGGGTTTTGGGGAGTAGGGATATATAAGGCTGATTAAGGTTTCAGAAATATGTTTAGACAAAGGTTTGCTAAATCATGAACACACAACCTAATATAGGTGAATAGTGCAAAGTATCTTTATTGTATTAAATTGAGATTTTTTAAACCAATAAATACTTTGCAGAATATATAATTATCAGTTTGCCACAATTACTCAGTGGCCTTGCAAATTGCTCAGTCAGAACACAAGGTTTTTGATGATTTGATTTCAATGGGGAAAGTTTCGAAAAGATACAACAGGGTTGAGTGCAACTTAATTGTAAGAGAAAAGGAGTTCTACACCTGCCAGCTAAACAGTGTGTTTTGCTGTATGTTGTTGTGGATGAACATACCTGCTGTTTTTCAGGATGATAGTCACAGTTTTACGATAGAGATGATAAAGTGTTTCTCCCAAAGTGTCATGAATCTGTGAATTCACTACTGCAGAGTCTGGTGGATGCTCTTACATTTGAGTAAATTTAATTAGGAGGTAGACAGTTTTTTTTAAATTATTCATGCATTAAAGGGTTATGGGGAGCACACAGCCCTGAGACCAGTCATGATTGTGTCAAATGGTGGACCAGGCTTGACGGGCAAAATTGCCTAGTCCTGCCCCTAGTTCTTATGTCCTTATCATGAAAATAAAGACGAGGGTCTCAATGTTATGGTTTTTGGCTAAGTACAAGTTTGCATCGAGTTTTTTGGAGGGTTTCTCACTGTGAGACCTAGACACCATATCTTACCAAGCTCATACAATTAACTATCTACTCCCCCTGCCCCCCAGTGGTGATCCTCCAGTCTAATTCCACTCCCATTTCACCAGATGCTGTTTGCAGAATGACTTGCTACTTGGCATATCTGCTAGAAGACGGCATCTCTTGCATTTACACGACCTTTGAAAGGCTAGTGAACAACTTAGCAAGCATTGGCAATCTAGCATTGCATCTCATTGGCAAAGTGACAGCAGACACCAAGCCACGCTGCCCATGGTACATAGTCAACATAGCTGACACTCCCTTCTCCATACCATGCCATTCTCTCAGGTTACTCATTGTTTAACTAGCAGGCCACACTGTTTTCCTGTCCTTAGCTAACCCCCCAGCCCATCTAAATACTCTCTGTAGGTCACTGCTCTCTGTTTCCTATGCCCACAGGAGACCAACAACTTGTCATCATCCAGTAGGGGAACATCACATTCAAGAAACAATCACACAATGCCAAGCATGAGCTTTTATTTGCAGACACCACAAACAAAACGAATAGAAGCTGCAGATCATCCCCATAATGCAAACCAATTTGACCAATGGCAATTTTACATTCCACAATGGTCTGCTGCACTCAACCCTCATCGAATGGAACTGGGTGTCAGTCAGGTCCTGTTTCGTTTATAGTGCTGAAAGGTGCTGTCATGCACAAGGAGAACTTCCTCCTCCCTAATATCCTCATCCTCCTCCTTGGAAGAACAGAGTTCATGATTTTAAGGTTGTTTTTCTTTCTGGATACTTGGCATTCATAGCAAAAAATTGTTTTTCTCTCTCTGGATGTGTCATCTGTTTGTGAGGGATAAAGAGATTATACAAGGGATACAAAATAAAATGAAAGGAGAAGGCATAAAAACTGATCAAAACATTGGGCCACTGCCTCCTGAAACTTCTTTATAAATATTTGCTGTCGTTATAACTTGCAAGGACCTCCTCTTCATTGAACACTCTTCCCTGTATATTTTTGAATAACCTTTGATATTCTTTACATCTCAAACTCTGGAATGCTGCTTAAAATGCTCACAACAACTGGCACACCTGGCAGGATTTCCAGGTTTGGAACAAGGGATGCACTCATGATGAATGGCGGACAGATGAGTATGTTTATATACCACCTTTTGAGCAGGAGTAAAGTAACTAGGAAGCGATAATGGGTGGCATCCAGAACAATGAAGAAGCTGAGACTGAGTATGCAGAATGAAAATATAAGGGATATGCAGAATTTTCAGAGCCCCCTAGCCGAAGAAGGAATGATGCAGTATTCCTGAAATTGTTGAAAGAGTGTATCAGTGGGACCCATCAAGACATTTTGGAAATGGATAAGCCCAGACAGATGGGCCGAGACTGCAACTACATAAAAAGTGGAACAAATCAGAGGAAAGGCAAGGTGGAATACAAGAATTGTGGAGGTGAGGACACATTAAAGGACAATATTATGCAAAGGGAGATGGTTGTGAGAGGCAGGCCCTCTGTCAACAGTAAGAGGCAGGTTCATCATTGCTCTCCTTTACCAACCTCACCTCTGAACAAATCCTGATGGTAGTGTCCATAATAGACAAATAGGTCACCTATGCCTCCTTAGGTAATGCAGGCAAACTCTGTACAAAGTCTGTACAAAGCACTGCTGTGGGACCCACAGAATAGGATGTTATAGATGTAGAATTTCTGGATTGATAACTAACTGATCATTACCCACTACCAATAAAACATTGTATACAACTGGGTGGGAAGTAGATCCTTCAAAGCTTGGAGGAGTGAGTCAGAGCTCAGGGAGACGTACTAACAGCTTATTCTGGGTGTGTCTGAACAATGAGGAAACAATGTTGGGAAAAGATATATTAAGGGAAGTGAATGCAGTAATTGATGCCAAATTTATGAAGTGATTTGACAGTGAAGCTGAGGCGCAGAGAAGTGCAGCTATTGTCCAAAGGCAACAGCACAGTGCTCTGCTTGGGTATCACTAGCCACACACATGAACTGAGAATGGAAAGATGAGGTAGTATATGAGCTTTAAACAAAAAACACAGAATGCTGGAGAAACTGAGCAGGTTTGGTAGCATCTGTGGAAAGAAAAAGAGTGTTAACATTTCAAGTCTAATCTCTCTGTCCACAGATGCTACCTGACCTGTTAAGTTTTTGCAGCACTTCCTATTTTTATTTCGGATCTCCTGCATCCACAATACTTTGCATTTATTTGAGTATATGATCTGTTTGCACATAATTCCATGTGGAATAGTGATGATGCAAATAGGACTGTGAAAGTGGTGACATGACACCCACCATTGTCAATAGGACAACTCACATAATATATTAGTAATACCCAATTAAAATGAAAGCTAAACATTGGGCAATTATACAGGACTTTCTAGCTGAAGGTATAGTTACAGGAACCACTGACATGTTTCACTGCCTTTGTTTTCATTTTTCCATTTCAATTTGTTTTACATTAATGAACGTTGTGGAAGTTGTGTACAAGTACCAATCTTACCACTTAAAGTTTTTTTGCTTTCACAGTCTGTTCGTTCAGGAGGCTTCCAATAAAATTAGATATAGGTGATAAAAGATGTTGTATGGATAATGTCTAAAGGTTTTAATTTGTTGTCTTCCTAAAGAGGGGCAGGGGTTGGGGAACTGTGCAATAGGGTTATCAGCACCTTTGAAAAGGAATTTCACAATGAGGAACATGAGTTGGATTGAATAAAAACATGTAATTAAACAAACATAAATGTTTATTGAGTTGAGTTTTCTGGTCTAAAATTACAACCACAAATTGCTTTGATAAACATTTGAGAACTTTGATCCAGGTATGAATTCCCATATGTAAGAAAAGGATTTTAAAAAATATTTAATACTGCTAAATATAACTTGAAGAATAGTTTGGGTATTTAACAGTCCATGTCTTCTAAGTTCAAATTATTTAATTTGACAAAGGAACCTAAAAACAGAGCTTGGAATTTTGAAACATTGTCAGGGAAAAGCATTCTGAATATTTGTAAAGTACCATTGATGGAAGTTGATCAATTAAATTAAATTAATTTGTGTTAGTATTCTAACTGAAAATGTCAAGAAAAAGAACTAAGGAAAAGAATGGAAACACACAAATGGTTTTGGCACTTTTTTAGATATAAAGGGGAGAAAATGTTGAAGGCAAACCAAGTAAATATTGGAGACAACCCAACAGGCTAACAACACTATTATTTAAATTTGGGAAAAATTTGAGTTGTGAAAAGTGCAGCATGATTTAGCTAGTTAGTTCTTTTAAAAAAAATCTAAAATGAAGAACAAACAAGTTAAATATGTTAATGCCTGAAATCAAATACAAATATTTGCTTTTAGTTTTAAAGACCTGAGTTTCTCCAGTATTTTCAGTGTTTCTTTCCGATTTCCGCCTCTGCAGTATTTTAATATAAGGGGTAGTCATCTGTATGTGTCAGGACAGGGATCAGGAATTGAGCTCCTCACTTATTAATGCCTAAACAGTTCTCAACCTAATTGCATGGATAATGTAAAGTGTCCTTTATCAAGGAAAATGCCCTCATGTCTTATTTACAACAATCTGGAAACATGGACTAAGTATGAAAGTGACATAACTATCAGCTCAGAGATTTGGTACAAAGTATATCCTGAACAAAAAGACTGTCAAAGGAAAAATCTTAAAATGGTAAGATTGGTACTTGACATTCCAGAAATGCTCACAGGATGATACCACTCCCAAGGGTCCCAGCTCCAGCTATATGACTCATATTCTGTTTCCGCCAATAGAATGACCAGAAGCAGATTTCTTAACTATTTTGTTTCAGATAAACCACGAGGGTAATGACAGCCCATTGGGTAGCAGCAACAGTGGTCACATCTTGGGTAATCATAGCAGCATAAGAGACATTCACCGTGCCCATAAGTAAGAACACTTGTCCATATCCTGGGCAGCATATGCAATCGTGGAAAATTGTGGAATGGTGACAGGTCCCAAGTGGTAAGGGTGATGTTGTAGGAATGATAAAGATTTCAATGGGATGGACAAATTTACCTCCTATAATAGGTGAATAAACTGGGACTTGAAGGACAATACTGTCAAGAATTGTGTCTTCGCATTAATAACCATGTACAGTAATATTAATACTGTGTACAGTACTGGTCACTATGTATAAAGAATGTTTGTGCACTGAAAGCAGTTCAGAGAAGGTTTACTAAATTAATATCTGGAATGAGCAGAATGCCCTATGAGGAAAGGCTAGGCTTGTATCCTCTGGAAGTAGGAAGAGTCAGAGCTGACTTAATTGAAACATAAATAAGAGTGAGGTGTTGCATTTAGTAAGGCAAATCAGGGCAGGACTTATATATTTAACGGTTGGGCCTAGGGGAGTGATGCCAAGCAAAGAGACCTTGGAGTGCATGTTCATTGTTCCTTGAAAGTGGAGTCTCAGGTAGACAGGGTAATGTAGAAGACATTTGGTATGCTTGCCCTAATTGGTCAGTGCAATGAGTATAGGAGCTGGGATGTCATTGGTTAGGCCACTTTTGGAATACTGTGTTCAATTCTGGTCTCCGTGCTTTGGAAAGATGTTGTTAAACTTTAAAGGTTTTGGAAAAGATTTACAAGGATGTTGCTGGGAATGGAGGATTTGAGTTATAGGGAGAAGCTGAATAGGCTGGGCTATTTTCCCTGGAGCGTCGGAGGTTAAGGGGTGACCTTATCGAGGTGTATAAAATCATGAGGGCTATGGATAGGGTGAGTAGTCAAGATCTTTTTCCCTGAGTAGGGAAGTCCAAAACTTGAGGGTATGGGTTTAATGTGAGAGGGGAAGATTTAAAATGGACCTAAGGGGCAACTTGTTCAAGCAGAGGGTGGTGGGTGTATGGAATGAGCTGCCAGAGGAAGTGGTGGAGGCTGATCCAATTGCAAGGCATCTGGATTGGTACATGAATAAGAAGGGTTTGGAGAGATATGGGCCAAATGCTGGCAAATGGGATGAGATTAATGTAGGATATGAGTTAGACCAAAGGGTCTGTTTCTGTACTGGACAATTCTATAACTCTATAAGATCGTAAAGGAACTTTACTGGGTGGATGGGGAAAGGATATTTTCTCTTGTGGGAGAATCTAGAATGAAGGGTTGTTATGTAAAAATAAGAGGTTGCCCATTTAAGACAGAGATTAGGAAAAATAAATTCTCTCAGAGGACTGTGATTTTGAAATTCCCTTCCTCAAACTGCAGTGTACACAGAATCATGAAGTATTTTTGATTACTGAAGAATGAAATATTATCAGGAATGGACAGTTAGAGTTAAAATCAGATCAGCCATGATCTTATTGAATGATGTAGCATGCCAGAAGGGCCAAGTGGCCCATTCTTGTTCCCTAATTGTGTGTTCCCCTTGACATTCAATAGCACCACAGTTTCTGAGTCCTCCACTATCAATATCTTATTGGTTACCATTGAGCAGAAACTGAACTGGGCCAGCCATATAAATTCAAAGGCTACAATAGCAAGTCAAAGGAAGTGAACTCTGGACTCTCTAAATTTTGTCCACCATCCACAAGGTATCACGAGTGTAACAGAATACTTTACACTTGCCTGGATGAGTCTAGCTCCAACAACACTCAAGAATCTTGACATCATTCACGACAAAACAGCCCACTTGATTGCTATTCCATCCATCCATCATGTTAAGCATGCACTCTTTCCATCGCTGATGCATTAACAGCAATGTGCACCAACTACAAGATGCACAATGTAGCAACTCACCAAGCCTCCTTCAACATTGCCTTTCAAATCTACAAATCTAAAAGGACAATGGTACCATTGGATCACCATGACCTGCAAACTCCCTTCTAAGCCATTCTGATTTGGAATAATGTTCCCCTTTTGTTCACTGTCGCTGGGTCAAAATCCAGGACTCTCTTCTTAACAGCACTGTGAGTCTCCCTACACCCAAGGATTGCAGCAATTCAAAAATTCAACTCACCATCATCCCGTCAAAAGCAATTAGAGAGGCAATAAATGCTAGCCTACCAGGAAAGAATTTTAAAAAGTCAAATTTCTTGACTTTGCTGGGAATACCAGAAATAAGAATAAGTTCCCTCATTATTGGTGGTTTTAAAAGTGGGAAGAGGTGGGGCTGTCTAATGCTTCTGTTCTGTATCCACCTCAAAAAGCATTCTTCCGATTCCCAATACATGTAAAATCATTCTACTCCATCCAGTTGACTTCAGCCAACTTTGCAACAGGCCATGCTGTGAAGAATGATTAGTGTCTCTATTTACTACCACAAAAATAGTGAGTTTGAAATAACGAAGTTTTTTTTTCCATTCTTGAACATATTTAAGTGGATTTTTCTTCCCATGGAAATGTGGAGAACTGCCTTAACCTACATTACGCAGTCGGCCTTGTCTATTTAACTGAATCCTGGCAGGAGGTTCTATAGGTTCCCCGCTGACTCTTAGCAGTTGTTACTTTGGAATTGGTGTCAATACTGGCACGTTGTGTCAAGGACCAGACAAGGTGACGGCTTTACAAAGAGTAGGGTGAAGAGCCTCTTTCATGTCATGAAACAGGAGCAGGGGCTTTGATGTAAAAACAGCAATTCGTCTAAATAGAGAGCTGACCTTTCACAGATCCCGCTCAACTTCACTTGCGTGGGCATGCAGCTTTAAAAACCTGATTTCTCCAGACTCACATTTAAATCATTTCGCGCCGGAGTTGAACGGTTTGGGGCTGTACAGAGCGGACGCTGCAGCATTTGGTGTATTTCTGGATTCTTTATTATTCGGATTGTCCCAACTGTATCAAGCAGAAAGACCAAATGCTAACCTCTCCGTGTTCTTTGGATGTGGTTTGGGTGCGTGCAATCTCTTGGCGATCTTGTATTCCTGTGTTTTCATTTTCAACATTTAATTTGGTCAACTTTGGATAGTCAATGGGATCTAATCCCGATTAATTGAATACCTTTGAAAATGTGAATTAATGCTGTCAAACACAACAGGTTATAATACAATAATAATTTAATATAAAACACAATTTTAATATTGCAAGGTCTTAAATTAGCATAAATAACAAATTATGAAAATCAATGCAATATTGCAAAGTCCAATTTCGCATTGGGAATAAATGAACATATTAACAGATCGCTCGGAATCCGAGTGTATAACCGAAATCTCTACAAATTTGAGAAATGTTATAGATAGGCCACCATGTGGAAGCTTGACGGTGCAAGCTACTCCATTGAACAGAGGGCTAAAGTGTTTTACCTCACACTACCCCTTCAAACCCAAGTCAGTTGTCTGGTGGTCTATTCATCACTCATCTCAATGGCTTCAGCCACACCAATGCTGAAGACTTTTGACACCATTGAATATAAAGCATTCTGTGTAATCAGCAGTGCTGTCACTGAGCTGGGTAGTCACCTCCTCTACCACTGTGCACTCGGTGTGAAGGATGCACTACAACAACTTGTCAAGCTTTAGAGTCTCCCAGCCTCAGATCTCTATCACTGAGAAGAACACCACTGTCTTCAAGTTATGTACCATTGTGACCTGAATGTATTCCCTTGGTGCCACTTTGTTAAATGTCCTACCCAACGTTATCAGAGAGCCACAATCAGCACAGGGGCTACAGTAGTTCAAGGACAAGGCCTACTGCCCTCTTCTCAGGATTATAAGGAACAAGCATTAAATAAAACTCAGTGGCATCCACGATCTCAGAGTAAAGACATCAAAGTGGATGTAATATCAAACTGTAAAAATTGACCTCTCCTTGCGCCCAAAAAATGTCGACAATCAAATGACACCTATTGACTTGCGACAGAATACAATGGGTAAAACAATTTTGCTCGTTTTTGTTTATTTCTTCATGGGATGAATGCATCACTACCGAGGCTAGCATTTATTGCCCTCCCTAATTGCCTAAAGGGCAGTTAAGAATCAATAACATCACTATGGGTTTGAAGTCACATGTACACCAGATCAAATAAGGATGGCAGATTTCCTTGAAGGATATATATTACTGATTGATGATATTAATGTAATGGAATAATATTACCAAGTTTCACTTATCCATCAGCCACCTGCTCACAGAATTACATTGTCTTGAGAATGACCAGAAGCCAATGGTTTGACTTAAAATTCATATCCATGATTTTAAATGCCTTTGTAGCTGTGCTTCTCCCTGTCTCTATAACATTTTCCAGCACAACAACCCTCTGAAATCTCAGCTTTCCTCCAGTTCTGGTGTCTTAAACACTCTTGATTTTCAGCCCTCAACCATTGGCAGCTGTGTCTCCTGAAAGAAGACTTGCATTTATATAGAATTTTCCACAATCACCAGATGTCTCAAAGCACCTTTCAACAATTAAGTTTTCTTTTGAAGTTGTAGCAAGATGGCAGCCAATTCGTCCCACTGTTTAATTCCTAATTGCAGGAATTACTTCCCAAAACTTCTCTATCCCTATGTCCTCCTCGTGAACACACATTAAACCTATTTTTGATGGAATATTTGGTTTCATCATCTTTCACAATATCTCCTATGTGTCTCCATTTTTATTTTATAACATTCCTTGGAAGTACTGTGGGACATTTTACTCTGTTTAACAAGCTACTTAAATGCCTGATATCATATTTAGAATTTCACATTAGGCTTAAACTTATTTAAAAAGCTTTATTCATTTAACTTGTGTTTCGAGCTGATATTTACATGTAAGGTTTGCAGAAATGTGTTGATATTTTGTTTACTAACAGGTTTGAAATTATAGCAAAACACATATATATATACGAATGTGCTTCATAACTACTCCTTATCAAAGACTATATAAGAAAATGTTCGACAACTGTAGTTCGACACAACCATGCATGCCAGAGATGTTTTATCAGGGATTAGGGGAAGAACCGTAGCGAACCATATTTGATGTTCATATAGAACTAGGTGGAAATTAATCAAAACATCAATTTTGATCCCCCAACAAGTTTTTTATTTCATTTGAAATGACTAACTTACAGATTAAATTTACCTACATCTTTCGTAAATAGGCCGCCATCATTTCTCTTGTAAGATAAAGTTCTCTTTTCTCCTCCATCATTGAAAAGAACATGACAAAACTGACAGAAATGCCAAATCCTGGTCATTAGAAATAGAAACCTTCCAAGATTTCTTCCTTTGAAGAACCTCTTGCTGTGGTCCTTTCAACACTTTAAATCATGTGTTGCAATTATTTATTAATTAGTCAATATCCTGTGGCATTACACATCAGGCTAGTGGGCAGGAAATAATTGGATCAGGGCATGCAGACATAATTCAATCCCACTTTAATGTCATTCACCATACTTTCCTTTTATAAATTTCTACATACATGCTTCTAATTTTAACTGAGTTGCACTGTATCACATAACTGTTATAACAGGCCATTCAGCCCATTGTGCCTGCACCAGCATTACCTTGTGTCAACCGTATTTTGCAGACTATTTTTATCCAAAAACCATCCAGTGCCCTCATGAATTCCTTACTTGAACCTGCCTCGACCACATTTCTTTGCAGTCTATTCCATACCCTAATTATTTGCTGTATCTCTTTTTTTTCTCATATCACTCTTTCTTCTTTTGCTCATCACTTTAAATCTATGCTGTCTTGATAAAGTTCCCTTTATGAGCAGGAGGTATATTTTCCAATTCCTGGTGGGGTTGCATCAGTTGTCATGGGAAAACTGACAAAAATATGAGCAGAGATTAAGTTTTAAATATATTTATATATCTATTAATTTAAAATGTGAAGTTATAGGAATATGATCATTCATGTACTGAAGTAAAGGTCAGTCACCCTTTTAACTTTATGCCTAGAATGCACATTCTGCTGTTTGGTGGACGAGTGAAAAAGTAATGCAAAGTATCTCCCTGCAACAGAGGTAAATCAATTAATATTCCATAAACATATATATTGGTTCTATAGCACTCATCTTTATTTCCCTTGCTTGCAATATAACAAAAGCTTCCACTAAAATAAATGACAAGAACCATAACAGACCATGAGACACTATGTACATGTTTGTTATTTACTGAAAGATCAATTTTATTATATGTTCTGTGTTGGTACAAAGTGATTTTAACTTCACATTCATGCAATACGTGTAGTATAATTCAATCACCAGATTCACACTAAGCAAGTAGCGAAGACCAACTCAAGGACTAACGTGACTCTTTCTAACAGCAGTATGGGTTTACCTCAACCACAACGACCACAGAGGTTCGAAAAGCTGGCTCACCACAAGCTTCTCAAGGATAGGTAACAAATCCTGGTCTAGCCAGCCAACACTGCCCACATCTTATGAACATTTTTCCTTTTAAAACTGTATTAGTTTCACGAGCTGCAGTATTATTGTCAAAAGTTGAGGTTTTATCTTTAATCTTTATTCATTTTAGTGTAAGCAGAATGTTGACTATCATGTGGATTTAACAATGAAATTTAACCACCTTTAGAATGATAGGAATTTTGGTTTTGCTGGCCTGAGGATAATTAAGAGATAGCAGTATAATTCAGACCTGCCTTAATTCTCTAAGCAGTTGCCAGCCTCAAACTTGATGCTGTAGTACAACTCCTTCATTCATATCTCCTTTGAATCATGTCCCAAAATTCAACATATAAAAGATATACAATTATAAGTTGGATTCTAACCTGTTAACTCAGCTCATCGTTCTGAAATTTTAATGAAAATCTATCTACCAATAGAGTAAGTTATTCATGAAGTATGTTGTGTGAGCAGTAGGCCAGCCATGTAATACCAGTTGTAAATAATGGCAAGTCAGTTAAAAAGAAATCTGGGAAAATGTATACTTTTAAGTTCTACTACTTGGAAGTTGAAAAAGAGGTGTGGCTATTCATTTTCTCTAAATATAAAATTATTTTTCAAATTAACCCAGTATTTCACCAAACTGTCTGAAAACATTGCTGTGGAATGTTGCTCAAATCACTGTCAAACAACCTCTTGAAAATAAATGTTATATTTCTTGATTTTAACTCAACTCAGCAGTGAGATCAGGTTGTTAGTGTCTGATATCAGTCAGAGGGTCCTGGAATTAGAAGAGATTGCAGATATAGAGTGAGGTCATGGAGAGATCTGAAAATAAGGATGTGGATTTTACAGTCAAGTTTTGCTTTACCAGGAGCCAAAGTCGGAAAGCAGGGAGGCAATAGGGGATTGGTGCTACATAAGTAGTAGAATTATGGATTACATCACGCTTATGGAGAGTAACATTTTGTAGAACAGCTGGTGTGCTTAGAAATAGTCCGGTGTAAAGCCATGAATGAAGAATCCAGCAACAAATGAATTGAGACTGGGTAAAGTTGGTCAATGTTCATTGATGAAAATAGGTGTTCTTAGTGATTGCGTGGTCTGGAGATCATCTCAGAATCAAACTTTCAAAGTTATTGTAAAGGGCAGCTATTGTAAGAGCAGGATGGAGTTGGTAACTAGGGAATAGAGTTTGGAATGGCTAGCGAAAACAATGTCTTCAGTTTTCCCACACTTAATTGGTAGAAATTTCTGCAGGATGTTAGATAAATAATATGATAACATAGTAACTGTGGAAGAGGCAAGAGAGGTGCTCAAGTCAATCTACAGTCAAATCTTTAGCATGGAGTTGAAAGTTCCAACACATACTGTACCCTAATACAGTATACACTCCCATGTAACCACTTAAATTCACTATAATTTAAGTGAAATGTTTTTATACCTTACTAATTTAAATGAAATAAGTAGTTTTATTATTTCACAATTTGGATTCTATATTCTCTTAGATAAACATTATTTAGTTCTTGAGAAATGTCAGTGAGCTTTTCAGACCTAACCATTAGCTAATACATCATTATTAGATTCTGTCTTATTTTACATGGTATTTATTTAGCAAATAACATTAAATTTGACTCTTAGTTGGAAAAATGTACGTTATGTTAATTGCACCTCAGCTCTAAAACAAGGTCAGAAGTCACACGACACCAGGTTATAGTCAAACAGGTGTACTTGAAATCACAATCTTTTGGAGCACTGCTCCTTTGTCAGGTGACACTTCACTTGTTGGACTATAATCTGGTGTCGTATGATTGCTGAACTTGTCCACCCCAGTCCAACACCGGCACCTCTACATCATCAGCTCTAAAAACAGGCATACATATACATCCTGGCATCTAAAAGTGATTCTGATGTGGCGCTTGGTTTGAGTATAGCATGGCAAATGCAAGACTGCTTTTAAGTAATAGCTTTGTACAATATCAAATCCAAATAATTGCATTAGTAGAGTTTGTCATAGGGCAAGCTAGGTGCCATTCCATCTGTACTTCGTTTAATGGCATAAGGAGATGGCAAAGTATGTACTTATAAGTTAGTAAATAGTCATTCTTTAACAAGTGGTAAAAGTTTATTTAAATGACAAAACATAACAAAATTCCAATTACATGACAGACAAATATACGTACAATTAAAAAAAAACTCAGGTTAATGTGCTAGCATAACATTGCCAATGTAACTGGGATCAAATGCACAGGGATCAGGTATACAAGTTTCCTAAAGGCATTTCCCTAGAATTAATAAGAACATTTACATCTAACGTTTATGGCTTGCACAAATCTAATTCAGTCTGTCTTCCTTCACTGAAGGGAGGAACTGTGGACCCTGTTAGCAATAATTCTAGCTCCAAGTGAATCCCTTTAAGGGAATATTAAACTTTGTTTTACCACTACAAGTAGAATGTTTACATGTTCATTCATGTGTGCACGAGCATATTTGCACTCCACAAAGGTAAAAAAAAATCAGTTAAACGTCGTGCTTTATTGAAGCGCTCTGTTTCATGTTTCTGTTTACTAAGAAATCTTGACCTGGAGATGCTAGTTCCATTAGAAATGCATGACAGTATCTAAAATTGCTAACCTTCAATATAGGATATCGGCCAATTGTTTTGTGTTATTCCCAGTGCTATTTTTCGTTCAGTTTCTTTAACCGTATTTATTTCCCCATTACGCATAATTGCTGCACTTGTTAGACACTCAGTATTGCTCATTGAAGGTAGTGATGACTTGCTACTGGCTTTTAAAACGGGTGAACCGATGTCCCATTCAAACTAGGTAGCTCTGTAAATTTATTTCACTTAGATCCAATCAGTTACCACGGCCTCCAGATCGATTTCGAATACATTACAGGGGACGTGCTATCTGTCCTAGAATTATCGACCTTTTCTTGCAGCAAAGGACTTTGTCCGGCAGTAGGCGAATCCGCTTCATCCAGATCGGAGCACAGGTCATCACTGGAAGCAGTGGATAAAGGAGACAGTGCTGAGGGACTGGTCTGGATACCTCCTCCGGGGGACGCCAATAAATGGCACACATCATCGGGCCCAGGCCAAACGCCGGAGGAGCCAGTCTCGGCCATTAACTCGCCCAGTAAATCCTGAAAGTTGTCTTCGCTCAATGGCATAGACTCCAAGAGGTGGTTCAGTAACTCGGCGGCCACTACAGAGTCGATCCCGGGGCAGTTTGAGACGAAAGTGTGCACCTCATGCATGCACTGGATGTAGCCAGCTGCAAACCTCTCGTTCGCTTCCTGGTTAAACCTGTCTGTTTCTGTCAAGTAGGAAGAAAGGGGAGAAAAGAAAAAGGTCACTTCCCATCGCCACAACTTTACCACGGAAATATAATGCTCGCCTGGATGAGGCTGTGCAGCAGCAACAGTGTTTGGACAGGGTGCACTCCCTTTTCATTTCTTACAGAGGGACGTTCCACACATTACTCACCAACATTTCTGTTGCGAAGTATGTTTTGGACACGTTTCACGGTCATCTCCAGGACCTCCGCATTCTCCATTTTCGACTGCAGCTGAGAATATTTAGCACATTTTAGATTTTGAAATCATTTACTGAAATCTGAAGGACTTTTTTTTCTCCCCCATCAGTACAACTTAAAACTCACTTCCGTATCCGCCAGAATCAGTCTCAGTTCTTGCAAGCTTTCGTTAATGCGAGCTCGTCTCTTTTTCTCTATCAGTGGCTTGCGAGTCTGAAATCGGGAGGGGCAAAGGAAAAGCGCGGGGTTAGAATGCTATTTATTGCAATCCATGCACATTGCAAGAACCGTCGACTTAATACCACGTTCTCCCCGCTCAGCAAGTGCACCGATTTACCTTCCGATCTTCTTTCACTGTGTAATAGTCCCCTTCATCCCTAAGATAACCAGGTTTGCTGGGTTTGCACGATGGAGCCATGTTGTTCAGGATTAACAACAGCCTTCCCAATTTTTTTTATTTGCAAAAAAGAAAGAGAAAAAAATTAACACAAAAGGGAAAATCCTCCCACCCGCAGCACGTTTTTGCTAGCAGCTGTTACGCGTACAATCTTCTTTTTATTCAGTCTCGCCTGCCGTTGGCAATCTCTCTATTTATACCCTTCCGTTTGCATTTGAATGAGTTGAGAGCGGCGGGTCTCGGGGACGCCTAGAGGTCATTAGCTTACCCAATGGCAGCACAATGCTTTGTGTGAGGCTCTGAGCTGTACTCTGCCTGATGTCAGCCTGCGGCTGGCCACGTGAGGAAACGGGACTTTTAAAGCTATTTGTTATGCAATTGCACCCTAACAAAACTGGACATATTTTCTTTTCTCCCCCCTTTTAAAAAAAACACTGTAAATAACGCCACGCCGCCCTCGCATTTTCAAAACATTAACTATCAATACCATACAACGCGACACAAGATTAAACAAAATAAGCTCGACTCGATAAAATGGCCAGAGTTGCCGTCTCGAAATCATTTATTATTCTTTTATGCACTTCAAGGCAGAAGTGTCAGGGTAAGGAAGCGCCCACCAGACAAACAGGTGTAACTGCACTGGGTAACAGAAAAATAAGACTAGTTCCAAAAAAATACATGAGGCAATATCTTCACCGTATCTGAGGTTCAAACTTAACCACCCACTTACTTTTGTATTTAAAATCGTATGAAGACGTCTAGTATTAAATATTTTTTCAGCATTGTTCTGCCCTACGCTAGGGCAAACTTCTGGGTTTATAGGTGAAAATGTAACATGATGCTGACAGTTAGCAGCTGCAGCCTCTCGCCAGAGTGAATCAGTAAGAGCATTAGTCGATCCCTAAAGAGCAAGCGACAGGTGTTAGCTCTTGCTTCATTTGTTTTCCTCTTTTACTGCTAGTAGCGTGTATCTGTCATATTTGTTACAATCAAAGTAAGTCTACCCAACAACCACCCCACCCCACCCCCCCGCCCGCCGCAACATACACACAACCTACCCAACCTTGCAATCGTTTGTGCAAAAGTGGTTTGTCTGTTCGATACAAAATCGGCATAACTCATGTATTCTCCATTTTAAAAGCTCCTATCAGATCAATAATGTAAATCGTTCCCTTTTAATTAGCAGTTATTCCGTTTTATTAGAATAATAAACACACAATATTGTCCAGCATTTTTTTTTCGTTCTGGAAGAGGAGAATAAGTGTTTACCATCCATTAGAAATAACCTCGAACTGTTTGCAGTTTGTATGGGAATGTTTTCCTGGAATACAATAGGAATGTCTTTACATTCGCTCAGTGGCTGCCGCTCGCCCATTCTGTACTTTTAATGCTCAGCCGCTTTAACATTGCAGTTTAAACCCTCTAGTGGGGGCTATTTAGTGTGAACCGATGCGGGAAGGATCATTCGAACTGGCCATGGTTTGGACTGCATTTCTTTAAAACATATTTGGATTCAGAGCTGAATGCTCTCAGTGATGTGATGTCTTGCCGGTTTGAGTTCATGTGCATTTTGCACGTTTTGGCGTCTCATTGTATTATAGATGACATGTGGGTGCGTTGTGAACATGTTTGATCTCCACATTGGAGAGAACAAACAACAAAAAATGGTGCCGGGACATTGGTGTATGTGCTTTTAAATGCTGTGTAAATTAATATTAGTTCACGGCCTAAAATCGATTAGGTTAGTCTGACTAAAATCTTGGCATATTTTGTTGATTGTTTTTGGACATAACAGGTTATTTACTACTGAAAAACAAAGCCTGGTTTCGATAGGAACCGAGGCTGTAAAACGCCTCAAGTGGTAATTAGTTTTATGGACTTTTCAGTTGATAATTTAAGAAGTTGGTGCTGAGATGAAATAAATTCAGCAACGAACATCAAGGTTACAATTCGAAGTTGTGTGTGTGTGTATATATGTGTGTGTGTATGTGTGTGTGTATATATGTGTGTGTGTATATGTATGTATGTGTGTATATATGTGTGGGTGTGTATGTGTGTGTGTATGTATGTATGTGTGTGTGTATATGTGTGTGTGTGTATATGTGTATATGTATTGTGTGTATATATATGTGTATATGTATTGTGTGTATATATATGTGTATATGTATGTGTGTGTATATATATGTGT
>NC_063344.1:54405222-54409019 GCF_021869965.1 Rhincodon typus
CTATCTCTGTATCAATTACTATGACATCTGTTTTCGAAATATTTTAATGTGGAAACCCCAGAACTTTAAAAAGTGCACATAGCATCTCGGGGATTTTAAACTTCACATTAAAACAAACGACTTGAGTTTTAAATGGTTTCAGGGAATACTATGCATTTAAAAATACTATGTTCAATACGTTTCTCACACAATACAATTTGAATTATTAAATATCACGGAATCGTGTCTGTAGTTATGTTTCAATTGGAGAAACATGTTCCCACTGTCACTGAACTAAGGTTCCCACATGAAATCAATTGTTCCCAGTGTTCTTTGCACTTCAACGTGTTTGTAATTATTAAAAGGCATTCTGCCGAGCCTATTGCACAGTGCCAAGCGGTTTCAGCCATTGGCCACCTTTGAGGTACTTGGCACGGGGCAGATGGGCAATGAACATTATGTAAAATGCACATTTTTTTTTTTTAGTAACTGATTAGATGGTCGCTCTTTGGGGCCTGAATCACAAAAGAGGGTCACTGAAATGGTAGGCAAAATGGGACTTGCCATCTGAAATACATTCACAAATGGATGTTTTGTGCCTGGATTCTTCGTCGCTTTACGACCGTGGGAACATTCCCACCCAAATTTCCAGGTCATAGCCCAATCGTCCAGGCTCGACTGTTAAAAGCGACAGCTTTCACTCTTCAAAGATCACAGATAAACAAATCATTTACACGACGATTGAAGAAACTTCTGAAGTGTATTAGCACTTGTGTGAGCAGCACAATAGTTATCCTTCGCAGTATTCACTGAACGGTTCACTGCTTGAATTCAATTCTTTCGCGCCTCCTCCGTTTTATGAACGGAATTCGACGCTTGTTGTTTAAAATGATTCCTCGTTAAACTTCTGAACGCAGACTGACTAAAGTATCACAATACCCCTACCGTTTTGGGATTGGGCATGGCGTCTTTGAAGTCTGTGTTTGTCTGGGTACAAATTTGTTTCAAAATAACCAGGATATATTTAGAAATTGATGGTACAGATTTAAAAGGCAAATAAAATTCTGCCCTTCTTTGTCCTGCAATGTTTGTGAACTCAACCATTTTGAATGTAAATGTTTATAAATGTGATAAATGTAGATCAAATTTTATAACTTGCATATTGTTATTCTGAACCATTCAGCTTGGGGGCTCTTATGGTGCAGTGGTAGTGTTCCTGTAGAAGATCCGGATTCAAGACTCACCAGCCCCGAAAGTGCGTCCGAACTACAAATATTTTGTAAACAAAAAAGGTCTAGCTGCAATGGCAATGCAAAAGAAACAATAGATTTCTTTTGTGAAACTCTAGCGTAAAGTCCTATGATGGTGACTTCAATTTTACTATCTACACGAAGCAGTATGAAAAGGCTGGATGCTTTAAGGCAGTTAGGGGGTTAACGACCTCAGCGAGACAAGACCAGACTGACCACCTTACATCGCCCATTACAGAATGAGACACAAACCAATTTTCAAAGTTTATTATTAAGTCGTTAATTGCAATATAACAAAACATAAGGGGGAAGTAAAAAGCCCGCAAGCAACTCTATCCAATAAATTAGATGTATTTCATTGAATACAACATTGTAAACGCCTTCTACAATACAGGCTACGGATAAGCACCCTTCAGCGTGAAGTACCCTGATTTTAGCACACGTAAGGGACACGATTTGCCCGGAAGTGTTTCGAAAAGCATATCTATGAGATACATAAGGAGAGTCTAGTGCTTAGAAAAGTCGTCAGTCCCTTCACCAGGGTCTCCACACATCAGCACATGCTACAGACGGATGGTGCATTAAGGACAGGTCTTCTTGGAGCTGTTGGGTAGCAGAGCTAGCGGGCGGCTGAAGATTTGCTGTAGGGGTTGGAAATTGTTCCATGCTTTTCCCGCACGTTTTAAATCCGGGATTGCAGATCTGGTCGGGCGAGGAGCAAGGGAAAGAATCCAGAGCTCCCGAGGAAGCAGCGTTGATTGAAGGCATGTGCCCATGGCTCACCGGGGAGAGTGGAGTCTGAGCAGTTTGCAGGTTCACTGGAGGATTCTTCAGTCTGGCCTGACGCGAATCTTCGCTGGATCGAGGCAGTGACTTGAGTAGGTGGTTCAACAAACGTGCCCCAACGGTTTTGTCCATCCAGTCGCAGGTTAGCAGCAGGTTATGAACTTCGTGCATACACTGGATGTAGCCGGCACTGTACCTCTGCTGAGCTTCAAGTCCAATATTAGTATCGGCTGAAACAAAACCAGGAATAGTGATAATTAAAGATCCACGAATTGCTCGCTTTTTAATTCCCAAATGCAGTCTTAGATATGTACAAACAACCCAATTTTTTAAAAAAATAAGTGAATATATATGATAATTCTGTAATTTATAGCTTGAAATAATTTTACCCTCGCCCAAGCTATCTTTATTACTGTGTACGATTACGTATAACATACGTGCAACACTTTCTACCCAGCTTCATAAAAAAAACTCCATAATGTTGTTATACTTTCCGAATGTTAACATAACTATCAAACAGTGAAGTCAAACTCACCAATCATCCTGCTGTTTTGAACATTCTGAAGGTGTTTTACTGTCATCTCGAGGATGTCTGCCTTTTCAAGTTTGGATTGCTAGTAGAAAATTAATAGATGTGTTATCTTCTTTCTCCGATCATTTTGAATAAATAGAAACAATAATCGTAGAATCATTGCAGAAGAGCAGCGAGAGTAGAGCGCAAATACTAACTACACTTACATCCAAACGGAAGGCGCCAACGACTGTTTCTTTCAGTTGATCCAGGCAGTTGTTGATCCGTTCTCGTCTTTTTCTTTCAATGAGAGGTTTTCGTAACTGCAGGATACAATTAAACGAGATAAGTTTAAACAAAAAGCCAGAGCCGAACTCTGAACAAATACCACTTTCCAGCTTCCAAAAGTAACTTGGTTGACAACGTTATTTTCTTACCTTCCGCTCCTCTTTGGCGTTGGAGAGTTTTTCCACATTGTTGCTATATGTTGTGGCAGTCATATTTTCACCGATCTGCAGTCTGGGAGAAAGATTTGTTACAAGCTGCTAGCTAGTTTCAGGCTGGCTGAAGCTGTGATCTCTTCTCGCTCTCTGCCGAACTCCTATTTATATCAATGAATTAGCATGTGAATGCGTGAGTTCCTGCGCTCAGCCACTTTCCCACACTTGGGGTCGCGGCCAGAGGCGAGTGTCCATCAATCAGCAGTGACAGCTCACTGCTCACATTCAATGGCCAGCCTGCCCGCCCAAAGAGCGACAGATGGCTAAGGCCAGGAATCTCTTCCAGCCCAATCTTATCTTTCCTTCAGCACTCCGAGCAGTTCGCATGACTCTTCAAATCTCCTCTCCCTACATTCCCATGGATTTGATTCGTTGTGAGAAACTCGACGGTGTTACTCCTGTTACACCTGGGAACTCCGTCCCCTTTCACTGCAATGAATGGTGTCAATTTTGTAACGGCAAAAACATGAAATGTATCCCCTCCTTTCCATTCACAGCTGTTCGTTTCAGTTCTTGTTTCGGCTTGTATCATTTTTCTGATTGCATTGTCAGTGCTCTCTCTGCTCACTATGAAAACGAATACAGTGAAAGTTGTATTCTTTATGCATTTTATCAACGTTACTGTATCATGCTTTTATTTCAACATTACTGTGGCAGACCCAGGTGGAAAGTAAGCCACTTCCATTGCTGATGTGCTAATATGTTATTGAGCCAGTGGTGCTCTTACACAGCTGACAAATTTGAAAGATTTTTTCTATTAGTGAGCAGAGA
>NC_063344.1:54409119-54433382 GCF_021869965.1 Rhincodon typus
TTGGTTTGAAAATGTGCCCGATTCCATAGAATTCCATAGATCTGTTCCCAAAAAAAGTCTTATATTTAGAATTCTCTGCAAACTAGGTCAAGCCGACTGCTAATCGCATGTGACTTACTGATGGGCTATTGGGAATGAACCCAAACGCCACATTAGCTGTGCAGTCAATGCTATTAATTGTATGGTTGCTAAATATTCCTTTCCATTTCTTTAGAATCGACGATACTTTGGTGAGAACTTCCTCTTTTTCAGATTCGATCCAGCTCATTGTCCTCCTGTGAACTGGAGAATGTAGTGTTTTGATGATATCTATTTGCAGACAGAACGCGCTCTGGTTAAAGGGCGGGTTCGGTTATGCCGCAATTCACGTCGATTATTTTCGGAGGCTTTTCCGGGACTATACCATGGGGTCATGTTCTCTCTATTAGTCCTTCTGCACATCTTTCATTCCTGGACGTGAGATTCTGACAACGAGCTGGTTAGACCAGACAGGGGTGAAATGTAAAACAAGACGCCATGTAACTCCCAATTGGAGAATGCTTTCACTTACAAAATACCCATGTCCTCACTTTGATTTTGGTTGGTTGAATTTTCTTGTCAAGATTGTTGAGGACTTGAAAGTTTTTTTTAGTTGTCAATTAGAGTGCATGTGTGATGAACCTATAGATTAAAAAAAATACATTGAATTGATTTGAAATTATTTTTTGTTCTGCATTTTGATTTACGTTTCAAAGCCCGGTTCGTTGTATGAATGCGTTCAAAATTTTCATTCGTTTCAAATACAGCCCCTACCTAATGTCTACTCAATCGTCTGTTATATTTTAGTAAGTGCGAAACTTCACTTCTGCCAAAACAAATTATCTGCAGAAATCCTAAACAATACATCTTTGGGGATACTATCCTTTTGATTTGAAAACATGATTTTAAGAAACCACAGACCCACAGCAATGTGGGTGATTCTTAATTACCCTCTGGGCAAATAGGGATGGGCAATAAACTTTGGCCTAGCCAACGACACCCATATTTCATGAATGTTTTTTTTTAAGAATGTGTGAACTGGACAGGTCGCACTAGGTAACCAATATCTTTAAAACTTTGTCTTCTTATTACATATGCCAACCAATGACTTGATTTCAAATTCTAAAACAACAAACTGTTTTAAAATATTGAACCCAAAATTTCATCTCCAACTTCTTGGTTTCATTTAAAAGGGTGGAGTTCCTTAGAACAGAAGGGAAGCTCTGAAGATTAGCATCGGTGGTAAATCACTCCTGCTGCCTGTGAGGCATGTATTATTTTAAAAGCACAGCTCCTAAAAATGCCCATCACACTCTGAAATGGTTGGGAGTGTTTTGTGAAGGAGTTCGAGCTGTGAACCAGATACTGAGGCAGATGTCCACTCATTCACTGTCGAATTTTCTCTCTCTTTTTCTCTCTCTGAAATCGTTCGCAGCGGTCGTGCTTGCCTTAAGACACGCGACTGCCAGGCGCATGAACGAACGTGGGAAATTCTTCTGAACAATAAGGCCCTTTCACAATATTCCCTAACAGCCATCCAGATTAACTGCGGAGACAGTGCTGTGCAGCGAGTGGATGTGGACCAGAAGGTGAATCCTTCCAGATGGCTTGACACCAGTTTAATCACCATGGCAACCGTTACACACTTGCATCACTTCAGTAGCTTTCAACAATTGCATTTTCGTATTTACTCAACCCCATGTATTGCTTTAATTTCATGCATTTTCTGGATGTTTTGTATTCTATTTAATTCACGAGAGATCACTAATATTTGCCCCGATGTCACATGTTCCAGAATATTGAACCACACCTCCATTTACCTGAATACTGTAAGGATGCCACGTTATAAAATTGACTTATTTCTTCAACCCTTAACTGAAAGTGATCTACTCAACCCATCGAGCCTGCTGTTCCCTCCACGCCATCCCTCCACCTTGGCTAATCTGCTTCTCAGGCTCCATTTACCTAACTAATAGTAATAATCTGTCAGTCAGTCTTAAAATCTCCGAGTATCCACTCCATCGCGGAGATAGAGTGATTGAGATTTCCAGGCTGCCAGCACTCTTTGTATGATTAAAATACTTCCGGCCTTGCTTCCTCAATGATCTAGTTCTCCTGAAACGCTGCCCCTCCAACAAACGTTCATTTTGTTGTTCATACAATCTGATGTTTGTGATACAGCTGAAAGAAAAAAATGATTGTCTAAGCTTTTCTGAATTCAATTCCTCCTCTCCTCACTCCCCCCACCCCCAAAAAAGAAACACACACACAGTAAAGGGCGTTGTATCTTGGGCTCCTTCACAGCTGACGCATTTAAATAAACTACCTCTCTTCCATCTGTCTCAACAGATTCCCACGTTATGTTGCACAAATGCTTGAGCTGCAGTGCAACGCGCATCTCTCAATATCTAATCAGACGGCGGGAATGTGTGATAGGATACCTCATGAACCGGCATTGTTTAAACCCCTTCACACGCCCGGAAGCTGAAGGTTACACTGTAGGTCTTTTCGCTCCTTATCTATGAATTGGTCCCCATTCTGTTACCATCGTTCCGCACCCAAACTGAACATCACGATTGAAGAAAGAACGCTGTCACCTTTATAATGGATTTGTTCATTCCATCTGATAGGGGCCGTTCAACACGTGCCCGGAGACTTTGTTCCGTTAAATGTCAAAACGAATTTTAAAGAAAATGATGGTGGACCATATTAGCCCAATGCACAAGACGGAAATAAAACAAGGGATCCTGTGCAATCATAATTTGGAAACAATATTTTAAATTAAATATAACTTTTTTTCGAAAAAAAGTGAACCTATTCGACACGACTTTAATGTTTTAGAGGCCCAGAAATTGTCCAGAGTTGCTGTGGTCATTCTTACACGAGTCTTCAGCCATGTGCGTAACGAATCTCAGTTGCTGGGAAACCAAGAGAAAATGTATGAAATACACAGCAGGTCAGTCAGTATTTTGTAAAGTGAGGCTCTGGCGTGTGATTCCCACTGGTTCTTCCATACCCTGGTCTTGCTTCAGTTTTCTGAATGCAGATCCCCCTCCCCGGCCCTGTGACCTTACGGCTTCATCATGTTACAATGACTGATATCAAAGGGTTGAAACGAACAGCTGAATTCCACTTTAACACAGCAGGCCTAGTTCTGGAAAAACGACCCCAGCATTAATATTCTTGTATTTTCGTAATTTGGCGAGAATTTGCAACTGGCTTCTGTGAACCACTAAGTTTTAAACTTTGTTCTGTAAATACTTTAACAAGCTGGGACTCCTCAAATCGTTGTAACTTTCCTGAGAGTAAGACTGGCATTATGGATCTTCCACTTCAACAACAACTTATATTTTTATAGTACCTTCAACATATTACAACCTCCTAAGGTGCATCAGAAGAGACATTATAAAAGAGAGCATAATACCAAATTACATAAAGAGAGATTAGGATACATGCCCCATCTTGAGGGGGTGCATTCTAAGGAGTATCTTAGAGGATGAAAGTGAGACAAAGAAGTGGAGAAGTGTGGGAAGGATATCCCAGAGTTTAGGACATAGGCAACTGAAGGCTTGGCCACCAATGGTGGAAAAATTTTAATAGAGGCAAAATACTGTGGAAGCTAGAAATCTGAAGCAGACGCTGAGAACACTGGATGAACTCAGTTCTGATAAAGAGTCAAACGACACTCAAAATGTTAACTCTGTTTCTCCATTCAGAGATACTGTTGTGGAACAACTTAAATCAGGGATGCACTAAAGGTAAGAATTAGAAGAGTCCAGATATATAGGAGTATTGTGGGCTGAAAGAGATTCCAGAGCTAGAGAGGGGTGAACCATGGAATTGAAGAACAAAATCCACTGATTATAAAACTGCCTGATTCCAATGTAATGAAATTTGCGGTTTTCTACAGTTGCTCAACCACACTGCCAGTTTTTTTACAGGAAGACAAGCTAAAAGTCTTCCTCAGTATCAACTATCCAAAATCAGAATGAGTGAATCCATCTTAATATTGCAGAAATTGTATTTTTTTTTAGCAAAAAGAAACAAAGATGATGCACGAGTAAGTCAACAAGTACATACTACTGATGACAATTGAATTGTCAAGATTTTTTATTGTACATTCGTATATATCTTTCATCACTATTATTTTTGTCAGTTTTGTACAGCAACCTATAGAGACAAGTTAATAAGTGCTTAATAGCCACTTATCCTGACTAAAAGCAAACATTCCATCAGATTCTATTAGCTGTCAATTTGTTGTTACAATTAGCATGGACAGTGACTTTAATCACTGTGGGAGAGCTCCATGTATAAACATATGTGGGTCTTCAATTAAAATAAGCTTCCAAATATTGAATTATCAAGAAGGTACATTGAAATTCTATTCATGATGGGCAAGAGGGAATTTCACACCTGTCATCTAATTTTAACATAGTGTCTGCAAATTTCCTGAATTTTCATCTTTTGATATGCCCTAGCGTTATTTGTGAGCAGTCAAAATGACAGCTTACCTATTGATCTAATACAACATTTACAAAATTCAGATCAACTGTCTATAAATTAAAATGCAAAGATAGGTCACCTGTATGAAATTCTCCTACATCTAACAATACATTATAGTAGACAGTATTATGCTCTCCATTCTGGTGTAACTTTTCCCCTCCACAACCTTAATGGCCTGATTGTTCCATGGAAGGGAGGCTTGACTCTCCAATTGTAAAGTTGGAAGAATTCCTAAAGAAATTACGTTACGTTGCCCATTTTTTGCCATTTCACCATCACTCTGGGAGAAAGGCTTTGCTGGGTCAAGTCCATGTCACAATGAAGAATTCCTGTGAGAGTTCCAAGAGAGTTTGTTTTAAATACAAGTTATACTATGTAGTTTTGTCAATGTGAAATTGTTTCAATTTGTCATTGTTACAGGTTGTGCAGTATAATTTGGGTGTGAAATGACCAGAAGTGCATTTAGCCAAGTGGTGCAAGACCATCTCCAGGAGGTAATCTCACATTGCTGTTATTCATAGCCAAAGTATTTGAACTGCAGTCTGTGTGAAGCCAAGTTTAAAAGGTTCTCAGGCAGTATACTGAGCAATATGAGGACATTCCTAATGCTTTTAGTGTGTTAAAATGTTAGTAGATATGTCTAATTAAATCTCCAATCTAAATAGCATTCAGACAGATACTGGGGAATGGAACTTTGTGTAGTTTATTTGGTTGAGCATTTGGGAGGCGGGCGGAGGTGTGGGCAATGGAGCTATACTGGGAGACAATAATAAGCTAGTATTATAAATAGGGTGGTGGTGGCTCAGTACCTAACAATCCTGAAGGTCTAGCCTAATGCTTTGGTACATGGGTTCAATTCCCGTCAGCACAATTTCTACGAACTCTATTATTTCATCTGAATTTTTAAAAAAAAATCCTCTGTTCAAGTGGGCAATAATAAATCTTGGCTTTGCCAATGATGCCCGCATCCTATGGAAAAAAGGAAAAAATATGTAGTTGGTGATTCTATAAGTTGGACAACTCCTAGTGGAGCATTATAACAAAGACAAAAAGTAATAGATGGAAACTGACAGAAATGTAACAGAAATTATCAAAATTAAATCAAAATACTATCTGGAGTAATGATGCACCGCCAGCCCCTGGAGTGCCCATTGGTCTGCATTGTCTGAGTTGACGCTGCATTTTTCTAATCAATAGCCATTTAGCTTGGAGATAACTATGGAAAAGGGGCAGACAGACAGACTATGATACCCTTTACCTGGACCTGTTGATTGCCTCTCTGGCCCTCCAATCTGCCTACCTTCCTTCTGCCCGTAGGTCAGGAGCATGGTGCTGAAGTACAACCAATAATTTCAAAAGTACCTCTTTAGAAAAGACAATATATGCTGTAAACTAAAACATTCTAAACAAATATCAAAAACTGTTTCCTCCAGGCCACAAAAACTACCTGTGGCTTGACATCCAGTGAATCTATTTGAACTTTTATTGCATGGGACTGCTGTGTCAACACTCTCCATCCCAGAGCCCTGATGGAAAGAGGAAAGATCCCCTTACAGAGGGCCCTCCACTGCGGATCACTGCTGCCAGAAGGTGGGACATTACACCAAGGCCTATCCGAGGAAGTGTAGAATGTGCAGCAGCAGCCATACAGGAAGCTCCTCCATGCAATTTGAAAAGTTGGTAGTTTTACACTAAGTGATCAACAATTGTGGTATAACAATGTTTTCATAGAATCCCTACAGTGTGGAAACAGGCCATTCAGCCCAACAAGTCCACACCAGCCCTCTGAAGAGCATCCCACCCAGACCCATTCCCCTATCCCTTTTCCCATGTCTAACCCACCTAACCTAAACATCCCTGGGCGCTATGGGCAATTTAGCATAGCCAATCCACCTACCCTGCACATCTTTGGACTGTGGGAGGAAACCGGAGCAGCCAGAGGAAATCCAAGCAGACTTGGGGAGAATGTGCAAACTCCACATAGACCGTCGCCCGAGGCTGGAATCAAACCCAGGTCCCCAACGCTGTGAGGCAGCAGTGCTAACCACTGAGCCACCGTGCTGCCCTATAATACCCAGACTGTTCAGAAAATTTCAAGAAAACATATTGAGAGACTGGTGAGCAAATGCATGGGATATTGGGATTTGTAAATAGAGGCATTAAGTACAAAAACAGGGAAGATATATTGAACCTTCACAAAGCTCTGACCAGGCTGCAACTAAATTCTTGTATCTTATTCTGTTTGCTGCACTTTAAGAAGTATATAAGTGTCATTGAGAGTATGCAGAGGAATTTTTCCAAAATGTTTTCAGGGATGGAGGATTTTGATTGCAAGGTTAGTTTGGAAAAATTGGAATAAACACAAAAATAAAACAAGAACTGTGGATGCTGGAGATCTGAAACAAACAAAAACAAATTGTTGGAGAGACTCAGCAGGTTTGGCAACATCTGTGAAGAGAAAGCAGAGTTAATCTTTTTGAGTCCAGTATCTTTCTCCAGAAATGATAGCAGCTAGGAAAAGGTGGTATTTATAATGATGACATGGTTGAGGGTGAGGTGAAAGTTTGTGAATAGGTGGAAACAGAGCTCAGGGGAAGTGAGAGAGAGGGAAAAAAAAGGTCACGCAGACAAAGAGATTGTTGATTAAGTCAGGGAAGAAGAGAAGTTAAACTGATGATAATAAAGTCTGAGTAGTTGAAATGGGTTGGCTATATTGAAAGCCACCAATTTCATGATAAGACATGTGGTGTGGGGAAGTGGGGCTACGTTGAAAGCAACCTATTTCATGAGAGGACATGTGGTGCGGGTAAGTGGGTTGTGATGGACATGGAAGGAGGTGTTCGTCTCTAAAATTGTTAAATTTGACATTGAGTCCTGAAGGCTGCAAAACCCTCAGTGGGAAGAGATGTTGTTCCACTGGCTTGCATTGAGCCTCACTGGAGCATTGCAACTGGCTTGAGTCAGAATTGTTGGCCTGGGAACACGATGGTATGTTGAAGTAGCAGGCAACTGGAAGGTCACTTGCAATTATGTCACATACAAGCTGTCTGACTACTATTCCATTGCTATCTTTTTGTTTATTGTCAGACCTTTTTTAACTTCCATTTCTATTCTGCTTATTACTTCATTCATTTTCATGACCACTATCAACACCTTTACTCCATAAAATTACTGAACAGAAAATTACAAGTTCAAATGCGTAAATTTCTAAAATATGTTTCCTTTACATGTATATATGCAATGCTGTGTTCTATTCCATTGGCTTTGGAGTGTAAAAATTGATGATTCTTTCCCCTAAACCTTAAATTGCAGTTTCTTAGTCCTCTTCTGCCTTTGCATTTAGCTTTTGACTACACAATATCTATCATGGTTCTGCAATCTTTTAAGGACAAAATGAAGTTGCTTTATCAACTTCAGTTGACTGCATAAAATAGCATCCCTCCCAGAAAATAATTGTGAAAGCAACCATTCAGATCTGCTGCCACCCACTTCTGACCTGATGCAGTACAGACTGATGCTGCTCCTTTTCCACGGGGGAGGAGCAGTATGTGAAAATATTACACAACCAAACAAGTGGCTCCTACATCTTATGGTCTTTTGGAGGTATTGTCTGAAACAAAGGTTACAGATTGTTCTCACTTAGCAGACTGACAGATATTGAAGCATGAAAAATTATTGCATTTCTATAATAATTCAGAATGAACATTTGCAAACAAAAGAGAGCAATTTTGAGACCGAGTGCCCAACACTGGAGACAACAGCAATGCTGCACAATTGGCTTTTATTTTAACTTATTGGCTATTTATGTTGGAAAGGTTTGGAAGGATATGAGCCAGGATTAGGCAGGTGGGATGAGTTTAGTTTGGGATTATGTCCAGCATGGACTGGTTGGACTGAAGGGTCTGTTTCCGTGCTGTATGACTCTATGACTCTAAACAAAAATGTAACAGTTCGATCAGAACCACACAATCTAAAAGTGATACATTTACAATATTTGCATTAAAATAAAACAAATGCATTGTAATCTGTTACATTAATAATTTTAAGTTTTGTATATCGTGAGTCACTTGTATTACTGAACGTTGTCAACATTTTTGAGTTCTGCTCACCTAACACTGTCATTGGATGCACCATGGTGTATGATAAGAAAATAAAATCAGCTACAAAACTCAGAAGATAAGCTTGGTAGCTATTCTTTCAAACCCTGAGTGCATAATTGCCATTAAATCATTGAATACATTTGATTTATAGTGTGCAACATCAACTTGCCATGTCATGGTTACTATGGTGACTGTTATTGCAGATTACTCTTCTTTCCCATTGGGTATCATTTAATTTCAATTTGGTATTCCCTGATAGTACATAATTGAATTTGTAAATTAGTGATGTCTACCTGGACCAACTGATCCTCCAAGAGGCATTTCTAGATCACAGGGCTCCCAAGTTGACCAAAGCAGATTGTGATATTCTGCTGTTAATATTATTGAATGATACTTTTGCAAATATGAATGATTTTCTCATCATATATGTTTTGCAGTGAGAAAAACAGTAAAATACAGTGCTGTATACCTCTATGACTCCATGACCCTGTCACTCATTATCACACAACTTTGTCATTCTATCGTGTTAAGCTATTTAATTTGTATTTGTGCTAGCTTATTATTAATAATTATTTTATACCAAGTTCACCTTTCATTGCAACATATAGCATCCGCTCTGCTTGTTCTCAACACACAAAATATGTGCGCATCATCAACTTGCCTTCACTGCAAACTGAGCATCAAGAATTGATTTTTACAACAATTCCTTGTCTTACTGCAATTGGACCAGATTGCTCTTAGACTCTCTTCATCAGCTCTCTTTTACAGTTTTCTCTTGCAGCCTCACAGTCAAATGCCTGGTTCTGATCTTCTGTCTATTCGTGACCTTGCACTTCATCATAGCCCAGCTAGCTCCCCTTCAGCTGGTTCTCCTCATCCTCCTTGCACAGAACAGTAGAAGTAACTGACAGAAATTCTAATCATTCCTGTAATGGGTGTGGGGAGACATCACTACAATGTGCAAGTGTAAATGATCTGTTTCCATGGTTTCTCGACTTATTAATGATGAGTCACATGTACTTGTGAAGTTGTGTTTCCGAAGTGTCATTCAGAAATTCACATGTAAACACCAGACTAACACAGTATCAGATTGAAGTATGATTTTCTCCAGGGGTTTGTGAAAAAGAATGTTTCTATCATATGTATTACATTATTAAGACACCCACGAGTGCTTCACCTGTTGGATGTTCACAGGCTGAATACTGACATAGAGGCAGGTTTGATGAAATGCCAGAAGTAACCTTCAGTAAGGAGATGCCACTGAAAGGAGAGGTGATCAGTTTGGGAGGGTAATGCTGGGCAGGAGAGGGGAGTGATTTGGCATGGATTGGGAACAGATGATCATCATGAGGTGTGAGGAAGTGATGCCCAGGAGTTGGGGGCGGTGGGGGGTGGGGACAGAGTCATGCAGTGATAGAGTCATAGAGTCCTACAACATGGAGACAGACCCTTTGGCCCAAACTGGTCTTTGCTGACCAAAATGTCCATCCATGCTAAGCCCATTTCCCTCCACTTGGCCCATATCCTTCTAAACCCTTCATATCCATGTATTTGTCCAAGTGCCTTTTAAATGTTGTTAATATATTTACCTCAACCACTTCCACTGGCAGCTCACTCCATATGCATACCACCCTCTGCGTTAAAAAGTTGCCCCTCAGGTTCCCATTTATTCTCTCTCTTACCTTAAACTGATGCCCTTTAGTCCTCAATTCCCTAATCCTGAGAAAAAGACTGACTGCTTTCATCCTATCCATGCCTCTCATGATCTTATACATACCAATAAGATCCCCCTCTCAATGTCCTATGCTCTAAAGAAAAATGTCCTGCATTGTCCTACCTCTCCCTATAACTCAGTCCCTTGAATCCTAGCAACATCCTTATAAATTTCTTCTGCACTCTTTCCAGTTTAATAACATCCTTCCTACAGCAAGGTGACCAAAACTAAAAACAATACTCCAAGTGCGGCCTCACCAATGTCCTGTACGACTGCAACATAACTTCCCAACTTGTATACTCAATGCTATGACTGATGAAGGCCAATGGGCCAAACACCTACTTCACTGCCCTGTTTACCTGTGAGTCCATTTTCAGAGAACCGTGCACCCGAACTCCAAGATCCCTCTGTTCTACTACACTCCTAAAGGCCTACCATTCACAATGAAACTCCTATCTTGATCTGACTTTCTAAAATGCAACACATCACACTTAACTATATTAAACTCCATTTGCCATTTCTGGGCCCACTTCCCCAGCTGATCAAGATCCTGCTGCAATTTCTGATAACCTTCCTCCCTGTCCATGATACTGCCTATTTTAGTGTCATCCACAAATTTACTAATCATGCTTTGTGCATTCTCATCCAAATCATTGATATAGATAACAAACAGCAATGGGCCCACCATTGACCCCTGAGGCACATCACTAGTCACAGACCTCCAGTCTGACAAGCATCCTTCTACCATTCCTCTCTGCTTCCTACCATCAAGCCAACTGTGTATCCAATTTGCCAGCTCTCCCTGAATTGCATGTGATCTAACCTGCCAGAGCAGCCTATCATGTAGAACCTTATCAATGGCCTTACTGAAATCCATATAGTCTATGTCTATCACCCTGCTCTCATCAACCTTCCTGGTCACTTCATCAAAGAAAACTAACAAATTTGTGAAGCCTGATCTCCCATGCAGGAAGCCATGCTGACTACTCTTAATCAAACCCTATCTTTCCAAACGCACATATGTCTTATCCCTCAAAATCTTCTCAAGTAATTTACCTACCACAGATGTTAAGCTTACTGGTCTGTAATTCCCAGGTTTTTCTTGCAGCCCTTCTTGAATAAGAGCACAATGCTACCCTCCAATCTTCTCGGGCGTTACCTGCAGCTCACGATGATGCAAATATATTAACCAGCGCCCCCTTAATTTCGTCTCTAGCCTCTTGCAGGGTCCTTGGATATATCTGGTCAGGACCAGGAGACTTATCCACCTTCGTACATTTTAATACTTCCAACACCTCCTCTACTGTGATGTGGGCTGTCCCCAATGTATCGCCACTAACTTCCCCAAGTGCGGACTGGTTGAGACGGTGAGGGAACATTGGCCATTTTTGTCATAGGTGTGTTTTTGACATGGAGGAGCACTCCCAATTCTCCCAGTCCCACACTCACACTTGGCTGCTTGCAGCCTGCAGTGGTCCATTTCAAGGTAATCGCCTGTCACACAGGCTTGGTTTCGCTTCGTGGAATCGGCATGAACAGAGCGACAGACCGGTTTTAGGAGACCTAATTGTACATGCAAATCGGTTTAATGGCTGATTCAGGCATGAACTTTCAACATCATTTTATTGGCGGAGTGTTAATACGGTGGGCAAAGTACTTTGGTCTCAGAATAGCCGCTTGCTTCTTCCCTGTCATACAGAAGACGAAGGATTTATCGCTTGAAAAATGAGTCCTGAATAGCCGAATCGCGAGATTTACGATAGATCACGCTGTAAAGAAAATTACTAGACAACGCAGGTTGGATGCCAAGATTGTTAAGTGAAAGGATTTTGGAAATCCTGGGCCTTGTCCAGGTTCTATCCTTTTTTTATTCTCAGAACGCTAGCAAGTTTGACAAGTTGTCCAAGAGAGCCTATTCTTAGTAGAAAGGTATACATTTCTTTCTGCTCTGTATCCATGAACAGTTAGACGCTGATAAACATTGTAACAGAAACGGACTGCAATTCACATAATTAAATATTGCAACAGGCTGCGTGGGTTGACAAACTGTGTCTGGGACAAGTATTTGATGTTTTAAAGTAGCGTTGAACCATCTGGACACGCGACTCAATTGCATCAGCTGGAGCGTGGGAAATATCGGCAGACAATGGGCCTTTGATAAACAAGCCATTTATCCCCTTTCTGCTCTCCGGCCCTACTCCTAATTGAGGTGAATTTAGATTGCAATCTTAAACTTACTTTATGTCACCATCTGGGACTGTAAACAATGGTTGCAAAGTTCAATGGAGCGTTATCTATGCCTATTTTAAAATATTAAAACATTTGTCATCGGAATGAAATTTACACGGTATTAGGTCAATTAAAAAAAGACATATCCTTGCCTTCAACGTATGTGTTTCAATTATATTACAGATTACTACCACCACTATTTCTGATTCAGAAGGGTCAAAAACAATAATAAGAAGTCATGTGGCTTCAGACTTGGAACTAAAAGTACTTTGTTTTGGTGGTAAAATAGTTCTTTGATACCATTAGGTTATTTTCTCATCTTTCGAAAACGTAGATAATTAAATTCAGTCATGATTTCTATTCCATGTTAGCTAATTCAATTGTAGGTGCATAGCATAGGGTGAGGATGGGAGTCGATTTGATAATGTCTTGGATACTTTAATAGGCTGGTGATAGTCGCTGCTGAGGCTTATCAACTAAGCAACCAAAAAGAACAGCAGTTGATCCTCGCGTATCCTTATTCCCTCAACAATCCCCTGTTTAGAGATAAGCGGCTAAATTTGGGAGAGGGGCTGTTAAAAATGAGTGGAATGTTTTTCAAAAAATCTAGAATGAGTGATTGCTACATGGCCCCACGCATTAATGGGTTTGGTCGCTGCCGCCGCTATACCTATCTTTACAGCAGTAACTGTTATTGTTGAAGATTGCTTATGTTCCCACGCCACCAAGAGCTCTCGGAAAACAGTGCCACTCACTGCTGGGAGTGCGGAACGAAGTCTATGCAACCACGTTTGTCATTAATAAATTTAACAGCCAATCTTAATCATAGAAATGCCATATTTTTCGGCAAGTGACTCATGGGCATAGGGGAAACGTGGCAGAGCAAATTTTCGAATCTGAAGAGGAAGCACGGCTGGTTTTGTCGGTGTCTTTGAGTGATTATCGTTCCACACTGTTAATGCTCTGTTCCCAAGCTGAGGCAATGCATCTGGTCTGCGTTTCTCAAATAAAAGCAAAATACTGCGGGCGCTGGAGAGCTGAAATAAAAACAGAAAGTGCGGGAGGTCTGGCAACAACTGGGGAGACAGAAACAGAGCTCATTGTCTCTCTCAACAGAAGCTGCCAGATCTACTGGTTTCTCCCCTACTCTTTCTGGTCTTTGATCCTGACTGAAGAAACTAGAAAACGCTAGTTCCACATTCATTTCAGCTAAAATGTGTGTTTGAGGTAGACAAAGACTCTGGTGGATATTTCTTGGGTGGTAATCAGTGTCCATGATTGTTAAGTGAAAAATATTTTTCGCCATTTTAAGCAACTAGCATCACGGACTCCTGGGCCCTTCCCCCTCTCCCTTCACCGTCCCCTATCTCTCCCTCAACTTTTGTGTCATTGCACTGCCTTTAATGGGCTCTGTACGTAAATTAAGCTTTTTTTTTAAAAAAGTGAGTTACTGCTGGTTGTTAATAGATGAAAAAAGGGGGGGAATCCGGTCAATTTTGTGTAAGAGCACTTCCGCATATAAAAGTCAAGCATTCTAGGAAGGGTGTTGAAATAACTGGGTTGGCTGTGCGTTGGACTGAAGATATTAAGGCCTTGGTTCAAATCTGAATTTTAAGATTCTTGTGGTGCAATGATAGTCTCCCTGCCTTTGAGCCAGGAGGCCTATGTTCAAGTCCCATCTGCTCAAGAAGTGTGCAATAATAACTCTGAACGGGTTGATTAGAAAATATCATATCTTGCAGAAGAATTGAGTAGAATTCTTTTAGTGCAGTGATGATATTCCTACCTCTGAAGTTGGAGATGCAGATTCAAGTCCCATCTGCTCTTGTGTTGTGTAATAATATCCCCAAATAGTTTGGTTAAAAAATATTTCTAGATCTATAAGGTGAGATATGTTGCATTCAGTTGTTCTACTGTGTCCCAGCTAAAGGACTTAGACTTTAAACAAAATACCCTCTATTGCACTAGTTAACTGTTGTGACCTTATTTTATTCCCCACTAAAGCCATTCCTGACTTTTTTGACTGAAGCATCCAAATCCACCATATTCTGGTAAAAGAAGGCTGGCTTAGGTATATAATTGATTAGGAAGTAAGAGATAGTAAATAGAGATAGACTTCAAATGGCAGGGTATGACTCATCATGTCCCATAACAATCACTGCAGATGGCTTTATTTTTCACTATATTTAGAAATGTCTTAGATTAAGAAATACAGAACAGTGTATCCACATTTGCAGCTGACTTCAAGGTGGTTCATGCAGTAAACAATGCACAGGTTAGAGAGTGGTAAAGAGTAGCACTATGACAGATTAAGATCAATGCGGGAAAAGATCAGGTTATCAATTTTGGAGACCCTAGCTGGATAAATCAGTGCATTTTCTAAACTATGAGAATTTGGAAATAAAGCTAAGTCGGGATATTTACAGGTCCAAGTACAGAAATCACTGAAAATCAGTGGACAATGCTATAATCCACTAAGGAGAGGTGAACTATATTCTTTTTGCACTCATCAGAACTGGAACACAAAAAAACAGATTTGAGAGAAAGAAAGACACCATTTTATACAGAATGACAAGAGGATGCTGATTAGTTGGTCCATAATTGACACTGAGATACAACAAGAACAGTTAATTGTCAATCTTAGTTATCTGACTAGGCACCTAGATTCTGATTAAGGCATTGCAGTGCATATCAGAAACAAATCAGCTAGGTTCCTTAACTAACAAATAAATACAAAAAAAAACTTTGCAAACAAAATTTACACAATCAAAGATATGGAATTATTTACAAAAGTCTAAACTTTTGCGCAAATATATACAACTACCACTCTTGAAAACTAATATGCACACACCTGCACCACACAAGTTTGGAGAAAAAAAATGAAAACTCAGCAAAGTGTTATCTGAAATGTACTTTAGCCAAGCAAAAGCAGTTACATTCAGAAGAAATAGTTATTATAATATGCCCAAATGTCAATCCATTGTTGAAAAAACTTTGCATACATGTTTCTGGAACTAGTGCGTCATTCTGAATCAGTTATGATTGGTTGAATGCACTTCTTTGGAGACAGTGGTATGGATTTTGAAGCTTTGTTTAGGAATCCTCCACTGTGGTAATGAGGTCTGCCACTGTGTTTTCAACTCACAATGTTTGATGAGATGGATTTCAGAGAAAGAGAGCATGGACAAAGGCTGTAGTCCCTACCAAGTTATCTCTTTGATTATCTGCGTTCCAATCCAATTACTTCATACCATCCACAAACTGATCAAGTCACCTGTTTTTGAAAGTATTGTAAACTTAGTGACAGTATCACAATGATATAAATTATGGACTATTGATTTTTTAAAAATTCTATCATCCAATTTAATACCTGGGACTTCATTGACTGAAATGGTTTTTAAACAAGTGCTAAAAACCCTGACTGCACAAGTTGCTAAGCTTTAAGAAACCAATGTACATTAAAACTGAGACAGATGGTCTAATGTTAATATTCTATCTAAGTGGAATGAAACTAGCCAGAAACAACCCACCCAAAAACCTGGGGAGATGTGAAAAGGTACTCATCACCTATTTTAATTTGCTCCTTGATCGTAATGTTCCCATGCTGGAGATAGAAGCTCACCTACAAATAACAAGCATAAGAATATAACTTCTGCAGAGATGGGATACATAAACAAGCTGAGTTTCAAGGAGCTGCTTTTGGCAGCGATGAGAAATGCTTTTTTTTACTGCAGAACTGAAGCAGGTTGAAAAAGAATTGTCTCTCCTTTTCTCTTCTTGCCTCACAAAAAGAGGGAAAACAGTGATAAGCTGACTGGAGAGAAACACCAAATATGTGAAAACTTGAGATGGTCCAAGAAATTAACTAACCAACCATGTCTCAAGGGCACCCTAAGGACTCTAAACTATACATTGTTTTATTTTCAATTTGATAATGGATTTTAAACTTTGTGTGTGTGTGTGTGTGTGTATATATGTGTGTATATGTGTGTGTGTATGTATGTATGTGCATGTGTGTGTGTGTTGCTGTCCTGGTCAGTCTGGTGTATGGGTCAATTGTTCCTGTAATGAGACAGATGGTGAGATTCAGTATGATCCACAAGCAAGAGACCTAGTGATGTATCCCTATTGAGTGAGTAGGAAGCACAGAGGGCAGAATGGGAGTCATTTTTGAGGATGAGATGGATGAGAGTGACATTACTCTTATGGAGTGCAGATCACCGACCCTTCCTGCACCATGGTCCATTCTGTTTCACCCAGGATACTGCACTGAACCAGGGCTGCAGATTGTGTCCAGGCTTGTTGCCCTTGGTAACTCAGCTGGTGGAGCTCAATTGGAAAATAGGCTGCCCACCTCTCCACCACAATGACCAGCAACATCTCCAAATCCCTGTCTGCGAAGGAAGGAACAAGCTTTCCTTTCCTCTGGGCCAGGTATATAGTAATAACTCCCAACCACCACTGTGTAAGGGACAGGTCCAGGCTGCAACAAGTTCATCATGATGAATCCCACCCTTGTCTCATTGCACAAGAAAAAATGGCCCATCCACCCAACTGACCTGTCAGGACAGTACCATACACACACACGCACACACATGCACACATACACACACACATGCACACACACACACACATACACACACGCACACATACACACGCACACATACACACACACACATACACACATGCACACATACACACGCACACATACACACACACGCACACATACACACACACGTGCACACACACGCACACACACACACGCACACATACACACACATACACACACACGCACACATACACACACACATACACACACACGCACACATACACACACGCACACATACACACACACGCACACATACACACACACACACATACACCCACACACACACATACACACACACGCACACATACACACACATGCAAACACACATGTGCACACACAATCATGTAAACACACATGCGCACACACACAAAGTTGGAAGGTGATAATGTCTAAGTGTAAAATTGAAAATAAAACAAGGTACGGTTTAGAGTCCTTTGGGTACCCTTGAGGCATGGTTGGTAGGGACCAATCATTTGACATGGAGATAGAGAGAAATTTCTTTATGTAAAGGGCTATGATTTGTTGGAATGCTCAATCCTGGATCATTGCAGAAACACCATCATTGAACATATTTAAGGTTGGAGAGGACAGATTTCTGGTGTCTCAGGGAATTGAGGGATATGAGTAGTGAAGCAGAGTTGAAACCCAGGCCAACTTTGATCACATAGAATATCTTGCAGGCCCAGCTGACAGTATGGCCTCATTCTGCTCCTGTTCTGTATGTTTTTGTTTGATTCAGGTACTGAATTTACTGATTGGTACTAAGCCAAATTAAATTATATTTGAAAATATGGACAAATTTTATATGATTAAGCACCATATGAATGGTGTAAGTAACTGATTGCCATCTGATTAAACATAACATGAATAAGGCTCCAGGAACAGCTTAAACCAGGCTTGGCAACACTGTGAGCACAATTGTCCACTATCAGCTTTTTCATTAATATTTTATAGCAGTCTTAACTTTCTTTAACCTCTTACAGTTCTCGTCCTAAGTTTCCTGGTTATTAGGTACTTATAATCTATAATTCATAAAATAATATGTATTATTTGTCTTGTAAATGACTAATTAGCCATCTTAGTTACTTCTGACTATTGTTAAGACCAGGTGAGAAGGGGTGAATTTGCCCTCCTCTGTTTAATTTCCACATTTGGCCACAACAAGTATTTAATATTCTATTAACATGCATCCATATTGTAGGAGACAATTACAAGGTTGTCATAAATGGAAGAAAGAGGGATTCTATTACTTATTAACCCCAAGAAAAAGAACAAAATATGACATCAAATACATGCACATATGAAGGTATAAAGTTTATAAAAGGGAGACAGTCAATTACAAAAAAGATCAGGAGTAGGCATTTAAAAATTCTTAAGAGTTCTTGAGGTGTTAAATTTTAACCTGAGATCACAGTTGTTTAATTGATGTCATCTGTTCTCAGCAGTGGTGAAATTATTAGATATCCTGGAGTTCCTGGTGAATGCATGTTTCTCCAATTTACTTTATCATCAGTCATGGTTTTTTGAGAGGCTGAGAGAAAAAGAGGGGGATACAGAGACCAAATTTTCCATTTCTGTTGTTACAATTTTTTTTTAATCTTTCCCTCTGCCAAGTTCTGTTGCCTGGAATAAAGTTTCTTTGTTAATTCCTCCACCTGGCTTCTCTACTGACAACTTTCATCCCAATATGTGAAACTTACAGAAAGGTGTAAATTGAAGAGGATACAGATCTGAGTGTCTGATTTCAGTCATTTTGGAAGCATGTTAATTTCATTTCAGACTGTTTATTGAAAATTGATGGTTTCATGAACTGGCTCAACCTGTGGTCAGGATGAACATTGAGGCGATCTTAAGACGGTGTTTTCCTTTTTCTAAACTATTTTAGTCTACAAAAGATTCCAGGTATTAAAGTCAGATGATGGCAATCAGAAATTGATAATTTGTTTTAATCAGTGTCAGAACACCATGCACACTGCTTTGACTTTCAAGTGGTACATAATGTTTGTATATTTGAATTCAGCTTTAAAAGATGCTGTTTATATTTGGCATCAGTTGCTTTTCCAGTCCTAAGGTTGACACCTTTGCTAAATCCTCTGCCACTTAAATAAAGTTAACCTAAAACTTGGAATTAGTTGCAGAGTTTCATTACTAAGCAATTGAGCCAGTTTTTCTGGTATTCATCCATAGGAAAAATTGATACTGAGTTAGGCTCACAACTAAGCATTACATTTAGCACATGATTCATCTTCTAGTTGAGTTTCTATCCAAAGGCAGATCTATGGTAATAAGTTGCCGAACAATAGCGAAACAGTACCTTTTTCTACTACAATTAGCAGAACGAGTCAGAACCCAGGTGTACTCAGGCCAGAACAGGAATCAAAATCCGTGCTGATTAACCTGATCCACACAATTGCTATCCAGCCAAGCTATTCCCCCACACTAACTTGGTATATGATACTTCTGGTTGCTCCTTTCACACATTAGGAAACAGTCCTAAATGTCAGCAACATCTTTACTGTTGCATGTACTATAATGTCCTCTACAGGTAGAATAATGTCAGTGCACACATTTAGATTTTGCTTCCATTAATTTTTGTCGATTTTGTGTACATTGTTTCAGATGCAAAGCTTTCCTAACTATTCCTCAATTGTGATTTGCTCAAAGATTTTATCATTGATTTTCTCTAGTTTTTAACTTAAAATACAATTTCACAAAGTGGGTTCGGAAGAAAGCCTTTCTACATCTTCCCTAATTTTCCCCTCCTGATAAATTTAACTAAAATTGTGGTTATTTTCTTACTTTGAGAGATTGCCTGTGGATGCATTTGTCAGTAGGCTGTGGTGAGAGAGAGCTGAAAATATATAAAGGAAAAAAATCAGCCTCTAAAACACTTTCTGTTCTTGATTGTGGAGCAGGAGGAACACAGCAGGTCAGGCAGCATCAGAGGAGTAGGAAGGTGCCCAACTCCAGCCTCATCCCACATCCAACCATCCATCTCATCCCCGCCTCCTTGACCTAACACAACCTGTCCATCTTCTTCCCCACCTACCTGCCCCACCCTTTCCACCCGCCAATCCCCACCACACCCTACCTGCATCCACCTATCACCATCCCACTTACCTTCCCTCCAGCCCCACCTCTCCTCCCTCTATTTATTTCTGAGCTCTCTTCCCCCTCACCATTTCTGAAGAAGGGTCCCAACTCGAAACATTGACTGTCCTACTCCTCTGATGCTGCCTGATCTGCTGTGTTCCTTCGGCTCCACACTGTGTTGTCTCTGACTCCAGCATCGGCAGTTCTTTCTATCTTTGTTTTTGATTTTCAGTGTGGGTAGTTAGGTTGTTTATTAGTGATTTATAATACCATTGCAAATTCCTAAATTTCTAAAAAAGCTACAGTAAATCTCTTGTATCTAAGTAAGATTAAATATGTTGTTAATAAGTTCTCAATTATTCCAAACAGGGAATAAAGATGCAGATTCTTATGCTTGAGGGAAATTGGAAAGCATAAGTTCCACAATAAAAGCAAATTTTGCATGTAATGATCTTACAACTATATTTATATTACATCTTCATGGTGATAAAATGTCCCAAGATGCTTCAAAGGAACATGATCAAACAAAATTTGATACTGAATGATATACAGAAATACCTGTTTTTTTCTAATCAACCTGTTCAGGAGTTTTATTACACACCTTTGGAGCAGGTAGGACTTGAATCCAGGCCTCCTGGTCAAGGAATAGGGACACCACCACCATGCCACTGAAGGGTCCAGTAAAAGCTTGGTCAAAGTGGTAGGTTGAAGAAGAGATATAAGAGAATCATTGTGAAAGGGTTGATGTTGGAAACTGTGTTAGTCTCCATTAATTTAATGATAACAGACAGTCTTAGTTAACTCAAGATCACAAAGTGGTCAGCTATGTCATCCCTGGCTTTTGATAGACTTGGTAATTGTGAATAACGAGGCAATGTAACCCTGTACCTATTGCTATCATTAAATAAATCCTAGCTTGTTGTTAAGATAAGAGACCCTTCATTGGTTCTACAACAAATATGACATGCAAAAGTGAAGACATTTCGGGAGAAATCCAGATCATGGGCTCCTACCCCTTAAAATAAAGCTGCCAAATCTAAGTAAGAAAATCTGAGAGCAAACAGGATGCCAGAATTGGAAGTGAACCAAGATCTCATAAGGTAATGGATGTGAAGGAGGTTAAAGGAATAAGTAGTTCACCTTTGAATATATGCTACCACCACCAAGATCTGGAATATGGCTGCTCCAACCAGACCCATTTCCACTGTCATGCTCCTAAGCTGCCATGGTGTAAGTACACAGTGGAGTATGGGACTGGGAATCCTGTCAGGGTGTCTCAATTCAGCAGGCAAGTTTTGATTTTCACACCCATGCCCACTATCCTGCTGTCTATATGAATCAACACCTTTTTTTTGGGTCTACTGAGTGCTTGTGCTGGAAGCTGGAACCAATACTTCATTCATTCTACCTTCCTCGAACAGAAGTGGCCCTCTAGATAGTACAATTCTGTGCCCTGCCCTAAGGCAGCAAGTCAGACTGATTACCTATTTAGAGATTGGAATGGAAATTAATTTCTTTCCTCCCCAAAAATGCTGATCATTTGCTTTAACGGATGAAACTGTGTGAGGACAAATAACAGTGCCTTGGGGACCTTTGGAGAGAGCCAATAATTAAGTTATCCAATTAGGTTTTTGCTTCAGAGATCTGATCGTTCAACCTTTTTGTATATTAGGCTAAGGGCCAAGTCAGCTTCCTAATTGAAGTAATGTTAATCATTATACATTTTTATATTTATCCTCAGTGTTACATTATTTTTCTTCACATGTTGGGAAGCATGGGCTTCAACCTGCTTCTCAGAATTACCAGGAAGATGAGCAAATTAATTTAATTCTCTGATTTTCCCGTCATGAAAAGCGTCTCAGCTCTGTCTAGTTCAAAGACATGCAGAAAGGTGGACCTGACCAGGAATAACCAGCAGTGCCAATTTCTTTTCATGTTCCTTTTTGTTAAAATCCTTTTCTTAATTACAATTTCCAGCATTCATAGTGGTCTGTTGTTCCAATGACTAGAAATTAGTGATCAAGTTATTAAACCTTAACTATTTTCCCTAGTTCAGAGAAGAATCATGATTTTGATCCATAGCAGCAGAGCTGTCTTTTCTGAGAAATGACTGGAGAAGCTTTTGTGAAGAGTGAGTGATATAGAAAAAAATAAGTCCAGATCATCACTGAACACAAAACAATTGCAGGTAAACAAGAGTGCATGAGCTTAACCATAAAAGATCCATTTTGTTTGCTATCAGGAAGTTTTTCAAGCGAAGTATAATCAACATAAGGAATGCATGGTCAAGGCAGTTAGGCGTCATTTAAGAAGCAGTTTGCTGTGACATGCTTATTGTAGATTCCTCCTGAATTGAGTAATTGGAATGGGCTTAGTGGCCCTTACATCAATGAATCATTGGATGATTCAGCAGAGAAAAAGGTGACTTTGGACCATTGTGCTCTTTCTGGTTCTTTAGCAGAGCTATCCAATTAATCTCATCTCCATGCTTTATCACCATAACCCCTCAAGAGCTTGTTAAAAGGTTTTGATTACTGACTCAAAGCATTGAGAAAGCATCAATCCTTCTAATTTGCAATTTTTTCCCTTCCAACTTAATATTTAAAGACCATGCATTAACACTAGCTGAGAATGGCAGGACAACAGAATTAACATATGAAGAGAGATTAGATCAGTAAGGATTATATTCACTAGAGTTTGGAAGAATGAGGGTCAATCCCATAGAAACCGATAAAATTATAACATGACCAGAGAGTGTAGACACAGGAAGGGTGTTGCCAATGATCAGGGAGTCCAGACCCAGGGGTCACAGTCTAAGGATCTGGGATAGGCCACTTAGGTCTGAAATGAGGAAAGATTTGTTTACCCAGAGAGTAGTGAGCCTGTGGAATTCTCTGTCACAGAATGCAGTTGAAGCCAAAACATTGAATTCTTTCAAGAGGAGTTAGATATAGTTTTTAGATCTAAGGGGAGAAAGCAGAAACAGGGTACTGAGTTGGGTGATCAGCCATGATCAAATTGAAAGGACAGCGGGCTTGAAGGGCTGAATGGCCAACACCTGCACTTATCTTTTATGTTTCTATGAGAATAAGTGATTAGGCAACCTTTCTTTAGGATCCTGTGACTTCAGGCTGAGTGAGATGTTGGGGTGGTGACAAGTAGGTGTGGTTTGTTTATTATTAGTGATTAATGATGTCACCAGTGAATCTTTTTCCCTTGTACTATAAAGCCTTTCTGCCTCTCTTTTCTCAGATAAGATGATCCTTGAAACCAATATTCATGTTATTTGTTGTTGTATTTTTGTTATTTTAAACAATTCAATTCTGTGGATGATTGCAGGTGCAAATTTTCATTGCACCACTATGTGGCAGTATACATCAACGTCTGTAACATCTATTGTTTCTTTTTGTATGAATGCTGTATGAATGAATATTGCAAACACTGATATTTCATGTGTTAACCTTACATTTTTCCCACATTTAGTATGGAATACTGTTTAGTACATCTCTATTACCCTCTATATGCAAGCAAATTCCCTAAAAAAAGTATCTAGGCCCGAAACGTCAGCCTCTCTGCTCCTATGATGCTGTTTGGCCTGCTGTGTTCATCCAGCCCTGCACCTTGTTGTCTCGGATTCTCCAGCATCTGCAGTTCCTACTATCTCTGATTCCATTATTCCTGGGTTAGTCCTGATAAAAGTGTCTCATGCATTATCATTTGGAATTTGAATTTTAATATAGATGCAAATGGATTTTTGGTTTCAGTTTCATGACGGTAACTGATTTTTGTAAGATATCAGAAAATCATTTGGAATAATGAACCACAAATATAACTTTCAAGAAAGCACCTGATTTATGTTAGGCATCCCTGTTGCAGAGACAGTAGGAACTGCTGATGCTGGAGAATCTGAGGTAACAAGGTAAGTAGAGGTGGATGAACACAGCAGGCCGAGCAGCATCAGAGGAGCAGGAAAGCTGACGTTTCGGGTGTGGACCCT
>NC_063344.1:54453382-54458891 GCF_021869965.1 Rhincodon typus
CCCTCCCTCTCCCCCCCCCCCTAATGATACCGCCACCACCGAGATCCACACTCTTTCCCTCCCTCTCCCTCTCCCGTTTTACTCTCTCTCTCACTCCCTCCCCTCCCCCCAACTAACTTTCACTCCCCGCCCCCTACAGGTGATCACATTCATTCACAATCTCAGTTTGTTGGAGAGGGGGACGTTGGGACGCGCTGACGTCTTTGCCGGACGTTGGCGGGGTGACGCAGCGCGGCGGGGCCGCCCGGTCTGTGAGGAGAAGGAAGCGGTGGAGGAACAGGGGTAGGAGAGGCGCCGACACGCAGCCAGAGAGCGGGGCGTAGAGCACCGCCAGAGAGACCGCACGGACACCGGGGGTCCAGGGGAGCGGAGCCAGACAGCGTGAGTCACCCACCGTCTACGGGCCGCGCTGTAAGTCTCCCTGCCTCCTCCACCAACACCTCCTCCTCCCCCCTCACTGGGGGCCCGGGCTTCTCGTTGCGGCCTAGTTGCTGGCCCCTGGGCGGTGGGTGGTTTCGGGGATAGGGCTGTCCCCTCCCTCCGCGGCCGAGCCGCGCCTGTGGTTTAGTGGTTGATCCGGCGCCCTGCCGTCTGTTCTCGCCTCTCTGGGTTGATGCTGGTGGGTGGGGAGGGTACCCACCCGCCCGGAGCTCCTGGAGCTGTGCTGCCCGGCTCTTGTCTGGCATTGCACCTGTTTTCATTTCGGCTGCTTCATTGTCGCGCAAAGCGTGGCGCGGTCTGACATTCCTTCACTAAGTAATGTAGGGGGGCCTCTCAGTCTGTCTTACACACTCGCAACCATATGATAATCAGGGCAGGCAGCCCAACGCTAAAAAGACAGTGCAACAGAAGATATCGCCTCTCCTCAAAATAACTGCAGTAAGAGGCATTTCTCCTCCATCAACACAGCTAATCATATTATTTGCGCTCTGCAGGTGCACTCTCCAGGCCAATGGAGATAACCTCAATGTTCAGGTAGACTGCGGTGTTTTACCTCTCGGGTTATGACTGACCTCAGGAGTTGTTCTGTTTATGCTGTTTCATTTGCAGATGGAAAATTTAATGGTGCGAAATTCAGAAACGCCAGTTCAAAATTTGTAGAGCTTTGGTTACGTAGGAACCACAATTTTATTTTGGACTCTTGAGGTTCTCAATTTTGGTTACTGTAGGATTTGAGAGTTAAAAATCAACTCTAAAGAATATATGTGAGCAACTAATTTTGACTACTAAATTATCTTAATATTTTGTATTCCAGACAACTGTCAACTTTCTTTTAATTTCAGTTCTTTGCTAGAAATGTAGAGTTGGATTGATTTGGATTCGAAGACTTATTGAAGGGATAGTTTGTAATTTTGCTAAATACTAGCTGAAATGGGAGAAGCTTTTCCTTCAGATTCTGCTAGATTTATGAAGAGTAATATGCATGTGAATGCTTTGAAGCTGGAACTTGCCTTTGTAAATTTATTTAAGTAAAAAAAATTATTTGGAATTTTTTTGCAAAATATAATCTCTTTCTGCACACTGCCTTATCTATTGACAATGCAAGAAATTGTGGACATCTGTCTCTGCCAGTACTCAATTTGCAGGGCAATTCTGAAGCTCTGTTTGAGCTGGAACGTTATGTCTTTATAAAATTGTATTTCTTATATTTAGATTGTGATGTTTATATTGTAGAATTAAGATTTGCAAGAATGGCAAATGTTAGACTAGTGCTAAACCTGTCTTTGGATGTTAATGTTGACAAATGATAACATGGTTGACAAATGAAACACAGTTCCTTTGTTTGGTAACTGCAAGGGCTTGCATTGACCTGTGTTGCAGAACATTTGTGCTGCTGTTTCAAAAGCATATTTTCTTCCCCAAAACCTCTTCCCTCTGTGTATATGCAAGCTGTTTAAGGCTTGTTCAATTTTTCTAGTTTGAGGTTCTTGCAGATCAGACTTTTTTGGAAGATATCCTGATATCTCTTTAATGGGTCAAGTGAGGGGGAATTCTAGGTATAGACCTGTTTTGCCACTTTGTGGTATAGTGTGAATGTATTCCAATGGTATGTTTTTGTATAAGTAAACAATGACCAAACAAGTCAACTTATTAGCTACAGTTACAAATTATTGACTTCAATTTCATTGCAGTGGTAAGTGTTGACAAAATTGCTGGCCCAGATTTATTCAACTGCAGCATTATTTCAATATGAAGTCTATATCCATTGCTCGGTCATATATCTGGTATCTTTTGATATTTATATCAGACTTTTCTTCATGTTTATTTTCTATTACATCAACCTACAAATAAAACTACATGTCCTTGTGGCCATCACTTGCACTTTTCAGAATGAATGATGACGTAGTCATTTACGAATCTCTGCATTGGTAAAATGACAGCAACGATTGGACTTTAAGAAATTTTGCACACTTGAGATCCTAAATAAGTGTTTAGTGTTTTCCTGCAATAGCTCCTTCCTGTTTACTGGAGATTTATTCATACACATGTATGTTGTAAAAGCTACGAATTTGCCTCCGTTCACAATGCTTCATTTGTTTTCCACAATGTTTGGTCCTTAAAATGCCACTTGTGTGTCAGTTATATTGCTTTATAAATTTAGGTTGAGCCAGCAGGGCTGCAGAAACCTCTTTGGTAATGGCTACAAGTATAGGCTAGTTGGAAACTGTATACAAAGTTGCTAGGGTCAATTTTTAATTGTACTTGGTTATTTGACCTGATTAGTGCATTTATTAATTGCATTTTATTAACACACTAGTTTCATACTGGAAGATATTCTGAAATTTTGCATTTCAGTTGAAACTTATCCTTGCGAACTTTTGGGGAAAAACTAAAATAGTTAATGTATGAAGCAAAGCATAAAACTGATGCTTGCTCTAGGCTTATCATTCAGGTTGTTGACACTATAGCTGCATTATTTGGAATTTTTTTGAGTTCATCATTTCCTTGACTCTAACTGTTCTGAAATATTCATGCTACAGGATCTAAATGATCAGAAATGCAAATAACAGGATGGTGATGGAGGGAGATGATTAGTGTGAATTGCAAGCTGGCTTGTTACTCATTGTTCAGTTTGTTAGCTTTGAGTGGAATTTTCCAACTGTTGAGATTTGGGGAGAAGAGCTGCATTCTTCAGTTCTAGAAGTTATGTAACTAATTTAATATGCATCTATTCTCATTACAGTAGCCAAAAATAGAAAGTGATTAACTCATCTCTAGCTACATGGCAATTTTAGTTAACATTTTAAGTGAGATAAGAGTTGATAGTTTTGTTTTGATGCCAGGAAACTCAATGTCAGAGTAAGTTGAAACCTGTAAAGGCATCTTAGAAATTTTTTTATTCATTCACGGGACGAGGGCATTGCTGGCTAGGCTAACGTTCACTGCCCTTCCCATTCCTAATTGCCCAGAGGACAGTTAAGAGTTAACCATGTTGCTGTGGGTCTGGAGTCGCATGTAGGGAAGACCAGGTAAGGATGGCAGTTTCCTTCCCTAAAGGACATTACTGAACCAGATGGGGTTTTCTGACAATTGACAGTGGATTCACAGACACCAGTAATTCCAGATCTTTTTTATGTTGGGATTCAAACCTGATCCCCAGAACATTATATGTGTCTCTGGATTAACAGTCTAGTGATAATACCACGATGCCATCGCCTCCGTTGCAATTATGTTTACCTTAGCAATGTTGTACCAGCCATTCCCTCTGGTAAGAAATTCTCCAATAGAAAAATAAGCAAAATAGTTGTCACAAGCAATCATTGTGCAAATATTTTGAACCCAAGTTTGGATAAGCTTGGAAGTATGTGAATTGTTTACAAAGGAAACTATATCTGTCTGAATATCGTGTTTTATCTTTGGTCAAAATTTTATCACCCAAAGTTGTGGAACCAATACATGATTAAAATTGTTGAACTGGTAAATGTTGGGTTTTTTTTGACATTTTTCCAACCTATTTTTGGCTTCCTTCTCCTTCCACTCTGGAAAGGTACACTTCTAGCTGAGATAGTTACACAAGCATGTGCCACCTTCTACTTGAATATAGACCATAAACTGTTATCAGAATATAGTCATCTGTGGATACTTGGCTGAAATGGAGAATGAGAGTTACAAGCTGGCTGTCTGCTGTCATCATACTGACAACACATCTTAATGTACAACAGTGGAACACTTGGCTAACTTGATGTCATTTGGTGATTCAGGAACTCAGCTTTGACATCACGCAAGGGCTACTCAGATGTATTTCCTGAGTCATCATAGAGTGCTATTTGAATTCTAGTCAAATCAATGAAAGGTTTCTTTTGCAGTCAGTTTTGAAGGCCATTAAATCCAAACCTTTATTTTCGTCTAAGGTTATTGTAGTTCCTTTGGCTTGGTGAGATCAGACTTGCAATTTGAAGCATCTGTTCAAATCAACCGTGGCAGCCGAGATTGTTTCAATGAAATAAAATCTGGAATTTAAAGAAAACTAGTATTGCATCAGTGATAGTGAACATAGACATTCCAGATTGTCACAGAACCATCAGGTTCGCTTTTGCTTTTTGTGGATCTGGTCTGTCTTTTGACTCCAGACCAACTGCAGTGTAGTTGACTTTTTAAACTGTATTTACATATTCAAGAAGGTGGCAGTAAAGACTGTTAGAGATGGTCAATAATTAGAAATCTTGGTCGTGAACGCACCCTTTGGGGGTGGGGTGGGGTAAGTCACCTGAAGTTGCTGCAGTTTTTTTGAGAAATGGTTGAAAATGTATTGTACTGAGGTAACTTGTATGACTATAGGAACACGATACCCAGTGCTAAATAAACAATTATTTTACCCTGACAGTTGCTTCATATAACTAGATTAGAATGGCTGGTGCTGCAAATTGATTGTGCCACTTTGAATTTTGATCACAATATTATTCAGTTTTGATCATAACGATCAGTAAAGACATGTTTTGTATAGCAATTTATCATCCTATAAGACATTCAGGACTGAAGCACCTTGTGGTTATACAGAGGAAGATCACATGAACAGATATTTCTGATCTTCTGTTTTATATTTGATACTCCGTTAGGCCATGTAATCTTTGTTAACTATGCTTAGTCACATTTTGCATCATGTTGACTGAACTGAACAGAACAAACATCAATGATGCAGAAAAACAAGAGGCTGAGTAGGATTGCCCACTTTCGCTTTTGGCTGAAAATGTTTCATCTTAGCTTTTTCATTTTTTTTCCCATATGCCATATTTGGATTCAAACACATGTCCCCAGAACATTAGCCAGGGATTCTGGGTTACTTGTCCAGTGACATTACTGGCATGCCCCAGCTTACCCATTTTACCCATTTGCGATGACCTCACCAGAGTTGAAGGTGGTGATTCTTAAGGGTTTTTTTTTTGCTTAATTGTCCTGGCTACAGTTTTTTTTCCCTCTAATCTTTTGATCATATGCCTCATGCTTGACCATGTTGACGGTGTTCCTGTGCTGTAGATGATGTGGTATTGTAAAGAATGTCTGGCACTAT
>NC_063344.1:54459391-54484391 GCF_021869965.1 Rhincodon typus
CATTGGGATACCCTTACAAGTTATAAAACATTCTATATAAATGCTGATAATTTTTTGAATTTCTCTTTATTAGCAAGCAAGAACTGCAGTCTAAAGAAAAGCCATACTGGCAAATTAAAATTATTAAATGCATTCAACCAGTACAAATTCCCATCTCATCATGATGAAATAAAAATCTTTCTAACACATTATTAGTCAACAGATAAGCAAAGCAAAACTAACTCACTTTCAGAGGTCAATGACGGAAATCATTTAGTATGTGTTGTCGCTACTTTGACAACACCTCACCTACTGGAATCACAGCTGAATAAGTTTGGATTTTCCTTTATAGGAATGTAACACTTCTGGTCATTTTCTAACCTGTCATTTAAAACTTTAAAACAATAAGGACTATTCCAATACTGAGCATATTAAAAAAACATTTTCATTGCAGTCAATAAAGAAGTTTTACAATTTGTCTCCTAATGTAGAAAATTGAAACGTGGAATCGTCACATCATAAAGGCAGCCATTCAGCCAATCGAGTCTGTGCCTGCTTTCTGATACAGCAGTATAGCTGGCACTACTCCCATGCCCTTTGTGGTCCTATGATCTTTTTTCCAGGTACTTTTTAAAAATCAATTCTTTTTTTAAAAAACCAGACTTGAAGCTGTCACCACCAGACTCTCAAGCCAGGCATTCTGAATCCTAGCCAATCACTGCATAAAAATGTATCTTATCACATTTAATTGTTTTCTTAATCAGAAGTCAATATTTTCTAGTTTTCCTCTCAACCTTCTGTTCTGAGAGCAGTCCCAACTTCTTCAATTTATCCAATTAACTGAAATCCCTCATTTATTGAATCATTTCTATAATCTTTTTCTGCTTCCTCGAAAATCTTCATATCTTTCTTAAAGAATGGAGCCCAAAGTCGGTAAAGTATTCCAGTCAAGGCCAAATCAATGTCTTTTGAAGGCTGGTCATAACTTCAGAATTGCTGGAAATTACTGCCTTTTTTGGATTTATTAATTCCTTTCATAAATCAACAAAATATCTGAGCTGTTCTGTGAGAAAATATATTCAGTTCAGGTATTTGAATGTTAATGACTCATTTTGGATATTTGGTTTTGGATTTCAATAACATGAAGAAAAGCATTGCCAAAGGATTAGTCTCTATCCTAATTGACAATCAACAATTCTACATTTCAGAACAAAATGTCTTCTTTTAAACATTAAAATATCTACTGTGCAGTTATTTTAAATTAAAAACAGCCATAGAACATAGCAGGTTTTGAAAACAAAATGATTAAGCAATAGTTTGTGTTTTGTAAGCTTTTGAATCTAAATGTTATTCACTGCTGTAGAAATTGCTTTTAAAAGGGATGAAATCTGAAACTAAAACAGAAGTTACTGGAGAAACTCAGGAGATCTGGCAGCACAGAGTCATAGAGCTGTACAGCATCTGTGGACAGAAAGCAGAGATAACTTTTCTGGTCCACTGACCCTTCTTCAGAACTGTTTTTTGTTTATCTGTTTTTGTTTCAGGTTTCCAGCATCAGCAGTTCTTCGTTTTATGGAAGTTAAATGGTTTGTCTTGTTGTCTTTGTGCACAATCATTACGAAAGGCTTTTCTAAAACAAAACAACTGAATAAGATTGTAATTAGTCATGAGTTTAACAAGTGGTTTTTGTTTTTTTTTATATAAAGGAGACCAGGTTGAACAGGAATGAGCATTCTCCAAACAAATGTTCTAATACAATCTTATACGGAGCACGATCAAAAGCGTTTCTTATTGATGAACTACTATGCTGCTTCGTGTTTTAGCTCGGCCTCCCGCCTGAAACTTGAATATAGTTTTGAGCCGCTCCAACCATTAAAATGTCATTGACGTTCCATTGCATGGTGATGTAGATTATAATAAAAGGATTTCAGGCCAATGATCACGAGTGGAAGAATGAATGGAATGTAAATATTAAAAATATTGTGCATATATAATGTCTAGCTATTTCCAGTTAAAGCAAAATATTGCAGGTGCTGGAGATCTGAAATAAAATCAGAAAGTGCTATTTCTGAAGAAGAGTCATCGCACTTAAAACCTGAGCTCTGCTATTCCTTCTCCGCGGATGCTGCCAGAACTGCTGAGATCTCCAGCACATCCTGAATCTATTTCCAATACACTGAAAAAGGTGTTCTTTTAAAATGCGGCAGCAATTTCCCACAGGAAAATAAAACATTCACATACGGATATTTTTAATGTTGACATTCTAGCAATTGAAATTCACCGTATTGTATATTAACTAAAATATTTCCAAGTAAACAAAGTAACAAAGGTATGGGGGGGCGGACGTGGAGTTGGGGGCGGGGTGGGAGGCTTGTGTATGTACGGAAAACAACCGAAACAATGTTGAATTGCTCCAGCGCAACCCTATTGTCAATATGCAGGAGGGAAGCGAAACACAGCGAGATGCACTGTCACTGCGATTCACACCCTTTCTCCTTGGTAGTTTGTCGTCGGTTTTTGTAGTTTTATTGCAGACTAAAGACACAGCTCGGAGCTGTCAGTCCACGGAAACATTGAGAGCTACAGCGCGGAGACAGCGAACGGAGGGAAATGTAGCGATCTTCACAGTGGTGACGCTATTGACATGTAATAACATTGCATGCGACTCACATCTTGGGGGATGAGAATCTCGGTTTTATCCGCTTCACTTTCTGCCTTTTCCGGCTTCTGCCCCAGAGCTGCGGGCAGAGAGATTTTCACCATTTTCTGTTTGCAGGATGGGGATATATTAACCACCCACTCTTCTCTCGTCAAATCTCAAAATAAAGAAAAGATATGAAATATGTCGGCAGCTGGCTGCGCTTCCTGCTTCTGATTTGTCCTTTCGGTTTCACCCACCCCTCCATTCCTCGATTTCCGGAAGTTTCAGGGATTGTGCGCCTGAGTGTAAAGGGAACGCCTTTTATGTTCATTTTCTTAGGTAGGTATGAGAATGAACGGAATATTAAGGGTGGTCCTAAAAGGGATGTTTATGTAATTGTACTGACTTGCTTTTCCCCTGGTTAGTTGAATTCAAGACATTTCAATGCTATAAGTGAATCGATTGCAAATTTCATCTTTGCTGCAATTCATTTTATCTTAGACACTGTAAAGCATCATTTAAAATAAATCGCGTGTATGCTGTCCTCAAGGTAGAAGAGCCAAGTGAAGAGGAAGTGTTGGAGGTCTTAGAAAACGTAAAGGTGGATAAATGTCTGGGAGCTGATCAGGTGTATCCCAGGCCAATATGGGAAGTCAAGGAAGAAATTGCGGGGCCTCTAGGAGAAATATTTGTATCATCTAAACCACAGGAGAGGAGCCACAGGACTGGAGGGTGTCTAATATTGTACCATGGTTTAAGAAAGGCTGTAAGAAGCCTGGAACTATAGACCTGTGAGCCTAACATCAGTGATGGCTGAGTTGTTGGAGCGGATTCTGAGGGACAGGATTTACATGCAGGTGGAGGTGTAAGGACTGATTAGGGACAGTCAGCAGGGTTTTGTGCGAGGGAAATCATGTCACACAAATTTGATTGAGTTTTTTGAGGAAGTAAGAAAGAAGATTGATGGAGGCAAAGTGGTAGACACTGTTTACATGGACTTGACTAAAGCCTTTGACCAGGGTCTGCATGGTAGACTGATTAGAATCATAGAACCGCTACCGTATGGAAACAGGTCCTTTGGCCTACTGAGTACATACCAGCCTTCTGAAGAACATCCCACCCAGATCCACACACCCACCATATCCCCGTAACCCTGCATTTCCCCTTTCTAATCCACCTAACTTGCACATCCCTAGACACTATGGGCAATTTAGCATGGCCAATCTATTTTTAAAATTAGATCACATGGGATTCAGGGTGAACTTGTCAACAGGATACAATATCAGCTTGACAGTAGGAGACACACGGTGATGGTGGAGCATAGTTTTTCAAACTGGAAGCCCGTGACCAGTAGCGTTCCACAGAGATCGATATTGGTCCACTTTTACTTTTCCTTTATAAAAACAATTTGGATGAGAATATAGGAGTCATGGTTAGTAAGTTTGCAGGTATCACAAAAATTACTCATATAGTGGACAGTGAAGAAGGTTATTTAAGATTACAAAGAGATCTTGATCAATTGGGTGAATGGGCTGAGAAGTAGCAGATGGAGTTTAATTTGGGTAAATGAGATGTATTGCATTTTGGTAAAACAGACAAGGACAGTACTTATACAACCAATGGTAGGGCCCTTGGCAGTATTGTAGGATAGAGAAACCTAGGGATTCAGTTACATAATTCTTAGAAATTTGTGCCACAGACAGGGTGGTTAAAGTGGCTTTTTGAGTTGTGACATCGAGGTTGTACAGGATGTTGGTGAGGGCTCTTCTGGAGTGTTGTGTGCAGTTCTGGTTGCCCTGTTGTAGGAAGAATAATAAATTGAAGAGGGTCAGAAAAGCTTAACCACGACATTGCTAGGAACAGAGGGTTTGAGTTATAAAAATAGGCTGGGAGTTTTTTCACTGGAGTGTAGGAGGTTGAGGGGTGACCTTCTAGAGGTTTATAAAATCTTGAGTATAGATAAGTTGAACATCAAACATTCTGAGGAAGGGTCACGGGACCTGAAACGTTAACTCTGATTTCTCTCCACAGATGCTGTCAGACCTCCTGAGCTTTTCCAGCAATTTCTGTTTTCATTTTTGAATAGCAAAGATCTTTTCTCTAGGGTGGGGCAAGTTCAAAACTGAAGGCATATTTTTAAGGTGAGAGAAGAAAGATTTAAAAAGGGACCCGAGAGACAACTTTTTCACACAAGAGGTGGTTCATGTGTGGAATGAACTGCCAAAGGATGTGTTAAATGCATATACAATTACAATGTTTAAAAGTCTATTTTGATAGGTACATGCAGAGGTAGTAAGGACTGCCGATGCTGGAGTCAGTGATAAGAGTGTTGAGCAAGAGGAGCATAGCAGGCCAGACAGCATCGGAGGAGCAGGAAAGTTGACGTTTCCGGCCAGGACCCTTGTTCAGAAAAAGGGTCATCTCTGAAGAAGGGTCCTGGCCCGAAACGTCAATTTTCCTGCTCCTCTGATGCTGCCTGGCCTGCTGTGTTCCTCCAGTTCCAGTGTTATCTCTGGATAGGTACATGAATAGGAAAGATTTAGAGGGATATGGTCCAAACACAGCCAAGCAGGACTAATTTAGTTTGCTGACCAAGTTTCCCATGGAGGAGTTAGACCAAAGGGTCTGTTTCCATGCTGTATGACTCCACGACTGTGCTGGCGTTTCCAACTTGGTGGAAGACTTTCTTGAACTTTTCAAAAAGGTACTGGTTTCACCCTTCAGTCCCCACTCTGACCAAGTAGGAGACTTCATGGGTTCTCTCAAAATGACCAGTAGAGAGAACACTCGGTCCTTGTTCAGCAGCTAACCTCCAAACAGTAGCCCTTTAGATGCACAAACTCCATTTCATTTATGAAAGTTTGCTCTTCCACATTACTCCTCACTTACACTGGACATGGTCCAGTCTGCCCTGCCTAATTCTTGGAACAAGGGGACTTAAGGAATTATACCTTTTCCAGCAGACAATGGCATAACTGGACTATGCAAACATAAGAGGTAAGTCAATCGGTTGGAGATAACTATTAACAAAAGTTTACTTTCCCCGTTACTAAGGACAGTGCGATTTCCTTGTGGGTTACTGAATTAAATGAGCTGAGCCAAGATATATTAAAAATATTATTCTATTTGTTTACATCATAGTTATTGGCCTAGTTTCTCGAAAATGTTGATCAGCTCCCTTTTCAAAAGGCTGGAGTAGTGTATTCCTAAACACTGGGTAACAATGGTAGACTGACCATAATGGATCAGAGATTGTTCACCAGAGTTTATTAGTGATGCTGAATCTGCAATCCAGAGCAAATGGAAGTTTAAAATAAGGCAGGACAGAATTTCAGTTCAAATGTGACACGAATTGCCAAAGTAGCTGAGGTTTTATCTCTAGGCAGTCTCGGGACATCAAAAACTACATCAAAAGATATGCTGGAATACTTTGAATCAGTGCTTTGGTGAGAAATAATCAGATCAGCGGTCAAGATAGCTGGCTGATGTGGAACAAAGCAGTCTCTTTGGCTCCAACGTTATGAGCAAAAAGTCAGAAAACACCAAACTAAGAGTATTCTATACGTACTGAAATGTAAATGAAACAAAGGTGAAAGCAAACTTTCTAAAAGGTACTTTTTTTTTATTGTAGCTGAAAGGGTAACTTGGGCTCTAAATCAGAAAGTTGCACAATTCAAATTGCAAAAAGAAAAAAGTCAAATCAAATAAAAGTATCACTGACAATACACAGGGTTGCTAAATGTATAACATGACCAGCAAGTTCAGTGGATGAAAGGACACAGGGAAAGTTGCAAACTTCCAGAACATGCTGGTGGTTTAGATTATCTAGGCCATTGGCAACCCATCAATTTCAAAACATAATGAAATGCACAGAAACTAATTGAAGTTAGAGCTGAATTCATGGCACGACTACCTGACTAATGCTGAGGTGTATTTCAGCACAATATTAGAGAGAGTCCCTATCACCCGAAAGAGAACAATAATCAAAATAATGACTGAAATTTCTTGAAATACTCAGGTCAGCCAACTGTAGAGGAAGAAACAATGCCAACTACTTCCACTTACATAACATTTTCATTGTGAAACATCTCAGCACACAAATCTGACACTGATCCACTTAGTTCAAATGAACAAAAGCTTGATCAAGGATGGGTTTTAAGAGTTACCCTAAGAGGAAAGCAGAGACAGAGGGATGCAAGAATGGAATTTCAGAGCTCAAAGCCAAGACAACTAAAGGCATTACCACCAAAAGAGCAGTGATCAAAATCGGAATGTACAATTACCCATCAATCCGGTTTCTCTGTTCGTAGATGTATCTAGGCCTGCTGAGTATTTCCAACATTATTTGTTTTTATTGCAGATTTCCAACTTGTGCCGTGTTTTGATGCGGAAATATCATTATTTAATCTACGATTCAGAATGAAATTGAAAATTCTTCTTTGAGATTAAGACAACACATCAAATATTTTTCTTCATCTCCCTTTTGACTCAAAGAATTTGCTGGCAAAATAACAGTGAGCTGATGGTACTTCGTACTATTAATGCATGAATGATAACTTTAGCGAAAGGGGAAATACTTAGTTAAATGTTAAGTTTTATGTTGTGCTAATCTCCATTAGCTTCATTAAAAAGGAACTTTGGTGCCAGGTTCACCACTGTCATACGGTTACTCCAGTGACGTCTGTGTGTTTGCACAAAAAATGCAGAGGCAGGATTCAGAAGAATTAGACAGAATATTCAACGGAGCTGAATAATTGGATATTTTAAATTATCCAAAACTAAATTAGGACAGAGAAGTGTGTTCAGAAAGGGGATGTTCTGTTGCAGTGTTCAGATTTATTTTCCTACTGATTGCATTACTTGAACAAGGAAGCCGTAATGGTTCAAGTTATGGGTAACGAGGCAGCAAACATGAGAGAGCATTAAGAAGCAATGACCATCACTTAAGTCCAAAGGCAAAGAGTGCTTGATTTTGAATGAAATTATAATTAGATATGAAGTGCCCAATTAAGTGGAAGGAAAAAAAACTGGGGAAATATCATTGGATGTCAGTAGTATGGACATTCAACCAGCAAACTAAAAGATTACAAATCATAAAATACGCAATAAGAACATGGAAAGTTGGATTTCTGTGAACCAATGGGTGGGTTAGATCAAATTTGAAACAGAGAAAAATGCTTGCTGGGCAGATAGTAAAGCCAGTCAAAATACAGAATATTTATAAACAATGGAGATTAAAAAGGGTAAAAGTATGAGAGAAAATAAACAAGATTCAAAGACGCATTCTGCTGTAACAGCAGCCTTACTTGTTATACTCATATGCAGGTGACAAGCATGCAATACAAAATAAGGTGGAAAATGGCACCAGTATTTTGCCTTAGTTTTCAATGAGGTAGATATTGAAATGGTAAAAATCTTGAAAAATGAGTTAAGAACAGTTAGATGTTCAAAGGAAAATTAATTCAAGAATTCACTATTAATAGGTAAACAAAACACTGTAACCAATTGATTTTTCTTGAGAGTATAGGTGATGAATCCAACAATATTTCTACAAACTTATGTGGAAAGAAAAATCATTATCACAGACTAGGCTGAAAAATATGACAGCCTTTCAAAAAAAAAAACAGGCAAGACCAGTTAGTCTTATTTCAGCTATTGGGAAATAACTGGATTCTATAAAAACAAGATGAAATAACTTAGCAACTGAAGCCGTAAGAATTAATCTGGGCTAGTTAGCATATTTACCTTAACCCTTCCTGTGCTTAGATTGTATAAAAAAAACCTGTGTTCATAAAAAGAATACTTTAACTTCAAATTATTACATGGAACTCCCTCCAGTGGAAATGGAGGGCATCAGATGATAATCTGTTTCATAGCTTGATCGGTAGAAACATAACACTTGATTTTTGTTTGAATTGCATCTTTTAACATAGGAAAAGATCCCAACGGATTCCAGAGACTTGGGGTGGGGGAGTGCAGTAAAGAAGAACAGAATTTTCCTTTTATGAAAGCAAAGTACTATAGATGTTGGAGACAGAAATATAGTTAATATTTCAAGTCCAACATGAATTGGCATTGAAGTATTTTCCTTTTATTGTCTTCATGGAAACACAGCATTTGGTGTCTTTTTGCCCTGCTTCAGTGACATCAGAATGTGAATGGCTCAATTGGAGACAGGAAATAACTCTTGATTGGTTAGGAGATTGATCTGATGTTACAAGACCCTCAAGAAGCTAAGCTGTCACCATAAGTGATGATGGTGAGTATTATGAAATGTAACCCAACAGCTATACATGATGATGTTCTGAAGTCAAGGCTATTATACTGAAACAGAATGAATGGAATTTTCTCCACAGCTAAGACTGGGTACCTGAAACAAGAAAATATTCTATTCCCCTTAGTTTGGAGCAAAAACTCATTATTACACTGCATACTTCAGCCTCTAGAACTTTGTTAATTGCTTGATTTTAACTTAATCAGAATATGCACAGATCAAATAACAACAAAATTTGTGTACTAGGATGCTATGGGTTTTACATTAGTGAAATTCTACACTATAGGATTATCCCTTCTACAATTTTGCAAGTGTAACATTACTCAAAAGTGATCAACCTGTCACATTTGTCTGTTTTCCACTACAGTACAATTCAACTGAAATTGGAAATGTAAATCACTCAAGTAGTATGACTGAGCTCTCTTTTCTCTTGGCGACCAGACCCAATATGGAGCACTAGTTCATTCTTACAGGAAGGCCATGATGCATACAAAACATCTGGTCAATGTATCTGCATCTGAAGCATGACAGGATGTTTCTCTGGATTGCATGTAATAATGCAGGTGAATGCCGCTGTAACGAGGCATTAAGACATAACAGGTGGGAAGTTAGCTTATTAGATACGTAATTTTATCCTAATAGTTCAGAATGGATTAAGCAGTACCCTAACTTGCACTAGCAAAACGTGGGTCACTGGAATAGTTCAAACTTGGCTCTTGCTATACTTTTGCTTATTTTTGTAGCATTCTGCGGTACTTTCAACAGAACAGGAACGTAACTGGTGGTGATGTTGGAGGTCTAATGCAATAATGAGGGCCAAGTTGAAAAGGCTTCCCAATGGAGTGCCACGGCCAGTGGCACGTTGCAGGATGGCTTGGCTGTCTACTCCTGGATGACAGCAGGCCAGTTTACAAAATAACCTAATAACAGTCATTGTGCAAAGCCACTAGCACTTTGTTGATGATAAGGAACTCTGGCACATGGAGAGACCACCAATGTAGTGAAGGTGGCCTTCCTGTGAGCCAAAGAGAGCATGAAGTCAAGAGATAGCTGCCCACTAACCACCCCCAACCACAAAAAAGGGCTGCAACGTACTAGAGATTGCCTCTCTGATCCTCGATGCTTCATTTTCATTACTTGATGGAGCCCCAATGTTTTTTTACATTATCCTGCTGATTCTTCAGAGACCACCCGTGGTAAGATAATTTAGCTGGTTCCACTGTCAGTCGGCGCAGGCTCAAAACTTGCTTAATGTCATGGTCCCAAAGATTCTGGTAAAATTCAGTTCTTTATTGCACTAGACAAGCATTTCAGTGAAAATCTTTCAGCAATCAACAAGTCATGTTTGGATATTTCCTGCTGTATATAACATGGACTGTTACAGAAAGACTAGAGTACGTACTAAGACAATATTCTTCTGTGTCGCATCTCACAATCCAAGCCAAATAAATAAATAGAAATTTAGAATTACTACAAAACTCATCATAAAGTTCTGCTAGTAATAAAGAATGACAGTGGCTTACAAGAGACAAAACAGCAAGACTCCCAACATAAATTGCAATTTTCCTAATAGGTCAGCAAAATTACAGCTCAAAGTGACTTTTAAACACTATTCAAAGAGCAGTGAACAAAAAAAAACTAATTAACACAAATTAGCTTCTTAGCATGCAAGCATTTTCATCTTTATTAGAACTGTAAAAATTGCTATATTCCTCCCCAAAACATGAAGTTCAGTATCACTTAAGCACAAATCAAAAAGGAGAAATTGGAAATTGGAGAGATAGAGCATTAAAAAGATCATTCTTCTTGCCTTTACACTTTTTTTTCATTGAAGAAAGCAGTGAAATCTGCTGGACTCTTGCCTAATGATGATGGTTTGATGACCTTGTAGTTTTACCAAAAGCCTATACATGTATGGCTTTTGAGATATCCCTGCAAGCCTAAGTTACTGTGGAGATGAAAGTTAGTTGTGGTGGTGACAAACAAAAGTCTGTTTTATGGCAGGTAGCCTGAAAAGAATGCCTGAGAGGGAAGCAAGCAAACCTCTTCAAATGATCAATTTTTTGTTGCAGTGAGAGAATACAAGTCCAAATATTCTTGGTGAAACCACAGGCAAACAAGTTAAAAGGGACTGACTCCTAAAGTTGACAACAGTAGGCCAGGCAGCATCAGAGGAGCAGGACAGTTGATTTTTTGGGTCGGGACCCTGCTCCTCTGAGGTTGCCTGGCCTGTGTTCCTCCAGTTCCACACTGTGTTGTCTCTGACTCCAGCATCTGCAGTTCTTGCTATCCCAGACTCCTAAAGCTGTGTGAATAACTCATTCACATTGAAGAGTTGAGAGTTTGCTTCAGAGAACTGGGCCATAGTGATGTGTTAGTTGAACAGCAACTTGTGACAGCTGCATTGATCAAGATTATTGTGACCTAATGAGCTTGGTTAGCACTAACATTAATGGTCATCTCAATGGAATACCAGCATCTCTGAAAGCAATCTGACAGCCACTTCTGTCCTGAGAGAAATCCTACTTACTGGAAGCAGAGTTAGAAAGTCTGAAATTGTACATTACACCACATTTGAGGGAATGTGTGCAGTTGGTTGTAATTAGCTTTTACCTTTTTAATTGAAATTTAGTTTTCCTATTAATGAAGTATATTTCATTTTAGTTGGCTTGTTATGGTAAAAGTTTAAAGAATGAAATCTTGCCCATTGGTTTTCTTTCCATTGGGAATGGGGACGCTTTTTTAAAGTTATTGGCTTCCCTGGGGATAAAAAAAGAAACACTAGTTTGCACTGTTCTACTGAGATGAGTATTCTAAGTATTTTACTGTCACAGAAGGTTAATGGTATTTATTGCAGAACACAAGTTGTAACCACTTCAACCAATCTAGCACTTTATCTGAAATAGGGAATTAATATTCCTCAAAACTGTCTCTAGACAATTTGGAGATAGATTGTGGTTGATCTAAAGAAAAAAAAAAACTTTGTGGAGGCTGTATTTCTGTCATTGAGAAACAAACAGAAATTAAAGATTGACTGCCTACTTAATGACAAAATAAATTTCTTCATATTATGGTGCAAAGTGAGTGGACTGAAATGTTCTGAATTTTTGTTTGTTAGTGTGCTTATTCAGTACCATCTTAGGATCGGTTTCAGGCACTATTTATGGAAACTGAGTTATCATGTGAATATAAACCATTGATAATGAGAAAGTAGCTATGTATTGATAATGTAACTAGACTAATAATTCAGAGGCCCAGGCTAATGTTCTGAGGACATGGATTCAAATACCATCAGGACAATTAAATACTAAATCCGGAATATAAAGTCAGTCTCAGTAATGACTGCAAAAACTACATTCAAAAGTCTTCATAAACTCATCCATTTCACCAATACCCTCACCTGGTCTGGCCTGCATGTGACTCCAGACAAACAGCAATGTGATTGAGTTGTAACTGCCCTCGGAAATGGCTGAACAAGCCAATAAGTTCATGGGTAATTAAGGATGGGCAACAACTCTGTCTTCACCAGTTACACCCACATCCCATGAAGGAGTTTTTAAAAAAAAAAAATGCTAGAACTTAACACAAGTAGCATTGATGTCTCAGCCTCTAATGCAGTAAAAGGAAAATAAAGGTCCAGTTATTGCAGTCAGTGGCAAAGGGGCTATGCTGCTACATTGATTTACTGGTAGTGTCAATTAATTTTGAAGCCATCTAAAGGGGATTTCTGGCATGTAGGAACGTATGTTTTGTAGGTCCTATACTCAAACCCCAATATTAATTTGTTCGTTTGAGACTAACCAATAGACAACAGGAGACAACCTAGTGTAGTAACTCAACTTTACTTAGGTTATAATTCATTCCTGTTAAAACAGAGCAGCATCTTTAAAAGCATACTTCGGCTCTTGCCTTCTGGTTCAGTTTAACATACAGATTGATACTCGGTTTCTGAATCTTTCCAACGGCTTGAAGGCCTCCCATTCCCAGTTGGAAGCAGGATAAGTTCAAAATTTCTTGTGCATGCACTGATCATCGAAAGTGTTGCTTATTAACTCTTTCCAAGTCAAAACCCATAATCAATTACATTATTACATTCGGATAGGCCTAGGTTAGATGAAACTTATTGCTAATTGGTTTAAAGGATGTATGACCAAACTCTAATTGGCTCTTAAGGGTAATGGACATTGACTGATCTCACCTCCCAGTATCTCCTGACTGGTTTTGAAGTCAATGATCCATGGGTCCACCCTTAAGCTTTTTTCTACTGTCACTTTATTAGGCAAATATTCTTTGCTAAAAAGAAAAGGGAGACATGTACAAACTGGGCTAGATCAACATCCTTCAGCTCATGTCCTAATCCTCTCTTGATTTGTGAAGTTTCCATTAAATCACATTTGTCACTGTTCATTTGCTTTTCCCTTGTTTTCCTTCTGTTGTATTGAATACTTGGAAACAGTTTATGTTACCATAATACAGAAGGTCAGAAAGTATACAGATTCCTAAAAAATTTATATGGAGTATGTTGAAGTCAGAAAATCATAAAATTATAAACTTGAATGCATTGCTACAAAGATAACTAGTGCAAAAGTTACATTTAGTCAACTACTATATTTCTAATATACTAGTTCAAAGGCATGGCTGTGGTTATGATTCAATGACAAGGGCTAACAAGCTGGGAGCATATCATTTCTGTCTTATTCAACCTTCCAAGTCTGGATCTTAAACTAAACAGTTTAAGGCTCAGCCTTACAGCTGTATATCTAAACATCAGGTTATTTTCTTTATGCTGTTCGCAATCCTACAGTGCATTTTATGTCAAATAAAACCAACCGCAGTCATATGATGTTAGAATTAAGCAGGATAATGTTAATCATATTACTTTAGTTTAGTTATGATTACATATACAAACTCAATCATAAAGCATTAGTTCCCAACTAATCCTACAGGGGCAGTTAAATCATCCAGCAGCCAAACAGATTGAAGATTTCTCAGACAACAAGCACCAACTATCATTTTTGACAGCACAACACAATGGTCCAAATATATGGGATTAAGAAAGTCTGACACTCCCAACTACTAAAATGTGTTTTACAGAGCCAGAGAGCTTGTTTGCCAGTGGCCATAACTTCAGAGCCAAGTTAATTTCAGTTTCATCCCATTTGACAATGCTTATGTTTTGGGGGTTTTTGTAGGACATCCATGAAAACTGCAACAACTCAACCTATGAGAGAGCATGGCTTCACTGACAGCAAATTTCAATGGCAGGATTTAGCTGCACATATGCAGGAGCTAGAAACTGTTGTCAGTTTTACACAGTAATAATGATGAAAGCTGAGTTTCAATATTATTACAATGCAGATTCTTGGCTGCAGTAACCTGCTGGCTATCTCTGGAAGCAGACTGAATTTTACTTCAGTGCAGCCCAACAGCCAATTCTTTTTAAAAAGTGCTCAAAGATACAGCACCCTCAGTTAAAGTGCAGTGTCTGACGTTCAAATCAGCTGCTCTCTGTTTGACCATCAGATGAGGTGTGCACAAAGTTGAATGAAATCAGATTCTTATTCCGAACCATACGTCAGATTGGAGGCAATCCTTTCTTCAACTTAAGGAAACAGCTTAGCTGAGGGGCTGAAATGGTGACAAATATATACATTAGGTATTCAAGACTGTTAACAGCTCAACAGCATTCAAAACTGCAGTTTAGTGATGTCTAAACTGCACTTTCCTTGAAACAATCACAATTAGAATTTGAAAATAAACACACAACAATTTGTATATTTAATCAAAATTTATTTGTTTCCTTGGGGCCAGTCAGACCTTCTGACATTGTTTTCTGGGGAGACAGGACATATTTAGCAAGATTTGCTATTATAAAGCAGTCCTAATAATTCAAAAACTGTTATCACCCTGCAGAAATATCTTTGGAGGGCAATGTTTCACACTACTTGAAGATTCCAGTGCAACAGCTCCTTACACCCTAAGATTGCAGCATAATTTGAGTATATATGGCTTACAAACAACACAACTTACAAATGTTCTAACCATACCCATGCTACATCTTAAATATTCATATATTTGGCATCTTCCTAAAGTGACCTCATGCTTTAATTTTCAATCCATTTACAGTATGGATTGCACAGCATATTACTCAGCAATGCATGGTTTCCAATTCTTAATATGTTGATATACTTGCAAAACAGCCAGTGCACTAACTAAAAGCTTTCTGCAGTTATGCAGCTATCAAGTGATGCATTAGCTACAGGAAAATAATCCCACAGGGTATTTCTGATGAAACAGAGACAACTTTTTCCAGATACATGAGAATTGTACACGTATCCTTAACAAGTCTCTACTTGCATTAATGGAAGTGGCCTAAATTGTATATTACATAGTGACACTAAATGTAGACTTGAGTAACCAGATGTAAAACGGAAGGAGTATAGATGAGTCAAATTTCAGGAATAGCTGTAAATTTGGTCAACTCCTCGCAGACATTGAAAACAGGTTACATTAAGTTGCAGTTATCAAGTTAAAATACTTTAGATATGATTTAATAAGCAGTCAATTAAGCTAATTTTTGACAGTCACCCCCATAGCAAGTTAAAATATTGACTAACATTTGTATGCTGTGGCTAAGTTCACAACAGTGAATCCCAATGCAACAGTTCCACAATCAGCAATATATAAAAACAGTCACTCCGTTTAATATGCAACTGTCATCAGGAAAATATGAAATATCCAAGTGGTTTTAACATTGCTTTTTCAAACTAGTTTTTTTTCTTTAAAAAAGCATGGGGGCAGTTTATATTGATATTTAGATCTTAAGAGTACAACATTTACAATACGCTGCAATACATTGCCCTATCAGAAAACTTTAATTTATTTCAAATGTTATCTGACTTCTGAGTTTCTCAAATGTAGAAACCTGCTGCACCGGAATCTAAAAGCTCAAGTACACTTCAAGGTAAGATCTGTAAGTTATCAGCTGGGTTAAAAAGAAACAGTAATACACCAATTAAATGCAATCACTTTGTTTGGTAAGTTCATATTAAGAACACAAAAGCAAATAACTTGTCTGCAGGCTTATTTCAAACGTTTTGTTAAAAACAAAAGTCCCAACTGTGGTAACTGAATGCGTAGGGCTCACTAATAATGAGCATAAATCCAGTTTTTTTTTTTGGGGTGGGGTGAATCGGGGAGATCTTCCAGTTTATTCATTTGCCTATCCTGATCACAGCAGCCCAGTAGCAAATAGCATAAATACAGAATTGGCTTTAGAATGCTGTTCTACTGCAAATATTAATCAGCAATTTCATGTCATCAGCAGAAATATTCAAATAACATATCAGCATTCATATGCAAAACTCAATAATAAGTAAATAGTTAGACTAATACAATAACATTCTTCCGCTGTACAAATTAATCATTTTTAGAACTGAGCGGCCTAAAAGTTATGTACAAGGAACCAGCAAATCCCTCTAATGAAATGCAGAGTTTCAATGCTAACTCCCAAACAGAAAATAGGAATTAAAATTAACATAAGTAAAACACATTTGAATGTGTACATACTTTTCAATTCTTGTAAATCAAACTGCCTGCAAAATCTATAAATCAACAAAAGGCCTATGTACATTCTTTTCTCCCCCAATAAGAACAACCCCTTTCCAACAGATTAATTCTCCTGAAAGTTACTTAATACATTAAGGGGGATAATCACATCCCTTAAAAGAAAAACTTCTCACATCTACAATTCTTTGCCAGCATTCTGAATTGTGTACAACTATGCAAAGAAATCTAGCTTGTAACACTACATTCTGCAATTATGGGAGGGGAGATGCAGCATTTCAACCTTCGATTTTATCAACAATAAATTTCCTAGCATTAAAAAACGTGTCACAGGTAGGACACACAATCCACTGGGAAATCTGTTTACAGAGCACCAGGGCAAAATCGCTGTCACAACGCTGCAGCTCGATTTCTTTACAGCAAACATGCATAGCTTTGCATCTTAGGAGAATTCTAACCAATAACTGATTTCACTCCCCTATTCATATTTGAATGGAGTTCACTTTTAAACCATTTTGTGAGCAAATTCTACTAAATGACTTCAAAAAACATACACCATAGAAAAATGAACCCAACTAAATTAAGTCACAAGTAGCGCACCATATCCTTAAAGGAAAAATCAATGACATGGAGATCCAGCACTTTAATCCTTATGACTATGGTGTGTGTCTTTAAATGTTAGCACAGATCAAATCCATGACAAACTCACAGCACAGTTTGCAAATAAGTGGATCGTAAACCAGGCATGCAACCTCAGTTTTACTGTTGTTATCCTTTCTTTATAAACCATTCTAATTTCTAAAAATTTTCTTACATAAACCAAATTCCCTCTCACCTACGCTTAAGCAGAAGATGGTATGTTTACATTGAAGTTACTTCTTTGTCATTGAAACAGACAAAATCCATGTTGTGCTCTAATGCGCAGGAAAGCAGCAGCTAAATTTCATCTTTGACTTCAAAACAAAAAACAATAAACCGTTCACTGGACAGCAGATTAGCAGTAATCCATAAGAATCGAATAAGGGTGCTTGATGTTCATTAATAGACAGCAGTTGCTTAAATTCGGTTCTGTTTTATTACATAGCTTTAGGATTCCTGGGGTGCCGGTCTCTTTAGATCTCTGATTTGTTTGACCAAGTAAGTCTTCTCATCATTGAATTGTTCATCTTCGGTCCTGTCATTCTGGAATTTGCTGAGAAACTCTATCAGTTTGGTCTGGTTTTTCAGCAAGATATCCAGAATTGGCTGAGTTTTATTGGGATTGGCCACAAACACCTGGAGAGAGAACAGACATTACATCTTTGTAAGACAAGGTCTTCAATAAATATATGCACAAATTTTAAAAGAAGCAAGTGAATGTTTCCACAGAGTTAATGCATAGTGATTATTTTAATTTTGGGTAGCAACCAAACAGCACTGAATTTAGTGCACATCTTTTTGAAAAATTCTTTCACAGGGATGAGGACATCACTGGCTAATGCAGCATTTTTTTACCCATTACTAAATGCCATCAAGGAGGTAGTGATCTACTGCCTTCTTGAAGTACTACAGTTCATATTATGTGGGTACACTCAATGCTGTAAGGGAGTTCAGGAGTTTCACTCATTAACAGTTTGCTTCCAAGTCAGGATAGTGTGCTTGGAGGCAAATGAATATGGTAATAGTCCCTTGCATCTGCTGCCCCCTTGTCATTTAGATGGCAAAAGTTATGGCTTTGGAAGATGTTGTTGAAGGAGCCCTAATGAGTTGCTGCAATGCATTTTGTATAGAGTAGACATTGCAGCCACTGTGTGTTGGTGGTGGAGGGAGTGAATACTTAAGCTGTTGCATGGGGTGTCAATCAAGCTAACTGCCTTCTTCTGGGTGGCACCGAGCTGCAGCCATCCAAGCAATCAGAGCATTTCAGTCCATGCCTGACTTGTACCTTGCAGATGGTTGACAGGCTTTGCAGTCAGATAGAGAGCTCCTCACTCTAGAATTCCCAGTTCACAGTGCAAGTACCTCACCTAATATTAGGCATGCTCATAAAAATTTAGTTTGAGAGGTTAATAATTCATTGCGAAATTTTAAAACCAGACAATAAGGAAATGTCTTCTTTAAACAAAGAAACACAACAATAAATATGGGGCAATTTAACCTAACCTGCTTGCAAGGAAACTGATGGAACTGGCCAAAATATTGCTGTTTATACCCCACTAAATTTCATTTTCAATTGAACTTGATAGAGTAGGCATTGAACTTGGAATTCAGTCAACCCAGTGGGACTTTCATCTGGTGCATTACGTCAGAAGTCCCACAGTGCACCCAAAGGACTAAGTGCAGTTTCATGTTAAAGATAATTATGCAGCATTGGGAAGATAGGCATCCACAATGGCATTAACCTTCATACCATGTCTGGTATCTTGAGAAAACAGCAACATTTTGGACTTGCTGTGTTTTTTTAAAAATCAAGTGGGCCATGAAATAACCTCCCATTGGTAATTAACAAATAGATTTCCAAAACTTTCTAGGTCAATAGATCAATTCAACAGATTGGATTTTGCCTGTTTCTGAGAAACTTTGTAATTGAAGATATACGCCAAAAAGTGAAGAAATTTAGCAAGAGTTAATGACCATACACACTAAGTTTATGCACAAGCCAGAAATGAATAATTCAATTCACCAAGGCTAGACATTTGGAATCAAGCAGTCAACCAAACTGATAACAATGGAGTTATTCAATTTTGGTGCAAATGTGAAGCGTTTACAGTTTCAGTTTACACTTCTAAGAAATGTCAGCACTTCAAACCTGAAATGAGACTCTATCAATTTCTGGCTCCAAGATAAGAGTCGTATCATTGACAGAAGCTGACACTTAATATTAGAATGTCTTTCACTTTACAATTTGCTGCACACTCAGCCCCTATGGAAAGTCACACGTACTAATACCTTAAATACGTGGAAGGCTTCAAACTGAATGTTGCGGCTTTTGTCTCGCAGAAGATTCATCATCAGCTTCAAGTTCTCTGGTTTGCTGATATACTTTGTCATTATGGTGAAATTATGTCTATCCAGTAGAAGTTCTCCAAGTAACTACATAACAATGAATATTTAAGTTCAGACAAGTTACATTATAACCAAACAGAAAAACTACACCATAAAACGCAGTAAAGTCTAGAAAAGGCTTCAATGTTTGCAATAGATTGCACCTTTTTTACAAAATAATTTCTGCATCCAAACTTTTAAAATGTTTTGCAAAAAGACAATACTATCCCAAAGCATTTGAAGTTTTACCAAATCCTAATCATGCTAAAAACAGTACTTAAAATTCACCTTTATAATGCACAAAATGGATACAGGCATATGTTCAGTGAAGTGGGAAAACATTTTTACTGTAATGGACAATTTTTATTTTTATGCCATTTTCTCTACAGTTAAACACCATCCTTGAATTGTTACAGGCAGAAAACAAATCCTCAAGGTTCTATTATTACACTATTTCTTCCTCTCACTTTCTCTTCGTTCACTGTTTGGCTAGCCTCTACTTAACATCTTTCAGTTCCAATATAGGTATGCTAGTAACTTAAAATGTGAAGTGATAGGTCAGCAATAAAGGTAATTAGCTATAGTCTACAAAAGACCATTGGCTTCTTTTTCCATTAAAGACACAGAATTGTTTAGGTATTGTTGAGGGACACCACTGTGCAAATGTATGACCTAATAAAACAGGTCTCCACGAACTACCGCCATCTTGAACCTGTGCCATCGTTCTGCATCATATTTCAGTCACCGAGCCAATTCTGTTAACATCCCCCCCTCAGACTGACGTGATTGAAACCAGGAAACGCCTCCGCTTGCCATCCCCAAGGGACAAGTAATGTGTTACATCAGCCCATAGAACGTAGAACATTACAGCGCAGTACAGGGCCTTCGGCCCTCGATGTTGCGCCAACCTGCGAAACCAATCTGAAGCCCATCTAACCTAAACTATTCCATTATCATCCATATGTTTATCCAATGACCATTTAAATGCCCTTAAAGTGGGCGAGTCTACTACTGTTGCAGGCAGGGCATTCCACGCCCTTACTACTCTGAGTAAAGAACCTACCTCTGACATCTGTCCTATATCTATCACCCCTCAATTTAAAGCTACGTCCCCTCATGCTAGCCATCACCATCCGAGGAAAAAGGCTCCCACTGTCCACCCTATCTGATCATCTTGTATGTCTCTATTAAGTCACCTCTTAACCTTCTTTCTAACGAAAACAGCCTCAAGTCCCTCAGCCTTTCCTCATAAGACCTTCCCTCCATACCAGGCAACATCCTGGTAAATCTCCTCTGCACCCTTTCCAATGCTTCCACATCCTTCCTATAATGCGGTGACCAGAACTGTATGCAATACTCCAAGTGCGGCCGCACCAGAGTTTTGTACAGCTGCAACATGACATCATGGTTCCGAAACTCAATCCCTCTACCAATAAAATCTAACATACCGTACGCCTTCTTAACAACACTATCAACCTGGGTGGCAATTTTCAGTGATCTTCGAACTTCTCTCAATACGATATTTCATTCATTTTGCAACTTGCATTTTCATTCCATTTTCCCCCAAATTCAAAATTGATTTCACTCCCATTTTGCTTTCTGTTCCTCAGCGGCAGAAAAATGAATAATACTGCTCAATCAGCAATTATTATTAGAAATATCTTGGAAAGCCTAGCCTTGCTTCAGAGATCATATTTTTCACGGCAAATTCTGTTGACATCCCATCCCCTTTCTCTTTAATTCAATGACAAAAAAAATGTTACTACGATTGTGTAACAAATCACTTCAGTCAGTGAGTGAAACATTTATATTGTGTACTGCAAGCATATTTCAATACATAACTCCTATTTGCAAGGACAGAAATTCTGAAGAGAACAGAGGAACACAAATTGGATTGCTGGTAATTACTGGTCAGTTATTGGTCATAGTTTAGGTACTAGCTTGATGTAATGGCATTTTGGTCACAGTACTGACTTAGATCATCTTTGCAGTTGTGTATTTGCACCAAATTAGGTAAAGCCAACATCCAAAGTACAGCTTTTTACTCTTCCTGGATGACCTTACAATTGTCATCATTACGGACTAAATTAAATTATTTGCAGATGCAAGTCCAAATACCATATTGTTGAATATAGGTTAGGCAGTTTATGTCTGGTGTGAAATAATCTGAAAAATACTACACAAAAAAAGCAAGTTCTCCTAAAGAGAACTGGGACAAAAGCCCATTTTAGTTCATCACATCACCAGCTAATTTTGAGAGATGGAGGGCATACAAGTCTGAGAATAAGGAACTTATTCCAACCCTGAAATCAGGTCAAAATATTGGTCTTGCAGTCTTGTTCCTGGGATGTGGGTGTTGTTGGCTAGGCCACAATTTATGGCCCTTGAGATGATGGAGAAAGCTGCCTTTTTGAACTAGTGTAGTCCTTGGAGTGTAGGTCTACTTATATTTGTGGCATAATTGTTAGTACCAAACAATTGCAGCAGCACATTTGAAAAAGTTACTTGTCACACATCTTAAACTTAGTTTTGAAATTATGCTCCCACATTTAAAACTATATATTTGCATTACCTTCAGTGACTGTCTTTTTGTGACATAGTTTTCTGAATGGAGTAACTTTTCATATTCACTGAAGAACTAAAATAAAAACAATTCACAATTAATCAGTTCTGCTGTCAAGCTTTTAAAATTAAACTACGATGCAAAAAACTAAATGTGCAGTACAAAATTCCCCGAACTAGCATATTTTAGAATTCTATTTTATGTCACACACTATTTAAAAATAGCAAAAAAGAGAAATTTGACATATGCAGGAACACAGTTTCTCAACTCAGCTGCAAGTGAATTTTTGCAACTTTTGTTTATATGTTTAATGAACAAGATTGCCAACTCACAATGACTCCAAGAATGCGCTTGTTCTACTTGCAGTTTATGGAAACAGAACTGTCCTTGAAAATTTTGATAAATTACACATTAACAAGTATGAAAATGAGATATTACATTTTTTTTTTAAAACCCCTTAACATTTATCTCTTGCTTCTTGTCACCAAAACTGAATTAAGATGACTTTAAGGAGTCGCATTTATCAATTGTGCATCATGTTTGGAATAACAATTAATGCATTTGTTATTTGCTCATGAAAGGGTTTATAGCTAAAGGTCAAATTTGACTCTATTACACAAACGTAAATCAAAAAGTCGTTGTTTCACTGAATCAACAATAAACCAGTAAGAACACAGCATCATTTCAAAAAAGAACAAAATTAACAAACCTAAAAATTTCAACATTTTCCAATTTCTCTAAATTATGATTGTGGAATGCTATTTTGGATTTGAAGTAACAAGTAAAAAAGAGGTTTTTAAATCACAAAGCTACTTTTGAGCTACAAGAACCGATACAAAGATGTGTCACTAGAGGGCACTCCCATATAATATTTCAAGTTGACTGGGTACTTGAACCATTGAATCGACTTTTCCTTCAGATCTAAGATGGGTTTTCGTTGGAACAGTCAGCCTACAGATGGATGGATACACATAGTATTTAAATTTACATTAACCAACAGCATTTCAGTTTTCCAGGTTGTCTTTGGAATTTTCTTCAGCATTGTTAATTTTACAGATTAATGTTAAATGGAAGAAACTGCCGATCTACAAATCAATATCTATTCAAGATAAACCATTACAGAATTTGCTCTTTATGATGCACATTGTTCTAGTACTTTACATTCTTAACCCCATTCACTGTTGCAGATTATTCTTGTGATCAAAATGCTTTTAGCCAATTTCCTTGCTTCTTTTATTGATACTATTGTTTAAAATTCTAGCAGCAAATATGCAAAGCACACAATCAAAATATTATTTGCACAGATAAGGTGTCATAATTTAAACATAATTAAATGAATCATTCTCTTGTCTAGGAAAAGAAATTATCCAATATCAATTTTCCACATGTGCTATTTAGAATAATATGAGATCCTTTAACTTTACTTTCTTTAATGGAATGCGAACAAAGGAAAGATCAGCATTTGTCGCCAACCCCTAATTGCCCTTGAACTGAGCGGTTTGTTAGGCCATTTCACAGGGTAGCTGAGAGTCAACTGCACTGTTGCAGGTCTGGAGTCACATGTAGGTCATGGGGCGGGGGCAGGCAGATTTCTTTTCCTAAAGGTTGCGTGAACCAATTGGGTATTTTTGATAATTGACAATGGTCACATGGTCATTAGGCTAGACTTTAATTCCAAGTTTCCCTATCAGCCATGGTGGAATTCAAATGCATACCACTGGAACATTAGCTTGAGACTCTGAATTACAAGGCTATTTTCATTAGAACTATGCCACCAACTTCTCAAACAAGAGTGAACTTATATGGAGAATAATCAAATTTGGCCTCAAAAATCACAATTTCACAGAATCCCTACAGTGTGAAAGCAAGCCATTCAGCCCATCGAGAGTACATCGATACTCTGAAGACTATTCTACCCACACCCAACCCCTTACCCAATCCCTGCATTTCCAATGGGTAGTCTACCTAACCTGCACACGTTTAGACTATGGGAGGGAACCGGAGCACCTGGAGAAAACCCATGCAGATACCGACAATGTGCAAACTCCACATGGACAGTTGCTCGAGGGTGGAATCAGACCCAGGTCTGTAGCAATTAGGCAGCAGTGTTAACCATTGAGCCACCATGGTGCTCCGTAGCTATATTTGACCCAGCAGGTACATATAAGGCATAAAAACTCCTAATTCCCAATCACACACCCACTCCTCCCTCCTCCAGTTCTGAACCTATCCTCCACACATTCTCAACTGGCCCCCAAACTCTTGATTTTGTGCCAGATTCGGAGTGACATCAGGAAAGAGGAAGCTTCTACCATACAGGCAATTAAGATCTTTGACGGCTGCATTCTTCTCGTTAGTGACAAATGACATTTCTACATTAGTAACTGCAAAATCCAACCCAACAGCCTTTAAAATGCAGCAAAGGTTTACTAGAAATGACACTTTTGGACTTCCAAGGTGAAGTAGAGATTTAACAAACTGGGTTTGCATTGCCTGGAATTCAGAAGGCGAAAAATTGAATCAAAATTTGTAAGGTATAAGTGGATCAGGTAAAGAAGCTATTTTGCTGTTTGGGGAGTTTGGGACTAGAAAGAATAGTCTCACCTTTGGAGCCATATCATTCAAGAGTGAAATTTGAAATGCCTTCTGTAAGTAAAATGTGTTCAATGTTTAGAACTCTTTCCCACAATGGCATCTGTCCAATTTCAGGAGGTTTAGCAGAAGTATGCTCACCTGGAGAGTGATAACCCTCCTGGTTACTTGATCAGAGTTTGCTTATATGCACTCTTCCCATCAAGCTTGTTTTAGTGCCTGAAATCTATTTCATAACCTAGTGGTGGATTTGATAAATGAAACAGAGAAAGTCTTTCCCCTGCATATCCAGGAGTCCAGATTTTTACCTTTGACGGAATTGTTGCTCAGAACCAGAAAACAGATGCTATGTTACAGAACC
>NC_063344.1:54484891-54530566 GCF_021869965.1 Rhincodon typus
TATGCTAGCCGAGCTGGGAAGTTTGATAGCAGTGATTTTTCTCATCTGTGCGTATTGAAACCAAGGACATCTGGTCATGTCGTTTAGTTGCTAGCTGGTGTTCCTGGATGCAACCCACAGACGAGTAAAACCACAGTTTCGAGTGGGACAACGCTACTGTCATCGGATGAGCCAAATATAGGACAGCCAGGGAATTCTTGGAGGCTTGGCATTCATCCACATACACATTGAATTAGACCCGATATCCTGACCATTACAATGCACAGCCGGAACCGGCACCTACCGCAAGCAGCAAAAACCAGACCATATAAATTCGAACCGGCAGAAGACAGCAGCGCTTCACAGGAGGCTCCACAGCACTGAGGATGTCACCTAGTAAGGGGACGAAACGCCTGTTATCAAACCTTCCAGCTTGGCGAACACACCAACGTCTACAATAATCACCCAAGCTACAAATCTTCAACTCAAACCCTGAATGTCTGGCACTGCTCCTGTTCAAGGTTTTCTATTGAAACAAAAATTCCAGCTTAATAGGGATGATAGATATGCTAACTCCAAGCTATGGTGGTTGCATTTCTATTATTTATGAGTTCCAGCACCTTGTGAATGCATTGATGGATATCAGTGTGTCTGCTGATAGTAGCTTGTTGTGTAATGGAGAACACCTTCACTCTGAGGACCTCCTTTCCAAAAGAAGTTTGCAGTGGTTGCTGTTAACAGTGCTGTTGTGGATACGTGTCTGTGACCAGTTGAAGATGAAGTCAAGTAGGTAATAACCTCCTGTTGGTACTAGTTTGGAATTTATCGTGCAGTTATGTCTTTTAGGACTTAGCTGGCTTGATTGGTTGTGGCATCAACAATTTTTGGATATTGAAGTCCCCAACCCTGAGGACGTTTTGTCCCCTTGCTTCTTTCACTGCTGGTTCCAAGTAATTTGTATCCAGAGAGAGTATTCTTTTTCATTGTTTTGACGTCAGCTCTGAAGCCTGAAGTCAAATGTCGAGGGTGCTCAGAGCAATGCCATTTTCACTGGTGAACCTGTCAGTAGGAGAGCATATATCTGTTGAATTTTGGGATTTTGGTTGACATTTATGCCTGGAGTATGTTTTGCCAGCTTGGGGCAGCAGCCCTGAATGCTGAAGAGAAACTAACTTAGTTGGATTGAGATTACCTGAATTTCATTTGATATGATGCTTAGCCTTTTGGACAGCCTGTTGCCAGTATAAGATGGCAGCAGAATAGGGCTCTTTCATTCCATCGTTTCTCTTTTTTCTTTTCTTTTTCCGTCTTATTTTCCTTTTTACATACCTTGTGAAGAACTCGGCGCGGCATTGGCGCGATGAACCCAGCATGGAGTTGTGGCGGAGGAATTAGATGCGAGTTTGGGTTCCCTGCGACTTCTGCGTCGACAAGCTGGGCCCAGCGCCCGACTCATGGCTGCTGTGGCAGAGGCGAGTTTGGGTTCCCTGTAGCATCTGCATCCAGCGCAGACTCATAGAGGCAGAGGTGAGTTTGGACCCAGTATGAGATCCAGTATCAGTAGCAGCTGCATTGGTGAGGTGGGTGAGAGTGGATTCTTGGCCGTGGCAGAGTTGTGATGGGCCCGTGTGGGACCTGGCAGCATTGGTGGTGGCTGCATTGGTGAAGTCCAGTGAGGCAACAGCATTGGTGGAGGTGAGATGGTAACTCTTGTTGTGGTATCACGGCAAGGGGACTCATCGCTGGCTGCTTCAGACCCATGTTTGAGTGCTTAACAAGAAGAACTGTAAAGTTGAACCTTATTTCTTTATTTTTCTGTCTTTATATTTTGTTTTGATTTATTTTTCACTGTTTTAAGGTGGTGCTGTAGAGTGGCAACACAATACAAGTGACAATAAACAAATCAAATCAAAAATATTGCGCACAGTGGTTGTTCCAAAACTCTGATTCTGCCTCGAGTGGACTGGAATCATATAGATAAGGTAAAGGTGACTGATTCCCTTTCGTGAAGCAAATTCATGTATATTTTTTAACAATAGTCTGGAAGCTATTCATCGTTGTTTCCTGGTCCACAAATTACTAGTTTTATTGCATTCAGCACTGTTTACAATGATAATCTTAAAAAGTACTCAGCCAAGGCGACACAACTCTTCCTGTATAATTGTTTGGTAAGCACATAACAATCAAACTGATTAAAAAAACTTAATTAACCAAAGAATAAGTCTAGGAAAGATGTGCTTACTCATTCTCTAATGTTTGATTTCACATTGCCACATTATTTCAGAGTTAACCCTTAAATTTTCAGTCTTGCAGATTTGATTCTGTCTTCTACATTTTTTTTCATATTGGTAAGTATAGTAAATATGAATGACAGGTATATCCATTTTGAATAAGAGCTCAAAGGTTAGTGTAACACTTCAGTAACAGGTTAGAATTGTAGAAAATAAGACCCAATGTAAAAATAACTAAAACAGAATTGCATTGCAGTCAGTGCCATAACATTGAGATAAGTAAGCTAGTTAATAAACAACACATTCGCTTAAAGCATTTGCCCTGTTCCTGAAAGCACACATTGTGGGTACCAGCAGATTAACCTGGATATTTACCATAACTAGTGGATTATGTCAGCTTCTTGCTCTTTATTATTTTCTAAGCCAAGGGTAGTGCTATCACGGCCGGCGTTTCTTGACCATCTTCATTCACCTTTTGAAGGTGATGGTCAGCTGTTGATTTGTGTGATTCAAGTTCTCTCTGTCAATGCTATTAGGTAGGAATTTTCAGTTCAATGAAGAATATTTCCAAGTCATGATGTTTTGTGACTTGGAGGAAAACCGAGCTGGTGTGTTAACAGGTACCTTTTGCCTTGGTTCTCATTGACAGTGTATCTTGTAGATTGTTCCTACCCTGTAGTCATGCTGTGCTGAAAGTGAAAAACAAACTTGCATTACAGTGTTGCCTTTCATGATCTGAGGATATCCCAAAATGACTTTAGTGTCTCTGAATATAATGCATCCATTTGTGCATTGCAATGTTATACAGTCAAAGTAATCAGATTATTTTTAAGTCAGCTTGCTGCAGGGAGTGCAAATTGAAGTTAATGATGAAATGCTGATCAAGCAGATAATTCTGTGCTGGGTGGTGTCAAGCTTCTTGGTTTTTTTTTGGAATTATACACATCCCAGCAAATGGATAGCATTCTCTTGCATTGACTTATGCCTTGTTGGATGGTGAACAAAACTTTTAAAGTGAGAAGGTGAGTAACTCCCCATTGAATTCCCACCCTCTGATCTGTTCTTTTAGTAGTGTGGCTGGTCCAGTTAAGTTGCTAGTAAATGGTTCCCCCCCTGCCCCATAGTGCTTGAGTGATTTGGCAATGATAAATGTTAAGAGGACATGGTTAGCTTATCGCTTCTTGGCAATAGTGATTGCCTGGCACTTGTATGGAACAAGTGTGGCTTGTCACTTGTCCAAGACTAGATTCTTTTGCTGCATGAGCTTTTGCCTGCTTCATTGAAGAATGGCAAGTAGCACTGAACACTGAATTTATTAGAAGACACCTGTGCTTTTGACCTTGTAACATAGGGAAGATTATTGAAGTTGTGTGATGTGGCGGTGCTGGTATCGGACTTGGGTGGACAAAGTGAAATATCATATTGACAGCCAATTTCCATACCCATGAAGACTGCCTCAACCGTGATCTTGGGTTCATGTCACACTACAGGTGACCCCGCAACACTGTTCTGTATTTGTAAAATCTTCCTTACTGTCCTGTTTTGACATCCTCGCCGCTCTTACACTTCTGCTTGCGCTCTTGCGCACTGGCATAGTGGCTCTCTCACACACACACTTTCTCTCGTGTGTGTGTGCGCTCACTCTCTCCCTCTCCTGTGTGTGTGCTCACTCTCTCCTGCGTGTGCTCATGTGCTCTCCCTGTCTCGCTCCCTCATGTATCTAAGGGGTGAATCATTTTATCCAAGATGTTTGTCCATTTGCAGATACATTCTATTTTGTTCAAAAAAACACACAATTTACAGTCAGTCAGTCAGTGTGGCGTTTTATAAATTCCTGCTTTCGGAATAAAACCAGCCTGATTCCGGATTACAACTCGAAGGCAGATTCTGAATGAGGCCTCACACCTACAATTCACTGTCTGACCTGAGATGTCACTTTTTGTATGTCTGCCTGATTGAAGTTTGGAAAGTTAGGTAGATGCTGATAAAACCTTTAATTACCTCCGGGCAGTGGCTCGAAACAGATTCTGGAATTTGCATCTTAATCAATCAAAACTTGTGTCTCCTTTCTAATAATTCTCTATCAGCCACTTTGTTTGTTCAGTCCACTGCTACCAGTTGTATGATCCTTTGATCTTTCTGCCTATAAACTGTCTGTGTGCCCTCTCTCACTGCACCTGACGCAGGAGCAGTGCTCCGAAAGCTTGTGATTTCAAACAAGCCCGTTGGACTATAACCTGGTGTCATGTGATTTTTAACTTTGAAATTGTGTGATGGTTTAACCTAGGTGACTACCTTGAGGTTCCCCTTGTGCTGAGCTGAGGACTTCCAGTAACTTCAGTGGTTCTTTTGTCAAGGTACAACTTCAGCCAGCAGAGATTCTTCCTCCAATTGCCATAAACTTCATCTGTGCTTGGACTCCTTAATTCTATTCTTCCATGGATATGAAGGCATTGAACTGATACTTTCATTTTGTCTCACACCTGACCGTCAGTCTTTTCAGCTTATCTATGTATTGGTCAAGGCTGTAACGTGGTAAAACCCAACCCTGCGCATTGCCAAGCAGATTTAGTGCATTCTTCATTTAGAAATTCTTCAGAATTTCTGAAGAAGGGTCCCAACCCCAAACGTCAATTCTCCTGCTCCTCTGATGCTGCCTGGCCTGCTGTGTTCCTCCAGCTCCACACTGTACTGCCTCTAACTCTGACTCCAGAATCTGCAGTTCTTGCTATCAACTGTTGCTTTTCTGATTAACAATAAGCCAATGAATTAGCAGTTGGCATTATGGGGAGGTGATGGCATAGTGCTATTTTCACTGGACTCTTAATCTAGAGACCATCTGGTTCACTAATGTCTTGTAGGGAAGGAAATTGCCATCCTTGCCTGGTCTGGACTACATGTGACTTCAGACCAACAGCAGTGGGGTTGACTTTTAACTGCCCTCTGAGATGGGCTATAAATGTATACTTGAACAACTGTCCATGATGTTGGGTAGAAACCAGTGTTATAACTGTACTATAAGAACTCGGTCAAAGATTCAGCTCAATCTTGAACACCAGTTTTCTGTTGGAATGAAGGGGCTCATCGTTTACTATATACACGTGTTCAGCTGTTTGTATAATACACGCACTGAATCAAATTGGCTGAAGTCTAGCTTCTTTGATGGTTGGGACTCGAAATGAGGCCAAGATGGATCATACACATTTGGGAATGTAAACAACATCATTACAGGAGTCATGACTGGTGAGGATCTTTCTTCTGAGTGGTTTCTTTTTGATATTCCTCATTGAGAGCCTAAAAGCCAATCTGAAAATTGCTAAATTTGCAATCTGCCATTTAAACTGAAAAGCAGTATGGTTGGTACATCAGTTTCCTGTAAAGGGCAGATAAGGTATTTAAATATAGATTCATAGACTTATCAAGGTACCAGCTGAAGAAAAATGTCTCAGCGAAATTTAGACTTTTATAGGTTTGTCAGCTAATCTTTGTTTTCAGCCTACTGATTTCCCTATGTGAAGGTTAAAAAAAGTAGAGAAATTAGGTGAAGGAAGTTCTGAGAGGAAGTATTTTTAACCAGTAGTTCCTTTATGCTCTGTGTCCTTCACTGTTGCATACTGAAAAGATACTCCTAATCTTCAAAAGTAATTTTTTATCAAACCTAGTCAGTGTAGTTGTGAAGGTGGAGCTGTTCTATTAAAAGTCCACAGCTAAACCAATAGGAAACCACTTCTTTCCAAATGGCTTCAACAGCTGAGGTGCATTTTTTTTCCTCTTTAACTGCCTGATCAGTGATTGGGGTTATGTTCTGAGCTACATCTCTGACTGTAATACTTTGCCTAGGTACTATTGATTTGTGCACCTAAATAACAAGAGTTCACTGTACAGATCTAGTACCAAGTCTGTTTTCCATGCACAATATGCACATTCTTGCTTTCCACGACAATACTGGAATTTTTTTATCCTTTCGTTCAAGTGCAGCTTAGAGATGGTTAGATGTATTCTTCTGATGAGCCTGCAATGGGAATGCTGTTGAGATTTGGTATCTTCTGTTTGTTTCCATGTATAATCCAGTAGAAGATTCGTTGTGACAATGAACCGGGACCAGACTGAATGCTGTATTGGCCACATTGATGATTCCATGCAATATACTCTATGATCAGAGGTTGGAACAAAATATCAAGTGATAGTGAATATATTTAATTTTTAACATATTAAACTGATTTACGAAGGTTACTATTGAAGTTATGGAAAAGCATGCCACCCTCAGAAGGTTCAGATCTGAGTTTCAGGTGGGGGAATAAACAGCAGACTGTTTATTGACTCAAAGCTGGAAAGTAGATTTAAGCAACAGAAATTTAAGGGATAAACCTGACAAACAGGAAACTGAGGAAAAGCTGTGAACAGTTTGGAATATTTTCTGGTGCTGTTTTGCCACAGAAGTAAATGTTTTTTATGGAAATTACAAAGTAGGTATTACTTCTAAATGACACAGTTTGTGTTCTACTTTTTCTAGGTTGATTTCAGAAGATAAAAAAAGTGAAACTTTGAACTTGTGTTTTTTGTACTAAAGTTATTTCAGCTGCATAGTTGATAAAGTGCACTCCAAAAGTAGTTGTCGGCCCTATTCTAAACTTCAAGCCTCAGAATATAATTGTTAGTAATTGCAGCCTGAAGTTTGACTGAGTAAGCATCCATATCACTGTTTGTTTGGTTTCTATCCAAGCAAGCCTTTTGATTATACAGCTCCGTGTATAACTATAAAGTCAAACTGCTGCAGTTTTCGGGCTGTGAAATTAATCACGTTTCAGTGTGAAGCCGAACGGTGATATAGTTAGCGTCTCTTATTGTTTACACAATGCAGGCATTAAATTTCTCCCAATTTCAAAGGAAAAAAATTTAAATATGACCTGGTATCTATTTTAGCTTTTTCCTTTTTGATTTTCAAGTTTTTCTCCCTATTAGTTGTATACTTGAAAATGGAAACATTTTTGGGACGGTCCAGAAAAAGCAGGGGAGTGGAATTGATTGAATAGCTCTTTCAAGCTGCCAGCATGTGTGTAAAGGGATATATGACTTCCTATGCTTGAGATTCTATTATTCAGTATTCCTTCAGGTGAGTTTTGCTGTATATAACCAAAGCTTTAATTTTATATGTGCAAAACCTGTTATACAAGGTTGTGTATGTAATCCTAATAAATCTAATGCACTCATGACTATGAAATAACTACTGTCATATCTCCTGGTGTGAAAGGAAGAATAACACTGTCAAAGCACATGGTTTACAATATAATCCATGAAGCAAATTTATTATATGTGAAAAAAGCAAGAAAAACAAATATTTTGACTAGATCATCTTTAACTTTCAGCTTTTACATTCACAAAATAATAAAAGCCTCATCTCTCCTAAAACTGTCCTATCCTGTAAGTCTTTTATAAATCAACCAACAGTACAAAAGACTATAAATATCAACTACTATCTGGCATGGAACAGTTAATCCACTCCTGCTAGAGATACTTCAGAGCATCCTGTCATATGAGAGCCAATTAGTTGAGGTTCAAGCTTATCACTTGTTAATCAAGAGGTGAAATGCCAACTTTTTTAGTTTGTTGAATAAAAGGCCTGCTGTCCAGTCTTTGGCCACTGATTGTCATTGTTGCATATCCGACATTCAGTACTGGAAGAGCTTCTAACTTAGTATTAGGGAGGCCAAAGTCATGATTTTGATATGTGCTATACATTCCATTCCCTGATGACCAACACCATCTCTCTCCTTGACAATAATTTGAAGCTGAAACAGACCATTTCCTTGGTTTCCACTCCATTACCATGAGTGCCTTCTTGCATGTCTTAATGTCATCCATTTTGGCTGCTACATCAGCATATCTGCTTAGCTATGTCAGTTACTTAATTATCTATAAGCTTTGATTATTTGAATGTTCTCCTGACTGTACACTTTCTAGCCTAGACAACCTTGAATTCATCCACAATCTATCTTCCCTCACTGCAAGTCCTGTTCACTCAATAGTGACCTACAATGGTTCCAGGTTCAGAGATAGCTCAGTTTTAAAATTGCTTCTGGGTGCTTTGAAATCCCTAAATAGCTTTTGCTTCTCCCCATCTCTAACTTCATTCAGTTCTGCAACCATCTGAGGTTTCTGCAGTCTTCCAACTCTGGTTTCGTAGCCTTTCTTTGGCTACAAAGATACTACATGTGAATTCACTCCTTAAACCTTTTTGCTTCTATACCATGCTTTTCTAATTTAAAATCTACCTGTTTGTTCAAACCTTCGCTCTTCGGCTTTGATAATTCCTGATGTGGCTTAGTGTAAAACTATTTCGTAATATTTCTATGTAGCATTATAGATCAAATGTACTTTGGCAGAAAAAATAGAAAAGCACAATATTTTAAATGGTGGAAAGTTTACAGAAAGTTGCAGCACAGAGGGTCCTCATGCGTGAACCACAAAAAAAATGTTGCAACCAAATTCAGTGATAACAGGGAAAACAAATGGAATATTGGCCATTTATGTCAAAGAAGCAGTATTTAAAAACACAAAGGTCTTGCTAAAATTACACAAAGTATTCCAGCTGTGATCTGACTGAATCCGTGAACAGTTTTGTTCCCCTCATCCCAGAAAAGATATATTGGTATTGGAGAACATTTGATAAGGTGATCCCATATGGAGGAATTTTCTTATGAGGAGGAGTTGAGTAGATTAGATTGATCTTCTTGAAGCATGTAAGATTCTTAGGGGCTTAACAGAGTAGATGCGGAAAGATTGTTACCCCTTGTGGGAGAATCTAGAACCAGAGGATGTAATCTCATTTAGGAAGAATTTCTTTTATTGAGGGTAGTGAATCTGAGGAATTTTCTACCACGGGGCTATAGTGGCTGGGTCATTAAGAATATTCAGAGCTGAAATAGTCAGATTTTGATCAGTAAGGGAATCAAGGGTTATGGGGAAAAGGCAAGAAAGTGGAGTTGGAGGTTATTAGAACAGTCATGAACGTTAGAGCAGACCCAGTGGGCTGAATGGCATACTTCTCTGCCTGTGTCTAGTAGTCTTACGACTTGCTCTCCCACCTTCACTGTAACTGTCCAGTTGTATAACTTGGGATTCTGTCCTTATCTGAACTTCAGTTTTGAGTGTTGTAAATCCAGTGACTGAAATTGAAGATTCTTCTTGGCAATGATGATGGATGTCTGTTGTGAAATGTTAAATTTGTGTTCAAGAATAAGGCATTTAAAAGAATGGTAATTCTGTCTGCATATAAGAAAATATAATTATAGATATTATAGTTCATATCTTTGTAAAGTTATTTTTCTAGCATTTTGCCTTTTTTAAGCATATGCTTTGTGATTTACTCAGTTGTCTATTGGTGCTCTTTAAGGCCATTTTGTTAGTGTGGAATGTGTGTGAATTTGGTTAATTTTGAGCTGCAAAGTGTTGGATGTGTATTTGCTGTCCATTTGCTAAATGATGTGCTTTTCCTGTGTCTGTGTTATCAGTTGGAGTTAGAAAGCTCTGGCTGGGAACTGCTCCATAGATAACTAACAGCAGAATAACTCAGGTGTATTCCCAGATCCAATGATTAAGTTGCTGGATTTGTTCAGATGTGTAAGTATGTTCACAATGCATGTCTGTAAATCAAATACTTCAAGAAAAATTACTGGGAGGCAATGTCTGCTCAACCAACACTAAATTTTGGATTGCTATATTATGTATACACACTCAGTGAAGGCAGTTTGTAAGAAGAATATCTTGGTTCATAAGTGGATACTAATGCAAGTCTAGATATGTGCTTGCAACAATTTGAATGTATTTGGTGTCTTTTAACACAACCAGTGTTGTAGTCAGACAAAAAAAATCAATTATTGAGTGAAAGGAGGAAGTATTATGAGGGATGACTGAAAACTTGGTCACAAGTGCGTTTTAAGTATGGTTTCAAATGAGAAGAGGCAAATACTTTTAAGTAGAGAATAACAGAAGTTGGGAGACTAGGTAGCTGCAATGATGTGGAGGTGCTGATGTTGGACTGGGTTGGACAAGGTCAAAAATCACAATACACCAGGTTATAGTCCAATAGGTTTATTTGAAGACACAAACTTTCGGAGTCTTGCTCCTTCAGGTGTCTTCAAAAAAAACCTGTTGGACTATAACTTGGTGTTTTCTGATTTTTGACCTAGGTAGCCGTCAGTGGGAAGGTGATGGCTTAGTGATATTATTGCTGGACTCTAAATCCAGAGATCCAAATAACATTCGGGGATCCTGGGTTTGAATACCACCATGGCAGATGGTGGAATTTGCATTCAAGTTTTTAAAACAAAAATTTGGAATTAAGAATCTAATGATGACAACGAATCCGTTGGTTGTCGGAAAAACCCATCTGGTTCATGAATGTCCTTTAGGGGAGGAAACTGCCTTCGTTAGTCTGGCCTATGTGAGACTCCAGACCCACAGCAATGTGACTGACTTTGAACTGCCCTCTGGGCAATAAATGCAGCCCAGCCAGTTACTTCCTCATCCTGTGAATGAATAAAGGAAAAGGAATGAGGTACCCAAGAGGTTTGTTTTATCGGATGGATCAAACCACGAAGGAGTCGAGATATGGTGATGAATGTTTTGTTTTGGAGGCATTGGAGGATGGAAACTGACATCTTTTACCCTGACCCTAATGATCTCTAACTGTGGGAACTTTGGATGAGCAGAATTTTACTGAAAATGGCAAATTGGTAGGAAATCACTGGGATAGTTGCATTTGAAGTTGACAAAGGCATGTATGAAGATCTCATCAGGAGTATGAGTGTTATTATGGAGATAGAATTAGATTATCTTTTTAATGGAAAGGATGTGGGATTAAAAGCTCAGCTCTAGATTAGGTAAGGCACAGACATTGCCAACAATCTTTAGTTAGAAACAGTGGCCAAGGAAAGGCATAGGGATAGAATCTGGGTGTGCAGTGTTCATTTTGTACTAGCGCCAAAAGCAACAGTTATAGTCTGTATAAGGTTTTCTTAGAGTGGTATGATGCACCCAGGACCTGATATCAGATGAATTTTCTGACAATACAGACAACACATTGTTGTTGACTTCCAAGTGTGGCTTGGTTCCACTTTTGTCTATCTAACAGCCAACAACACGCTAGTGGAGTGGTAGAGCTGGGTATCAAATATGCATAACTTGCTGTTGTATTTGGCTGATATCACCAACATCCTGCTGTAGATGAGCTGGATAGGACAGATACTTGGGACTTCAGAGCTAATGATTTAAGGTGGTAAAAGTACTGTTGCTGGAGGTGCAGTGGCCATGAGATAGACTAAAATAGAACCAAGCCACACTTGGAAGTCAGCAATATGTTTAGGATATGAAATAATTTGCAAGGTAGAATGATCAATATATTTTCAAGGAGATGTTTTTCAAAGTATGGAAAGACGGCCCCTAAGAAGAAGTAACCATTAATAATGTCAGCTAATGTGGGGACTGAGAGGAGAAAGTGGACAAGAGTAGTGGTATTGTTGGAGAAACCCAAGTTTCGAACTTTTTTTTGTTTCAAAAACCTTTCTTCTATTTCATGTCCGCCCTGTAGACCAGAAGTTGTGAAATCTCAGAATTACAAAACATTGCGGAACTGGTATGTGATCTAGGGCCTGCTGCAGTGCTTCAGCTGGCTGAGTGCAAGCTGAAAAACAGCATCTCATTTTCCTTTTGGTGACCGTGCATCCTTCAGGACTCTATATAGAGTTCAATAATTTTATAACTTGAATACTTCCTATGTCTTATACCCACCCTGACACCCCAGACCCTGTCATCTTGTGGGCTGCTTTCAGCACTGCCAACCAATTTTGAGCACCTTATGGTCCCTGTTAGCTTTTCTTTCTTCCTGGCTTCCATTATTCATCACTTTATCTGGCCAAATCTTCTTCCGGGTTCCATCTCCACCTATTGCTTACTCCTTGACCCTATTCCGCTCACCAGTCTTCAGCATCTATACTACTTTTTTCCTAGCTACTCCCAGTGTGAAAGAAGGGTTATTGGACTCAATATGTTTCTCTCCACAGATACTGCCAGACCCACTGAGCTTCAGCAGTTTTTGTTTTTGATTGAGATTTTCAGCATCTTCAGTTCTTTGTTTTACTACTTTTGGATTTTTATATATCTGATGGGTTGAGATAGGAGAAAGAAATGCTGTGGTCTGAGCTTAAGATTACTGGGTTGGTGTCCTCGGGGATAGAAATCTACTCATTAAAATTCACATCAATTGTTATTTTTCATCCCTTGAAAGGGAGGATTATGTTGCGTCTGAATAATTTTCACATCCTTGAGACTGAGATCGCATGGGATTTTTGGGACAAGTAGAGTGGTTTTGTGTTGGAGGCCTCAGTCTTATGGAAGTTTATGATTGTCCTTGTTTTTCAAGGACTGCAATTTCCCTCCACAGTGGTCGAAAACATCCTCAACCGCATCTTTTGCGTTTCCCGCACATCAGCACTCACCCCCTCCCCGCAATAACAACAAAGACAAAATTCCCCTTGTCCTCACGTATCACCCCATCAACCTCCAGATTCAACACATCATTCTCCGCCACTTCTGCCACCTGCAATCTGACCCCACTACCAAGGATATATTTCCCTCCCCACCCTTATCTGCCTTCCGGAGGGACTGCTCTCTCCGTGACTCCCTTGTCCGCTCCACCACACCCGGCACTTTTCCCTGCAATCGCAGGAAGTGCGACACCTCTCCCTACACCTCCCCCCTCACCTCCATCCCAGGCCCCAAGGAAACCTTCCACATTAAACGCACATCTGCTAATGTGGCACATTGTATCAGCTGTTCCCGATGTGGCCTCGTTTACATTGGGGAAACCAAGCGGAGGCTTGGAGACCGTTTTGTGGAGCACCTACGGTCAGTTCATGACAAACAACAACACCTCCCAGTCGCGAACCACTTCATCTCCCCCTCCCCCTCCCACTCCCACTCCCACTCCTTGGACGACATGTCCACCCTGGGCTGCCTCCAGTGCCACAACAATGCCACCCGAAGGCTGGAAGAACAGCACCTCATCTTCCGCTTGGGAACGCTGCAGCCCAATGGTCTCCATGTGGACTTCACAAGCTTCAAAATCTCCCCACCCCCGACCTCATCCCAAAACCAGCCCAGCTCATCCCCGCTTTCTTGACCTGTCCGTCTTCCCTCCCACCTACCCGTCCCAACTCCCTACCTACACTCACCTTTACTGGCTCTGTCCCCGCCTCCTTGACCTGTCTGTCTTCTCTCCACCTATCTGCTCCTCTATCCACCTTCTATCGTTGCCTCCCCCCCTCTCTTTATTTCAGAGCCCCCTTCCCCTCCCCCATTTCTGAAAAAGGGTCCAGACCCGAAATGTCAGCTTTCCTGCTCCTCTGATATTGCCTGGCAGCTGTGTTCATCCAGCTCTACACCTTATTATCTCGGACTCCAGCATCGGCAGTTCCTACGATCTCCTTATGATTGTTCAAACTCGTTTCATTTTGGATCAATTAATAGACTACTTTTTAAAAGTTTCTTTTGCGTGCTGTACATTTCAACCTTAACGGTTCCCCGTATATTGGAGTATTTTGAAATTCACCAGGGGTCCTCAGACCGCACTTTTCAAACCCATGACTACTACCATCCGAAAGGACAAGAACAATAAACTCGTGGGAAGACCGCCCCTTTCAAATTCCCCTCTAAGCTATTCACTATCCTGGTTTAGAAATGAATTGTCGTTCCTTTGGTGTTGCTGGGTCAAAATCCTGGAACACCCTAACAGCACTGTGGGTGCACTAAATGGACTGCAATGGTTCAAGAGGCAGCTTGGTGCCACATTCTCGAGGGCGACGAGGGATGGGTAAAAATGCTGACCCAGCCAGCACCATCCACATCCCACGAGTGAACAAATCTCTTGTACAAATTTTGTCTTCGATGCCGTGTTAATATCTGAGGATTTTGAGGTTTTTGTAGGAAATCAATTGCATTTGAAAGCAGTTTTAAAATTTTGGTTGGTCAGTAAGAATGAAAGCACAGGGAAATGTCTTAGCTTGCTGTCATTGTGAATGATTCGGAACAATCTTAGAGAAAACACTGCGTATAAGGAAATACTTGGATAAACTGAATTCTAGCAGTTACTTGCTACGGATATTATTATATTTATGTCTTGGATTATTCTAAATCAATCTCCTTCAATTTAATGAACCTGGTAGGTAGTCCCTTTGCAGAGGACATGTTATAACTTGCCTGATTTGTTTTTAATTTGTTCAAGAACTACTGCGTTCTTGAGGTCTAAGCGTGCCAACAATGCTTTTGGGAAGGGAGTTTGCAGAATTTTGACCCAGTAACAGTGAAGGAATGGTGGTTATGTTTCTAAGTCTGGGCAGTGTGTGGCTTGGAGGAGATTTTACAGGTGGGTGGTGTTTCCATGCATCTGCTGCCCTGCTGTTTAGGTGGAAGAGGTCACAGGTTAAAGTGCTGTTGAAGGAGCCTAAGTGAGTTACTGCAGTGTTTCTTATAGAAGGTACACACTGCTGATACTGTGTATTGGTAGTGAAGGGAGTGCATGTCTCCACCTCTTGAGCTATCCTGACCACACGGCACTAAATTGCATTTAATATGTAAACCTGTGTTTATGATTTTAAGTATTTGACTTCTGTAGTACTCCTAAAATGGAGACTAAAGAGATTGCTAGCTCCCACAGTCTACTGAGAAGCCTTACAATTCTCCATTGTGGGGAAGATCATCACCTGAATCCCCGCTAGGCGCCTTCTCCCAGTCTCTGAAGAAATGCTTCACGAAAGCAAGTGCGGCTTCTAATCAAACCATGGAACTATGAATGTGATTTTCGCTGCTCAGCAGCTTCCACTACGTGACCTTCATCAATCTGACCAAGGTATTTCACTCCAACAGGTAGTGCCGTGGAAGACTGGCTGTCCAGTAAAATCCATCATCGTCCCCCATTTCCTCCATGGCTGTGTCAGCGACAGTCCTCACTGATGACAATATGACAATACTTTGAGTTCGAGACGGGATAAGCAGGGATGTATCGTCAACACACCATTATTCTTGTCAAGGACAAGCTTCCCAGCAGTGTGGACATTGTCTACAGGATGTTCCTTATCTCTGCTGTCTCAAAAAAGAACTTAATGCCTTCATGGAAGCATACTGAAGAATTGGTCTTGGCCTCGACTTTGACTCAAGTCCTTTACCAACCCGACCCCGGTCAGGTTCCAGTTCACCCCATCATTTAGATCGACTAAATGTGGAAAATTTCCCTTACCTGGGAAGCTACCTCTCAAAGATTTGGTGTTCATCCAATCTGCATGCTCTGCCTTCGGACACCTAGGGATGGGATTCTTCGACTGTATCATTTGTGCTGATACCCACGTCCTTCCGATTCTTCTACATGGGTTCAAAACCTAGACTACATGCAGATATCCTGTCAAGACCCTTGAAGTACGATCAGTGCTGTTTGAGATGGATTCTCTCATCACCTAGGACGATAGACGTACTAAGTGTCCTTGAAGCAGCTAATAGTGCCAATATTGAGGCTACGGTCATCTAAAACCAGCTCTGGTAGGCTGACCGTGTGGTTAATGCATAAAAGCATCCTATTCAGAAGAAACTGAATTGGAGTAGACTCCTGCATGGAGAGACACAAGGGCAGCACGGTGGCACAGCAGTTAGCCTGCTGCCTCTCAGTGCCTGGGACCTAGGTTCGATTCCAGCCTTGGGTGACTGGCATTTGCATGTTATCCCTATGTCTGCGTGGGTTTCTTCTGACCACTCCAGTTTCCTCCCACTGCCCAAAGATGTGCAGGTTAGGTTGCTTGGCCATGCTAAATTACCCTGTAGTGTTTGGGAATATGCAGGCTATGTGGATTCGCCATGGGAGTTAGAGGGATAGGGTGGACAAGTGGGATGCTCTTCAGAGAGTTGGTGCAGTCTTGATACGCTGAATGGCTTATTTCCGCACTCTGGGGCTTCTGTGATTCTCTGAATTCTTTGAAAGCACGAGGAAGTATGGAAAGGAACTGGAGAAAGGAATGCCATGACCTTAAAGTAAAGGGCCACTTCCACCTGTCTGAAACGCCTAAATGTAGCTCTAGGATTGGGCTCGTCGGCTGCACAAGGACCCACGTACCCAACAGGTATGATTGTCCACCTAGGAAATGCTGTGTCACCCACGACCAGTTAAGTCATTAAGCTCCATTCTATTGGGTTCTTTATTAATTCTGTCAAGGCTCAATAATTTTTGTTCGACCAGCATTGATAAACTTGTACTTTAGTCAATTTGTTTAAATGTTTTCATCAGAATAATCAAGCATTTGGGTCAGTCTGTTGATATATACATGCTTGAAATTTTGTAATGCCACCGAGTGCTGGAAAGCCAGTAAAACGGGTATTTGTCACAGTATAGTGGGAATATTGCTGCCAGGGAAGAGGATTTATTTTTTTTTAAAAAATGAAGTTTGTGACGAAGTATTAGGACAAATGCTTCTGGCTGTTAGTAGTTGCCCTCCATGCATACATTGTGATACCAAACATTGGCCATATTTTCAAAAGATATACCAAGATTGTAGATATTTGTCTTGACATTGTGTTCTTCAGTCTATCAATTGTATCACAACTTGTTGCTGGAAGACTACATAAAACTGCTGGTTTTACAAATTTTATATAAAAATGACACTGCCCCAACCACCAAAATCCATGGTGTGCGCCTTAATGTGGATAATTTCCCACATCTCGGGAGTCCGCTCTCGGCGTGAGCGGACATTGAGGATGAAATTCAACATCGACTCCAGCGTGCCATTGCAGCCTTCGGACATCTGAGGAAGAGAGTGTTCAAAGTCTGAGACCTCAAATCCATCGCCAAATTCATGGTCTACAGGGTAGTTGCAATCTCCAGTCTCCTGTGTGTGTAAGAAAAATGGTCCATGTAAAGCAGACATAGTAAATGCCTGGAGAGCTATTACCAGTGCAACCTTCACAAAATCCTGCAAATCCACCACCTGGATAGGCATACCAACATGCTCATCCATTCACAGGCCAATATCCCCAGTGTCAAGGCACTGCTCACATGTGATCAGCTGTGACCAGTAGGCTACACTGTTCAAATGCCTGACACAAGACACCTAAACAAGTGCTCACAATGGTGAGCGATCATGAGGGCAGAATCGACACTGTAAGGACGCCATTAAACACCCGTCTAAATAAATGCAACATCCTCACTGAAACATGACAATTGCTTGTGTTAGAATGCACAAACTGGAGAAGAAACATCTGCAAATGTGCCAACCACTTCAGACATCACCATGCGGAGCATGTGGAGGCCTAACACACAAAACGGAAAGAGTGCTCTGAATCCAGAGCAGCCCACCTACCCACCCACCGTGTCAAGTATCACCTGCCCCTGTTGTAGCAAATGTCCTTCAGGGAAGGAAACTGCCATTCTTACCTACATGTGACTCCAGACCCACAGCAACGTGGTTGACTCTCCACTGCCCTCTGGCAATTAGGGATGGGCAATAAATGCTGCCTAGCCAGCGACACCCTCATTCTGTTAATGAATTAAAGAAAAAGAGCCTGTGACTCCAGGATTGAGCTGTTTAGCCTCCACGGAATTCATCCCTTTAGAGTAGAAGCAAGTCATGCTCGACACTGTGGGGCTGCCAAAGATGATGATAAACTGGCTGGACGTTCAGCTTATACAGACGTCATATTGACTTCTGTTTAATTTTCACACATACTAATTGAATCTAGAAACAAGTGAAGTCCCATCTGCATTCTTAGCTTCATCAAAGTTGTGTGGTGATTAACTGAAGTGCTATAAATCATTACGTTAATCTGTAGGGTTTCATCTGTTCGCTTCATATTTCGAATTCCAAGCTCAAATTCATTTTTTCCAGTAAATTGTATTCTGAAAGCTTCTCAACTAAATTTGATTACAGTAGATAGATGCAAAGATAGGAGCTATAACTTCCCAAATGCCAGTGTATTCTGTTATGCATAGATAATTGTGACTTGTTGATAGAGGGAAACTTTTCATTGCACTTATTGGATTTAGTCAGTTCCTTAACTGTAGATTCCACAGTGGTCAAATCTGGCTTTATTCATGTTTGAGTTGAATGTGAAAACTTTACACACAAAGCATGAATTGTGCGCGCTGGGTAAAGACAGTAAATATGGGAACTTCTGTATTTTAGTCTGTCCTGTTTTTAAATCATGTATTTCCCTTGACTAATGTCAAGATGGAGGCTGAATTATCTCTTAGTTACCTAAGTATTTCAGTTTATCTCAAATTGAAGCCTATGTTGTATATCTACCTCTAGATTTTACTGCCTCTTGCCATGACTGCTACAGTGCTCCTTGGTGATTTAAAATTGATTCTTCCACAAACTTTCAATTTGCTCAAAATTCGTCCTGGCTGCTTCATTATCCCACATTAAGTCTCCTAAATTTCCATCTATTGGATATTATCTCTCTCTCTCTCTCTCTCTCTCTCTCTCTCTCTCTCTCTCTCTCTCTCTCTCGAAATATCCACTTTCTTTCATTAAAAAAGACACAAATGTAAGCTGTTTTTACAGTATGGGCTTATTACAGGAAAAAGGCTAACTTGTTTTATAAAGCACTTTTTAGAACATTCTAATGTTTCAAAGTCCTTTACAGCCAGTTAAATTGTTTTAAAGTGTAGTAACAATTTTTCTCCTACATTGAAAAGTAATCACTAGCACATTAGTCTAATTAGCTGAATATTATATTTTTGACGTAAAATGCTTCTGGTTTTCTCATAAGAATTTATTTTCCATGATGTCAACATTGTTTGATAAACTGCTCAAAACATCTGGATTGCATACATTTAATCTTAATTATATCTAACGCCCTTCAGTCATTTGGTAGATGTACATTGATTTTGTATAAATACTTTATTGAAAATTTTAAGACACACAATGAAGGCAGTCTTTTAAAAAACATAATCTTTTAGGTTTTAGAACGCCCAAAGAAAAAGGAGTTAAAGCTGCTTTTCTTTTCAAGTTACTTAAAAAATACAATCTTTTGAAACATCTCTTCATTCATTGACTAATATTACTTAAACATTGTGAATTGACTTGATTCTCACATCTTAATTTTCTTAAATATTTTGCTTTGGTAATTGTTTTTCATTGATGTTATAAGTTTCTTTACGTTAGTTTGTGAGGTAGGGTTCAAAAATATTTGGAAAGGCTATTTAATCACTTGAATCTGGATTGCTCAATTCAAGTTTGATCCATTTGGAAATTAAAAGCTGATGCTAGTGAATTTGCTTGAAGTTTGCCAAGCGTTTGACTGGAAATTTGACATTGTTGTTTTTGTCAGGAACATGTATGATCAGTTCCAGGATGAACATGTGTTAGGATCTAGCAAACCTCTCCTGAATTAAGAAGGTGGTAAATGGAGTTTGTAAAGATGGGCAGTCAACTATAAGGAAGATTAAAACCAAATTAATCTGAGACTGTTAGGCAAACAGTCTTCCCCATATAACTCTGAGGAGCTACTCCCAGTATGTGACTTCCTATTGTGAAACCCTTCCTCTCTTAGTATTTCCTGTCACTGTTGGGGAAATTTTAAAACTGATGCTCAACATCACCAGAACACCCACTTAATTTTTTTAAAATTAACATAGCTTTGAATTATGGTTTCACACTTCTCAGGATGGGGAAAACTTCTGTGAACATACTTTCTGTTATGCCAACTTGTCCCAAGGTAATTAAGATTACATTTGTTATCAGAGTCTTCCGTAAGATTCTGAGAAATGGAAATTTGCTTGATTTGTTCTGACTTGTTCCAGATAAATTCAATGAAAAAGGGACCTCATGCAAACTCGATAACCATCCAGCTAAATTACAGATGATAACATTTTGGAGATAGCCATGTTGAGTGCCTGATATAGCAGCTAATATTGAGCTGCAATTATCTCTAGGAAGTTCAAGTCTTAAATGCATATATTGATATGAATTGCTTTGTTTTTTAAAAGAACGATGCATTGAGACAAATGCCTTCTTTCAATGTTGTACACTTTCTATTTCTAAGCTTTGTGACTTTGAGTTTATAATTTGTTTCCTATGCTGCTTAATTGTACCACGTTTTTAATTAAGTATAATCTTTGCATTTATTATTGCACTTTTGACATAGAACAATGCCCCAGGTTGCTTCACAGAGGAGAAGCAGATTTTGAAAACTTAGCTCAAACATCTTTTTTAAGTTAACTGTAATTGGGAAAGGCATAATAATGCTGTCGTTTGAGCAGTCAATCTGAAGCCTACTAAGGCTGCACTGTTGAAAATGGAACAGAGAGAAGTTGGGGAGGGATGAAATGGCCAGGGTAGGGGAAAATCTGAGGGAATGTAAGGGTAGGTGTGATTTTAAATCTTATCTGTTGGGAGATAGAGATACACATGGGTCAGAGTCGAACATGATAGATAAACAGAGCTTTCTACTAGACAGGATGTGGATTGCGGAGCTTTGAATTATTTGTTAGTTATACTGCTGAAAACATTTGATTCATTGAGGCTGAGACTTGCTTTGAATTGTGACCTTAATATGGTAGAATGTATATTCAGTTTGAGAGTAAAAACTTGGATCAGAAACAGCTGTGCTAGACATCCAAAAAGGGTCATGGGGATGTGATCCAGAGGCTCCGATAATGTTCCAGGTTTGAATTCCACTGTGACAGAATTTGAATTCAGTAGAAGTCTGGAATTAAAGTCCAACGATGACCATGAAACTGTTTTTGACTGCCATGAAAACTCAGCTGGGTTACTAACATTTGGGGGACAGTGCCAAAATTGGGAGGACTGTCTCCCAGCTATCCTCTTGTGGGAGAGGATGAGATCAGAAGGCAACATCTCAGTCGGGTCACCCATTTAAGACAAAGATGAGGAGGAATTTCTTCTCCAAGCTGGTGATTCTGTGGAATTCGTGAAATGGGCAGAGGGCTGTCAAGGCTGGGCCACTAAGAATATTCAAGATTGAGATGGTCTGATTTTTCTTTAGAAACAGTAAGGGGATTGAGGGCCATTGGAAAAGCTAGGGAAGTGCAATGCGAATACGAGCATTGAGGTCAGGTGACTGTCTATTGTACTTTTGCAAATAAAATAACAATTTTCAAGATCTCTATCCCTAATTAACAAGCTGGCTAGCAACACTAATGTAATTGTTTCCACTGAGGCAGCAGATCTTGCATCCTGCATCAATTTAATTGTGAAAAATGTGTGATTAATTGAGGGTTTTTGAAAACTTAAAATATGCTTGTGAAAGTTTTGAGTCTCTAGAGCACTTCAAATGTCACAGTTTGTGTGAGATGCTACCCAATTGCAGCCAAACTATCTGAGAAAAGCTTTGGAAAGAAATGGTTATTGACTTTTTCACATAACTTAGATTTGTTAAGGCATGGAGCAAAGTCATGCAGTTCCCAGTATAAAGAAACTTTCAAAAAACACCAGACTTATTTTAGGCCACAACCTACAGGGATTATTTGAGCTTTGTCCTTAACGAGACAGCTGTCAATGAGATTACACTGATAAGTGTCACCTTAAGGGATCTTGGGCTTCTGGAAAGTGACCAAGGGCTTTTCAATTTTTGTGGCTAGGCTACTAAGGCTTTAGATTATTGATCATTATAACAAATTGATTAAAATAAGTTTGTCTATATTGCTTGCTGATCTGGAACCACCAGGTATTTATGTCGCTTACGATGTCTATATTTCGACCATTTCTTTAAAATGATGAACTTGCATGAATCAAATGAAATAGTTAAATAATGATACTTCAGTAGTCAAAAAATTAAAATTATTAAACTATTAAGGTTGTCCTATTTCTGATATTGAAATGTGTTCAGAAAAAAATTCTAAAATGATTTTTGTTTTGCCATTTACAGGTGAAATAATCTGCTCTTTTGGCAACAATGCCATTTCCATTTGGCAAATCCCATAAGTCTCCAGCGGACATAGTGAAAAATCTAAAGGAGAGCATGGCGGTATTAGAAAAACAAGACATCTCTGATAAAAAGGCAGAAAAGGTACAGTGCCTTCAGCATGTGACATCACTTCATGTTTTTGTTATTTGAGTACTGAATGAGAATTTCAATAACGCTTACTTCAATCAGAGCACTTTCCTTAGCACCTGCAAATGCATGTAATTTACTGTTGAACTTTTGTGGTAGAAATTTTTTGAAGGTGTAATGGCTATAAAGAATAAAAAAAGAGCTGTCAATTAAATGTTTTAATTGCAGTTTATTTTGCCTAACATTTAGGCTAGCTATTTGTGTATGTTCTCTAATTCTGAAAATAGGCATATACCCATTTACTGCTAGTCTGTTATGCTGAGCTAGAGCAAAAATATAAAAGTTATAATCGGAACTGAGTCTGCATCTTATACAAATAAAGAACTGTCAATTTTCTAAACACTGCAGTAGGATTATATAGGCTTCTCATGCAACAAACATGTTCTTGTAACTATTCAGCACATTTTAGATGGATGTGCACCAAATCCTTATTCTGACTATTTTCTTAGGGTTGTGTCAGCCATTTTAAATTGAATAAATTTGTGTATGGATCTTTTGATATCGCCAGTCATTTTGTCAGTAGTCACAACTTAGTAATTACAGGAACTGTTGAATTTATTGACCCAGTGATAAACTGATATCCTGCATATTTAACGCATTTGTCACTGCCTTGCTTCTACTCCATTTTGTGTCATCAGCTCCTGACAAATGCAGAATGGCTGGTAAACAAGAGGTGGGACTTCATCTGCGCTGCTTAATTGATAAAGATATTCAACAAGTTCATTAACCCATGAACCCAGAACAGCAGTGCTCTCATCTTTAGCCAGTCTGTCCTATAGAATGTCCTCATTTAAAATTTCCCCATTGAATGTTGCTTTGTTTCACAAATGCCAGTTTTCAGCCAATTTGGTTTACTCCACATGGTAGCAAAAAGCAGTTGTAGGTACTGGATACTGCAGAGGCTATGGATTAGGACAGCATCCCAGCAATAGTCGGAATATGTATGTTCCAGAACTTGTTGCTCCTCTAGCCATGCTGTTCCATGACAGTTACAGCAGTTGTATTAAACTGACAATCTGGAAAATTACCCGGTTATGTCCTGTACGCAAAGCAGGAGAAATCTAACCTGGCCAATAACTGACCCATCAATCTATCCTCAATCATCAGGAAAGTGTCAACAACAGTGTTATCAAGCCGAACACATTGTCAGTTAGCAGGTAATTGCTAAATCAGTTTGGATTCTGCCAGGACCGCTCGGCTTCTGACACCATCTTGGTTGAAACATGGTCAGAAGAGCTGAATTCCAAAGGGGAGATGAGAGTCAATACATTTGTCAGTGTGCCATGAAAGAGGTGTGGCGAAACTGGAGTCAATGGGAGGATGGGGAAACTCTCCACTGGTTGGAGTCCAAACCAGCACAGAGAACTGTAGTTGCTGGTCGGTCATCTTGGCTCTGGGACGTCTCTGTAGGAGTTCCTCAGCCTAGTGTCGTAGACCGAACCATCTTCAGCTGTTTCATCTGTGACCTCTCTTATATCATAATGTCAGAAGTGGTGCTGAACATTGTGTATTCGCAATCTCCTTGTGCATTTCCTCAGATATTAAAGCAGTACTTGTCCAAATGCAACAAGACCTAAACAATATCCAGTCTTGGGCTGACAAATAACATTCATGTCACACAAGTGCCAGGCAATGACCGTTGCTTAGCTCCCGTCAACATCCTGGGGGTTGCCCATGACTAGAAGTGGAACTGGACTAGCCATGTAAATTTATTCCAAAATATCAGGTAAAAGGCTAGGAATCCTGCAGTGGGTTACTCACCATCTGACTTTGCAAAGCCTGCCCACCAACTGCAAAGCACAGATCATGAGTGTGATGGAATACTCCCCACTTGCCTGGATGAATGCAGCTACAACAACACTGGAGCTTGGTGCCAGCCAGGACAAAGTAGTCGACTTGACTGGCGCCAAATCCGCAAATGTTTACTCACTCCACAGTTTGTACAGCAACAGCATTGTGTAACATATAGAAAAATCTACTGCAAAAATGCATCAAGGCTGCTTCAACAACACCTTCCAATCCCACAGCAACTGCCATTTAGAAAGAGAAGCAGTAGATAGATAGGAACAAGAACCACCTACAAGTTCCCCGCCAAGCTATTGATTATCCTGGCTTGGAAATATATTGCTTTTCTTTCAGTGTTGCTGTTTCAAAATCCCGGAACTTCCTCCCTGCTGGCATTGTGCACTATTTATAACAAATGGACTGCAGCGGTTCGAGAAGCAGCTCACTACCACCTTCCCAAGTGCAACTAGAGATGAGCAGTAAATGCTGGTTTAGCTGGTGATGCCCACATTCTGTGAATGAATAAAAATAAATCCCTACTTCTAAACTGGTCAACCAGGACAAAAAGCTTTTCAGCCTCCAGGCTGAGGGGTGACCTTATTGAAGGTTATAAAATCATGAGGGGCATGGATAGGGTAAATAGCCAAGGTCTTTTTCCTAGGGTGGCGGAAGTCCAAAACTAGAGGGCTCAGTTTAAAATGACAGAGAAAATTTTAAAAAGGACCTGAGGGCTAATGGTTTCAGGCAGAGGGTGCTTTGTGTATGGAACAAGCTGACAGAGGAAGTGGTGGAGGGAGTACAATTAGAACATTTAAAAGGCATCTAGATGGGAATATGAATAGGAAGGGTTTAGAGGGATATGGGTGAAATCCTGACAAATGTGACTACGTCAAATTGTATGTCTGGTCGGTGCGGATGAGTTGGACCAAAAGATTTTTTCTGTGCTCTATGACTCTGTCTACTGTCATAGTGTCAGTTGTGGTTTATTTAGTAACAATCCACTCCTGGACTTGAGCACAAAAAATCTAAACTGAACAAGTGATGCGCAGTTGGAAGCGCCATCTTTTGAATGAGACGATTGACTGTAACCTGCAATGCTGTTTGGAGGGATTGTGCAGTCACAATGGGCCAAATGGTCTCTTTCTGCACTGTGGGGATTATGTAAACCTGACCCTCTTGTGTGATTGGCTTTATTTAAGTTGGAAACCTGGGTTTTGTCAAAAGTATGTCATTTTTAAACTCAAATTCAGCCATTTTATAATCACTATTTCCCATGGGATCTTGGACCAGAAGAGCAAACTTGTAAAAGTGATACCAGTATGATTTGACTGAGTATGGCATCAAGGATCCTGAGTACAGTTTGAAGTCGTTGGGGATGCTTGATGTGTCCATTGTGTGGATTTATGCATAGTACAAGAGGATAATATGTTTACTGGAGGTCAGTCATCAATACCAGGATGTAGTTGTGGATGTTCCTCTGGGGCTGTCTTTTGCCTAACATCTTCAAATGATATCCATGACCTTTCCTCCATCATAGTATTGGAAGTGGGGATAACTTGATTGAACATTCTTGAGTTCCATTCACTGTTATTCATACTGAAGCAGTAAGATCTGGGTGATCTCCAGGAATGGCTGTGACATGAATGCCACTAATCTGCTAAGCACTGACCAAGAGCCTGGATGTGTACAATTTCAGCAGCACTCGTGGATCTCAAATCCATCCAGGACAAAGTTCCCCACTTGACAGTCATCCCACTCAACACATTTAAACTTTCACTTTTCATTGCAATGTGGTTGCAATGTGTGCCATTTAGAAAATTCTCTGCAGCAACTTACAAAAGCTTATTTGATAGTGCATCCCAAATTTGCAACTCTGCCATCTAGAAAGAGCAGGGCATCAAGCTCATGGGACCATCGCCACATGTAATTACTCACCCAAGTCACCCACCATCTTGACTTTGAAATATTTTGCAATTACTTCACTGCTGCTCAGTCAGAATCCTGGAGCTCCCTTTCTAACACTATATCCTGTGAACTGCAGCAGTTCAAGAAAGCACTTGTCATCACAATTAGAGTGAGCAGTTAAGAATGGGCAATAAATGTTGGCTTTGCCTGTAATGCAAAATGCCATGAATTAATGTTGAAAACAGATACAAGTAGATATAATTTCTTGAAATTACATTTCTTAGACTGTCTCTGAAGTTGTAAATGTAACTGAGAATTTGGGCACAGATCTTTCCAATTCCTTTAGGTACCAGTCTTTTGGTGGTTGAAGGCATTGACATCTTGTGGTTCATGGTGTTTGTCTTGGTTTTGTCGAAAGTACGTCATGTGGAGTTCAGCACTGTATATGCAGGCAAAAACAAATCGCATTACAAAGAGGATATACTTGATTTAACTGTGACTGAAGTGCTTGATGTTGCCAACGAATCCCATTAATTAAAACCGTTGCCTTCCTTTGTACTGACATTTTCACCTTGAATTAAATTTAAAGAGAAGGGGCTGTTGCACCTGCATCAACATGCTTAAAATCAGTTTAAAGAAGGGTAGTTGCAAGTTGAAAGAGATGACTTGATTTTCTGTTCTGAGTAATCCTGTTATAACAACCAGCGAGAGGGGAGACTGCACAGCATTGGTGGTTGGAGGAGGTGGGTGAAGAGAAGCATTATTACTTGCTGAGTGTATAATTACTGCAGAGAAATTAAGTTTGGCAGAGCCAGCTTAACTTGAACCATTCTGGTATTTGATGCAACTCCTCTTTAAATAAGCTTCCCTCCAAAGTAGAGAAATGTTGCTAATAATGAGTGTGAACGCACAAAGCAAAATACTTGCTTAAGTGAAGCTGGTTAAATATTACATTTCACGTCCGTTCAGGAATTCAGTTTTAATGAAGAAAGGATTTTAATTTTCAGTCTGCCTGTGTATTATGGTATGTATGTAAAAAGAATTGGGATATTTCTGTCTCTGGTGGCATATGAATGTAGACAGTGTAGGATTTTCAAGAATTTGCGTAGGGATTTACATCTGCTTTTTCTCTAAAGGGCCCACCCATCCCAAATACCACACCTGTCATCCTTGCCCTCATGGGCTGGTATTTTGGATGAGAGTTTTGGAGGATTTGAGTTGGTTGTAGTCACTGAGTCGTAAGAAAGCAATTTATGTCATAACTTTACACTCATTTTTATGCACTGTGTTATAAGAAGAATGTGATTGCACTGAAGTGGGTACAGAGGAGATTCAGCAGGATGTTGCTGAATGGAGCACTTTAGCTTTGAAGAAAGACTGGATAAGCTTGGGTTATTTTCTTTGGAGCAGAGAAGGTTGAGAATGGACCTGATTGAGTTGTATAAGATTATAAGCTAATTTTCTGTAATAAACCTGTCCAGATACGTTATGATATTTCTGGAGCAAGTGGAACTTGAACTTGGGCCTCCTGGCTCAGACGTCGGGACACTGCTACTGCACCCCAAGAACCCTGCATGTAATACCAAGGCCGCATCACTGTTTCTGCTTGGGTTTGAACTAGGCACCTCTTGCATGTTAGGCAAATGTGATAGCCACTTTAATATTGGGTGAGTTTATAAGGGACATGCACAGAGTGAATAGAAAGCAGCTGTTCCCTGAGTTGAAGTGTCAATAAATAACAAGGGGGCATAATTTTATGGTGAAAGATAGAAGGTTTAAAATTGCGTGATCTTCAATGTTCTGCCCTGAGGGTAGTTGAGATGTAAAACCTCACAACCTTTAAAAAGTATTTGGATGAGCATTTGAAATAGTCATAGTAGAGCGTGGAAACAGACCGTTCTCTCCAATTTGTCTGTGCTGACCAGATGTCCTAAATTAATGTAGTCCCATTTACCAGTATTTGGTCCAAATCCCTCTAAACCCTCCCTATTCATATACCCATCCAGATCTCTTTTTTTAAATGTTCTAATTGTACCAGCCTCCTCCACTTCCTCTGCAGTGTTCCATACATGCACCACCCTCTGTGTGAAAAAGTTGCCCCTTAGGCCTCTTTTAAAGCATTCCACTTTCACCTTAAACCTATGCCCTTTAGTTTTGGACTCCCCTACCCTGGGGAAAAGACCTTGACTATTTACCCTATCCATGCCTTTCATGATGTTACAAACCTCTATAAGGTCACCCCTCAGTCTCTGATGCTCCAGAGAAAATAGCCCCAACCTATTCAGCCTCTACCTACAGCTCAAACCATCCAATCCTGGCAGCATGCTTGTAAATCTTCTTCTGAACCGTTTCAGGTATCACAACATCCGTTCTATAGCAGAGACCAGAATTGAACGCAGTATTCCAAAAGTGGCCTAACCCATGTCCTATACATGACCTCCCAGTTCCTATACTCAATGCACTGACTGTCATAGTCTTCAAACCTGTGGACTGGAAAATAGGATAAATATAGGTTTAATATAGTTTTGATGGTGCAGACTTGATAGACTAAATGTCCTCTTTACTGCATGATTATATGATTTATTCTAAATCTAAAGTATTTAACATGGTGAATTATTTACTCAAGTGTGCTAACGTAAGCAAAGCAATGTGTAATTGATTATTGCACTATTGGTTTGTTTTAAAGAATTGTTATTCAAGCAGGCTTGGGAGCTCATCTATAATGTCTTAATGAAACCCCATGTGTGTGCTTTAGTATCATTAAATGAACACAAACAATTGCTTCCTGATCTTTTGAAGTATCAGTTCTTCGGATGCTTTAGTATTCATAGTTTTTTCTGCTTCTTGGTTGTATAAATTTTTAGCTTGCCAGCGAGAATGTCAGCAATACCCTGAGATTATGATGTCTAGCTTTCAAAGAAGCTTTTACTCTTAATATATCTGCAGTATATTCCAAACTATTTTGCATCCAATTAATTGTTTGTCTGCTGTGGCTCAATTGATAGCTCTTGCCTTGGAATCAGAAGCACCTCTAGTGCTTCCGTGATCCCAGAATTCCTAACATTACTAGCTGTGGTCTCAGAAGAATTATTTTTTTCGATAGATATTGATGCTCAATCTGCTGTTTTCTAGAATTTGTACGCTGTGCTTTTATATTGTAAGAATGAAGATTTTAGAACTGAAATTATGCTGTAATATGTTTTTAAATTTTTCATAGTTTCTAAAGCTTGATTACGGGCTTTAGCAATGATCAGCTTTCAGATAAGTAAAATTGCAGGTTGTTTCTTTGGTTCAGTGTCTAGTTTTATTTGAGTATTCCCAGTTGAATCGACAGTTTTAGAGACAAGTGTACACACTGTTTGAGCAAAATAAGAAATATGAGTTCAATATGTAAAAACTCCTGCCAAAAAAACTCCACTACCTACATGTTTGATAAAAGTTGTGTATTGCTGTAAAATGGCACATTTGAGAGAAACCTTTTTGTCTTGCAGTCATCAGGACCGTTCTCAACAAATTACCAAAGTAAAAGGAAACAACACTCATACTGTTTGAAAGGAGAGTGCTGATTGTTTGACAAATGAGCTCTGTTTGGGGAAAATTGTTGCCATGAGGAATGTGAGTCAATAACTGACAGTTAACTCCCAATCTTGTTTAAACTTTAAACAAGGCACGTTGACTCTGGTCCAGGCATTGCCTTTAAAAATGAACCAGAGAATAGCTGTTAACTAATTTTACATTGAAACTGGTGCCATCCTATACATTTACTTTCAGTCTGCAAAGACCAGGTCCCTGTGTATTAATATATGTAGCTTCCAGAACATGTAAAGCCTGAGCGACAGTCCTAAATAGGTTAGCATAATTCTTTGCATGCTCAAGATAATATAGCAAGTGTTGTCCAGTTGCCAAATTGCAGGTGATCTCTCAATTTCTCAGGGCAATGCCTAGACCAGTCAGAAGAGGGTTGGTGTGGGTATTCCCTCTGACCACATTTAAATTTATTTTGCTGGGACTCGATACTTTCTTTAGTTAGCCATTCTTCTATCTAAATAATTTACTCTGTGAAATTCGTTCTCATTTGTTCTTTTTTCAAGCCAGTGGCAGAATCAAAATATCTCTTGTCCATGTATGAGGTGATATTCCAAAGCTGAGGGCTGTGTGCTTAACATTTTTTTAAAAAAAGTGAAGAAACTGTGGCTCTGGAGCCTGGAATGTCAACTTTAGACTTTGACAGAATGCTTCCTGTATTTGACATTTATTGGATTTCAAATCCAAGAATAGGTATTGAGGAATACAGTTGCCCTTTCTCAAGTTCAGCAAACTGTTTTGAACGAGGTTATGATGCTGCTAAGCAGATGATGGCTTAGATATTGAATTTGTTTGCAGGATAGTTGTTCACACCCTAAGATCAGTTGTTTGATCTCAGTAAATGAGAATTTTATTTCATTCCACTAGATATTTTTATTCAGTATGCTGAAATGGTGGCAGGTTGAAGAGTAGAATTAATATTATTGAGAAGTTATCAAAGCTCAAATTGAATTCACAGATGTAGAAACCAGTTTTATACTTAAATAAACAATTTTCTCTATGAAACAGCAGGTGTTTGTAGTGATAGTCATCTGAGCAAAAAGATACATGTAGCAACTTGAATTTAGAAATATTTCCTAATTAACCAGTTGTGACAATACTATAGCTTTGAGGTGTGTGTAGTCCTTTTTTTTCGAAGGGAGGTTTTAAGGCAGAACTGATGAGCAGTCTACTGAAAACTCTTAAAGTAAGCAGCTTGTGAGGTCTTGGTATTTAAAAAAAACTGTTGGATCAATAGAAGTGCCTGAATGAATGTGGTCAAGCTCCCACAGCCAAGATTTTTAGTTTTAGTTTTCAGCACTTGTTGCTGGAGTCTCAGCACAGTTTGGAAGCTGCAATACATCTCCACTGCTACATTCTTTAGTTTTCTCTTGATGTTTTTCCTCCTGGGCTGCTAGAATTGCATGTGACACAATCTATTTTATTGACATTGACTTTGCCTTTGCCTTTGCCAAGGGTATGTTTATAGGATGTTATTATATTGGAACAGTTAATCAGTAATAGTTTCTGTATCTACTGTTTTGTTAAGCATTTTGATTGTTACAATTAAGTCAGTTCATTTTTCTTTCGTATTTTAACCATACTGTATGAATAAATTGTTTTGATTAACATCAAGTAGTTTGACCAATCGAATTGCATCTGGAATGCAGCACTTTACAGTTACCTGAAAACATTAGGGTCTGGGCTATCTTCTGAACATTTTGAATGTTTGGTCTGGATCATAAGTGTTCAGAGATGTTATTACGCACCTCTGGACCAGGTGGAACGTGAACCCAAGCCTCCTGGCTCAGACAGAGGCACTTGACCACTGTACAATGAGGACCTTTTAAGATGTCTTCGTTGACCTACTTTTCTGTTGTATTTTTTAGTTAGTGTTAGACACAACACAGAATATCACTAACGTGAGAGATCTTTTCATTGTCACTGTTACATTCTTACATGTTGTTGAAAATAATTACCTAGTTACTTTGAGTTAAGGCAACAATTTATCCATCGTTTTATCAAGTTTTGGGAATAAAAATAGAAATGCAAAGTTTGGCAAGTTAGCAAAGCCCAGATTTGATGTACAAGATTCTACTGTTCAGTTTGTTTAGCATATATATGAGAAGAAAAATCACCCTTCGATAATATGTTCATCTCAATCTATTGTTTAATGTATGTGATGCTTTTGGCTCCTCATTTCCTATTGCTGCTGTCACTATCGTCATTGTTACAAACCTTTGAAAAGTCTCTCTCTATTGAAGTCAAGCTTGGAAGGAAGGGCAAAAAATATAATTAGTGTTGGTAGCTTTTCGCATTTTTTATTTTGTACATTTAAAAACCTTTTGCACAGTCAGTCATTGCATTTTATTAAATTATAGCAACAAAAGTGACACCAAAGCCTTTAACTTGTTCTTTGTCATAGGAAAGTTTATTGACTAACATAAACAGTACCTGAAATTAATGTTAATAACATAAAATGTAATAGAAAGAACCAATTCATCCTCTTCCTTTGTGGGCAGACTTGCTTTTGAATCTTCAAAAGTTAGTCTGAGCTTAAAATCTTTAAATATGTGGTAAGACACTGTCATTTTATTTGATAAAATTCTCAAATTTGCTTAAATTTATTGCCAGCTTTCTGTTCTGTGCAAATCCAAGCTGATTTTTTTTTTTGTTCGTGTATTTGAACTCTGTTTTCACTTTGACAGTTTACATAATCTCTGCAGTAATTGCTGAAGCCCTAGTTTCACATTGCACTGAAAGTAATGTATTGCCCATCTCATTCCTGCACGTGGAAATTACTATCAGATGTTGGGTAAAGAGTGATGTGTTATGCTCTGAGTGGGACAATTCATGCAGCCAGATGATCATTTGAGGGGTGGGCAACAGCAGATGTGGTATTCATGCATTTTACATTAGACATATCTATGAGGCAAGTAAACCACAGAACCTTTGTAACTCTGCAGAAAAACTGATTTAAATACTGGTAGTATATTTCCTGTTTTTTAAAAAAACACATTTTTACAAATTTGTAAAGCCTGCATTCCAAGCTGTGGACTTATAGAAGACAGGGAGATGGAGGGGAAATATGCTTTGATAATCAACATTTTAAGCTTGCAACGGTCAGTGTATTGAAGAGTGCTATACTGTGTTTGAGTCCTAAATTTCAATTTTGTTCAGTAAATCCAGTTATAGACCAGAATGTATAAGATTAGATTAATATTGCTTTTGTTTTCACTGGGAGAGAAGAGAAATGTAGAATTGATTACCCATCAGTCTGAATTATTCTGAAAGTTAGAGATTATTTATGGAGGTGACTAGCAAAGCACTTTGGTCAAGAAATGACTTGCTGAATTGGGTAGATGTTGAACAGCAAATTAGGTAAAATTGTTTATGAAAAGTTGCCAAAAATGAATATTGTACCCAGATTATCAAACCTCCAGTCAGGAAACTTGCTGATCTGATCTATGGTTTGCTTACATTGAGCTCATGTGCTTGCACTGCAGTCTTAACATTGGGTCAATATTGGAGGGCAAACATCTGGCTCGTTTGCAGAATGTTGAACTTGTGCAAATCACCGAACTACAGACTGTAACTTGGCATTCAGTTCAGCTGTACATCAGACTAATCTTGACTATAAACATTTTGTTTACAAGTTTTTTTCATAGTTTATAAAGTTGGGCTATGTTTATTAATTTGGGTTTTTGCATAGATTTCACTGTTCTGACAAAAATGTATAAAAAAGTATCACTAAAATGGGTCTGTGCTGATTCAGTCAGTCCTAGATATGTCAGCACTTGCCATCAAACAATTGTTGCAGATGATGGAAAGTTGCCTTCGGGCATTCACATCACCACTATGCGCTGCAGTTAAATCCTGAATCTGAGTTATTTTAGTAGTTGACCTGTGCCACTCTGGATGGTCTTCACAAGTCAATGCATCCAGGTAAAACTTATCCATCCCACTCTACCCCTGAGAATCATATTGCACGTGGGATCAAGTGACTCCTAAAGAATGTCTTGTGGTTTCATATATATGAAGCACTATGAACTGTTTCCAAACACTTAAAACCAATTTGGAAGTACTAAAGAGAAGAACTAATTTAGAATAATAAATGGAGGCATTGTCAATAACAAACAAGCTTCTCCAAACTCCTTTTAAACCAAAATTCTTGAATAATCAAAGAATAGTTCACTCACGCGGCTGTAACGTGGGAAGTTGGACCACTTTCTGAATTTAACCCTGCACTGATATTTCTTAAATGTACTTGACCATAGGTGGTGCTTGGATAACCTTTAAGCAGCAATAATGAACCTCCTGCATTGTGTCTGGCAATCTGTCACACTAGCATGATTATTTCTTGTCCATCTTTCAACTGGACTTTCTGGGCTGACTGTTAACTTGATTATTCTGACACTGTTGGTTGATATTGACAGATATCCGATATGGTCTGAAAGATCAAAAACAGTTGCTGGAAAAGCTCAGCAGGTCTGGCAGCATCTGTGAAGAAAAATCAGAGTTAACGTTTCAGGTCCACTGACCCTTCCTCAGAACTCGGTTCTCAGTTCTGAGGAAGGGTCACTGGATCTGAAACATTAACTCTGATTTTTGTTCTGTTTTTGTTCCTGATTTACAGTTCTTTCGGTTTTTATGGCCTGAAAGATATTTTGTATACGTCCTTTTCTGATCACTTGCAGCACACCTTCACAAATAGCTAAATTGCTTACTTACATACCAAACAAAACTAAAGCAATTTGTATTTATAATGGTGTACAGGGAATTATGTTTGTTACACATGAGATCTTTGGCTTTACAGTTTGAAATGACCTTAAGTGTTAAGGCAAACACGATATTGTAATACATTCACTTCCACTTCTCTGACCTTTTAAAATGGCAATAACAAAATGCCAATGTGAAACTATTAATGGGAGCTTGCATGTTTTATGGGATAAATGAGGCGTAACTTCAGTTTTCAAGAAATTGATTCTGACAGCTTCAAGAACTTGAATTAGTATGGGTTACTTTGGTAACAGGAGAGCATTTTTTCATTACTGATTTCATGCTTGGCTCAGTAGAAACATGCTTAAATAAGAGAATCATGGGTTCAAGCCCTCAATCCAAAATTTATACATGTAACTCAGACTGTGTCACTTTATTGCACTGTGTGTTAAGTATTGATTAGTTGCTCTGAAGTAATTGATGTGAGCATATGACCGACAAGTGAATTAGGAACAGAAGTAGGTCATTCAGTCCCTTGTGCCTGTTCTGCCATTCAATAAGATCATGTCTGATCACATAGAAATCTCAGATCCATATTTCCTGCCTATCCCAATGATGTTACAGCCCCTTGCTTAACACAGATCTATCTATCTCTGTCTTCAAAATGTACAAGAATTTTTCAGGCCAGGCAGCTGGTGGAAGTAGTTTCCTGCTGCTCTGATGCTGCCTGGCCTGCTGTGTTCCTCCAGCTCCACACTGTGTTATCTCTTTTGAGAGAGTGTGTTTTTTGCCTGATCTTGGTTTTAAATGGGTGACCAATGATTTTAAACAGGAACCCCTGCAAGATTCTCCCATAAGTGGAAGCATCCTCTCCACATCTATCTTGTCAAGACTCCTCAGCATTTTGTTTCAATCAGTTTACCACTTACTCTTCTAAACACCAATGGACGCAAGCTTAGCTTCTCCAATGTATCCTCATGAGGCAACTTGCGCATTGCACGTGTTAGTCTAGTAACATTCTCTGAACTGCCTCAAATGCATTTATATCCTTCCTTTTAAATAAGCTGACCAGTACTGTGTGCACAGTTCTCAAAATGCGGTCTCACTAGTACCCTGTATAATTGAAGCATAAAGTTCTTTTTATATTGAATTCTACTCATGATGCATGATAACATCTTTTCCCAAATATGTGCCATACCTGAATACTAATATTTGATGATTCACAAGCAAGGACGTGAAATCCCTCTGCATTTCAGAGCTCCATAATTCCTCACCATTTTGGATAATTTGCTTTTATTATTCTTGCCTAAATAGACAACTTCATAACTTTCCTCATTATACTCTCTTTTGCCACAGCTTTGCCCACTCGCTTAAGCTATTAATATCTTTGTGTAACCTCCTTGTCCCCTCTTCCCAATTTACTTTCCTGTTTGTTTGTGTTTTGTCAGCAGGTTTGTCAACCATACTTTCCATCTCTTCAAGTCATTCATATAAATGTTAAACGGTTTACGTCCAGCACCAGGTCCATGCCTGTGGTGCACGACTTGGCGACCTGAAAGAGATCCATTTACACTTACTGTCTGTTTGTTAGCCAGCTAATCTTCTATCCGCATCTATATTCTATATGCTATCCCCTACACCTTGAGCTTTTATTTTCCACAGTAACCTTTGATGTGACACTTTATCAAAAGCTTTCTTGATCTCTAAGTACAGTATATGAACCAAGTTACCCTCTATCCACAGCATAGTTACCTCCTCAAACAACTGCAATGGATTGTTTTATCATATTTGACCAATGAGCTGCAGATGTCTGAATCTGAAACAAAAAACAGAAATTTCTGGAAAATGCAGCACATTTAGCAGCACTTAAAAGAGAAACAGTTCATGTTTTTGAATTGAATGGCCCTTTTTCAGAACATGTTAAAGCTTTTCTTCCTATTTAATGGATAGTTTGTTCAATTGCTACTTGTGAGCTGCACTGCCTGTATTTTTCTGCCTTTTGTTATTTCCACCTATACTGATTCTATTTACTGACCTGAGTCAAGAATCATCAGCACATGTCCTTGTGTCTTTAAGTCATGAGAAGATGCTACTTTTAGTGACCAGTTTGCCTAGCTTGTTAATGATTTTGTAAAGTTATAGTTTCCCAGCTCTTCGTTTAAACCATTACCCTACTGCAAAAGGTAATGCTCACCACCCAATCTTCTTTGTATTATTCCATACTATTACTCCTTGATCATTATTTGCACTTGCTGTGCTGCTATTTGTATAAGTGCTGTGTATTCCTCTCCTCTTTCCCTGATAACGCTGTAAATTTCTTTCTTCATAATATTTATCCAATGCAATGTTGACTATTATTATTGAATCTTCCTCCAATGTATGCTAAATCTCAAAAGCATGTTTTATAATGAAAGAAATCTTGCTCGACACCAAATGTAGTATTTGACAAATAGAAGGTAGTGATTACTTAGGTCAAAGTACAGCAAGGGCAAAAGGCAGTTGGGAGAGAAGAATAGAAAAGAAAAAGGACGGAATTGGCCATGCAAAACAGTAACAGGAAAGAAAACCCTCTACAGTCTGGGATACCAGGAAATGTTTAATGACAATTTTAATATGTATGGTTCATGTCGGAAGTAGTTTGGGCAAGATGTTGACCAACATCACCTTTGAGAACCATCACTCTACATATGCTTTGATCTCTAACCAAAGGGTGATTTCTATTCAACTTCTCGAATGAGCATTCTGCCACAGCTGATACAGGTAGTGACATTTGCCTTTCAAAACCAATAAGATGAACTTTGAAATTTGTAAAGTACAGCTCACTTGGATTGATAGAACTTTTTGTGTATTCAGTGTGTTCAGGTCTTAGTATCTCCAGTCAGCAACTTCATCTATTATCTTCCTATTCTGTGGATGATTTTCATGTTGGTGACAAATCTGTTGATGCCAAGAAAATGTTCTTGGTCTCTTTGCCTAAAGATATACATGCCATGGAGGGAGAGCAGCAAAGGTTCATCAGACTGACTGCTGGGATGGCAGGATTGTTGTATGAGGAGAGATTGGGTCGACTTGGTCTGTATTCACTGGTGGTTAGAAAAATGAGGGGGATCTCATTTGAAATGTACAAAGTTCTGATAGGGCAGGACAGATTGGATGCAGGGGTGCTGATTCTTCTGGCGTGTCTAGAATAAAGGGTCACAGTCTCAGGATACAAGACAGGCCATGTAGGACTGAGATGAAATGAAATTTCTTTACTTGGTGTTAAACAGTACAGAATTTCACAGGTTCAAGACTGTGAGGGTCTGGTTATTGAATATATTTAGAAAAGTGGATTTTTAAACACGAAAAGTGTGGAATAGAACGGGGAAAGACGGGAATGTGTCATTGAAGTAGAGGATCAGCTGTGATCACCTTGAATGACTGAGCAGGCTTGATGGGCTGAAAGGCCTACACCACCTATTTGCTCTGTTTCTACCATTACCAAAATGGCATGGTTGCAATTTGGCATGAGGGTCTGAACAAAACTGTTGTTTCATCAGTTAATAGGATTTTTGCCACAATTTTGACTTTCCATAGTGGTGCATGACACATCTCTGCTGTATGATATTGAATCACTTGCACATTTATTAATCTAATCATTTGGTAACTAACATTTAAATCTTTTTTAATGAGTTTTTTTTTTCTACATGGACAAATAGTTTACCATAAGGTGCTGTTGGTTAATGCAATGAAGAAAAGGATGCATGTACAGAGATGGTAAATTCCTGGGGTCTGTCTTTTATATAACTGACTAAAAATTTAAGTTTGCCTGGAATCCGTTGTGCTTTATTTTGTAGCTGTGGGGAAAAAAACAACTGCATCTGGTCATTTGACAGTATGACCAGTAGAACTGTTTTCTGCCTGTAATAGCTGCTTGTCCCATTTTCCCATCATTACCCCTGATGTCTCCCCAAGGATCTATTCTTGGCCCCCTCCTATTTCTTATTTTTATGCTGCTTTTTGATGTAATCTGCAAATGCTAAATCTATTTTTCCTGTGTACATCAATGACATCTAACTGTAACTCACCATTACCACATTAAATATCTCTACTATCTTTAAATGGTGACATTGTTTGTCTGGCATCCAGTACTGAATGAGCAGAAATTTAGTCAAGTATTGTCAAATAAAGATCAAAGCCAATGTCTTTAGTACCTGCCACAAATGCCATTCTCTAGCTACTGGTACCATTCCTTTCCCTGGTAGCTATGAGACTGAAGCAGGTTAAATGCGTGGGCAAAGGTCTGGCAAATGGAGAATAATGTGGAAAATGTGAAATTGTCCATCTTGACAAGAAGAATAAAAAAGAAACATTATCTGAATGGTGAGACATTGCAGAATTCTGAGATGCAAAAGGTCTTGGTGTCCTAGTGCATGAATCGGAAAAGGCTGTATGCAGGTACAGTATAGATATTAAGAAATCTAACAATGTTGTCATTTATTATGAAGGGAATTTAATAGAAAAGGAGGGAGTTTATGTTTTACTTAGACTATGGCTTCATCACTTACCTATAGGTGTGAGGCTGGGAAAGCACAGCAGGTCAGACAGCATCCGAGGTGCAGGTAAGCTAAAGTTTTGGGCTGAAACCCTTCTTCAGGACTAATGAGACCATATCTGGAGCATAGTGGCCTCCTTATTTAAGGAAGGGTATAAATACATTCGAAGCAGATCAAAGAAGATTTGCCAGACTAATCGATTAATTTCAGAGTTACAGGTATTTATTGGAATATATATGACAGATTTTTTAATTCCTTGTCTTCCAATGCCGTTTCAAACCGTGAGAAGTATTTTCCAAAACGTGTGCCACTGGCTGGCTAGTGCAAGTGTTGTACAGTGGTTTATAGCCAATGCATGACAAATGTTTGATAATCTGAATTTCCAGTTCCTTTGTCGGACACTCCCACTTTTACTCTCCAGCTTTTCCCAACATTCTCAAGTTAGTCTCCCTTCTTCTGCAAATGAATGTAGAAATTAAGAGTCGGATTAGGCCATTTAGCCCTTGAACCTGCTACAAAATTCAATAAGACAGTGGCTGATTTGAAATGTGAGTACCCCACTGTCTCATTGTGGTTGCTTTCCAGTTTCATTTCAGCAAATCATTTTTTTTGCTCTGAATGTAGAAACAAGAAACCATTCAGGCTAGTGGTCTACATCTTAGTACAATTTCCCCACCTTGATTTCTTTATCATTCCAAACAATCTATAAATTTCAGTTTTCTAACTTTAAAAGGATCCCCCTCCCAAACCTCAAAAGGTGAGTGTTCCAAATTTCCCTTCCCTACTCGTGTGAAGCCATTCTTCATGACATCCTGTCTGGGAAACAATTTTTAACTGCACTACCAAGTCGTGCAGTCATCCATCAGGAATTGACAAGTTAGGTTGTTCTTTTTAAATCTTCAGTGAGTATCTGAAAACAATTTTTGTGTTTTTATCACTGATGTCATTTTCAAAGTTAAGATCAGCAGTTAAGATCACATGGATCAGTGGTTTGTTCTTAATGTTGCATGGAGTTAATTCAACAGAACTAGATTTTTTTTTCCTACTTCTACCTTGTATAAGGGGCTCCTTGTTTTGTTTGTCTTGCTGTTGACCTGGCAAATAAAGGATTCACTTTTTACTACATTGCAGATCCAAACTCCTAACTTCCTGTTCAGTGTAGTAGAACACAATTAACTTCTTGCTAATTGCTGGAAATGGTAAACAGTGCTTTACTGTCTGACCAGAAACTCTGTTTCAATATGTTTTTAAACCAGCAGAATGACTCAAGGGGAATCTCAGACCTTAAAGGCAACTGGTGGTGTAAATACTTAAGATGCATGCCATTCCCTTGAGCTTTACTGACTTTTATACCTTAGTGAATTTGTTTGTACTAGAGCACCTGCTTCCTAAACATGTCTCTCTTTTTTCGTCCAGGCCACAGAAGAAGTGTCAAAGAATCTAGTAGCAATGAAGGAAATCTTGTATGGTACAAATGAGAAGGAACCCCAGACTGAAACAGTGGCACAGCTTGCTCAGGAGCTGTACAACAGTGGCCTCCTCAGCACTTTGATAGCAGATTTACAACTCATTGACTTTGAGGTGAGAAGAAAAATAGTCTAAACATGCAAAATAATTGTTTTTTGGAAATGTGTGGTGGCATGCATTTTCTCGAGAAACCAATTAAACATTAAACATTCATTTGAGGTTGAGAGGATGATTTCCAAGTGTTAGATTTAGATGTACCTTTTGAGAGCAACTGATTGAGCAAAAAGCAGAAGAACAACTGTCTTGCCCGACATCTGAATGGAGTAAAAACCGAAAGAACTGTGGATGCTGTAAATCTGAAACAAAAACAGAAGTTCCTGGAAAAGCTTAGGTCTGGCAGCATCTGTGAAGAAAAATCAGAGTTAACGTTTCAGGTCTGATGACCCTTCCTCAGAACTGGAATATGGGTCGTTCTGCTAGAAGATGTTTCGTTGACACAAATTGGCTGTAACGTGATTGATGAATAGTGGACGCTGTTTGGATAATGTGAATTTTCTGCTGTACAGGTATAGCGATTTCCCAATAATGCGATTTCTAATGGCGATTTTTTTGATAATGCGATTTTTCTACAGCGCGAGGTTACATAAGAACACAACTATCACATTATAGGAGAACTACTGGTACCTGGATGTGGTAACTATGTGCATAAAATCACACTGTTCTACGACAAAACTGTTTTTCAATAACTTGCTTTAAAAGGAAGTAAGAAAAAGGTTCTCTCTCCAGAGAAAGTACTTTTATCACTTAGAGTACTTCATGAAAATCAAGTTTTTGAAGTTTATGAACAGTGAGCTGCTTTGGTCAATTGAAAAATTAATTTGTAAAGCTTGTTTTTCAAGTGTTGCTGTATATCAATTGTTACCTTGATTGTGCCGTTGGAATATTCAGGTTAAACTGCTAGTAATTTAAGTTTGGTGGGTAACATCAAAATTTGATACCGTTGTGGGGGAGTTCCTTTATTGAACTCTCTGCTGTGTAGTCAAGGTTTTTTATCTAATTAGATGACTGCTTGGGTGCCCACTTGTGATCTGCCCCTGTATGGTGTGGCTTTTGCTGTGAATTCAACTCTTGGCTTTTGAGGAATCCATAGGAAGTAGCTTATATGGAAAAACTACAGATAAAAGGCTGAAGGATGCCTTGCAAAGCACACTTTAGAGCTTTGCCTTTTACTTTGACCTTTTTTGGTAAGATGTTTGAAGGATGGGTCAAAAAATCTATGTAACAAAATCCTGTTGCCTCTGGTACTGTGCAGCTAAAATAGTTTTAAAAGTTGATTACTGGCAGCAAATGATGCCTGGCATTTTAATGTGTTTCTAGTTAATTTTTACTTGAAATACTCGCACATTTAATCATTCGACTAATTAATGGATTCGTGGGTCAATGTGGAAAACAACTTGATACTTGTCTTACTGCAAAATTTTAATTGTGGATATTTATAACCAATTAGATCAAATAACAATTCCCTTATCCTAGGTAAATATTTTGAAACTATTTTAAATCTCATTATAACATGTCTTTAAATGAATCATGAGTAAGTAGCATTCTTCTTGTTATCATTATCTGTGCTGCAGGCAAACTTCAGGTAACTTGGGCTTCTTCCAGTTCAACTCCCAACTTTTAAACATTTAAAATAGTACTAAGAAATATTTCCTCAGTAGGTTCTTAATCTTCCACACAGTCTTCTAAACATCTTCCTTCCAATTCCCTTGCTTTAATATATAGGACGTAGCTCTGTTCTGTTTGATCCATTAAGAGCTGAACATGTGTAATAATTATTACACAAGTGGAGGAACAAATAAGAATAAAAGCCTGCAGAGGATGTCTTACAAAGCATACTTCAGAGTTTACCTTTTATTTTGTTTGAAGGATGGGTCAAAAAATTACTTTTAACAAAATCCTGTTGCCTCTGGTACTCTGCCGCTAAAATATGTAAAATAGAATAATAATTGTGAAAGTTTAACTAACGTTGAATAAATTGGAAGGTTGAGGGGCATGGAAAATTCAGTTTTCAACAGGCTGCAAGTCTAATTTTCTTGTCCAGTATATTACTAGCCCGATAAATGAGAGTACTGATGGATTTGGTAATGAAAAATGAACCAAAACAGATAAGAATAGGAGAATGTCCAGGCAACAACCATCATAGCATAATTGAGTTGAAAGTCAAGATTGAAACGGACATGAGTAATGTGAGGCCAAAGTGATGCTTTGGAAAAATGCTCATTTTAAAAGAATGAGAATGAAATCATGAAAAATGAACTAGAAAATTTGTTTAGATGTGTAATGAGAACAACAGTATGTGAAGCATTTAAAATTGTGTTAGTAGTGTAATGGAGAAATGTATCACATTTAGAGGAAGCAATTAATTGATGTTATGCCGTAGTTTAATCAACTCAACAGAGACGCTGAAACCAAAGAAAATTGCATTAACTAACCAGATACACAAGCAAAGGATGGCAAAATACTACACATAAAGCTTAGAAAAGAAGTCAGGATAAATAAATTGGGAAGATAGGCTAGAAAAATACATTTCTAAGATGTTGTGGAGAAGGGAGAGATGTAGGATTATTTATGCCTTTTTCCCACCTCTTGACTGACTGCACAAAGATGCATGTCTGAGATTAACCACTGTTTTAACCACTGGGTGCGGTGCCTTTAAAGATTAAATGCACAACATTTGTAAGTTTGGATCAAAAGAAAGAATAAATGTTTATTGTTAACGACATATGAATTGCAGTTGCAACTAGCACCTACTCCGCTCTTTCATGTCTCTCTCTCACAATTTTGTAAAGATGCAGTGTACACTTAATGAAACATGGACTTTAAGTAATCTAAGAACATCATCACAGATATGACAGGCCTAAAATTTCTCTTTTCAGTTCAATGAAGGAAAAGAGGAGGTTGAGATTCTATGATGATGAACCCACAGTGGTACTTGAAGAAATGCACATTTCTGGAATTTAATCATTGAGAGCTGTTATCAGCCCCCTGTAGTCAAAATGATGATTTGCTGGAGCAAGACAAATCTCAGTTTTTTCCCAAGACAGGGCCTTTTCTGATTTCTGGTCAAGATCTCTTCCCAGGTAGTCTATCCATGCTGTTCTTAGAACAGTAAGATCTTTGCTAACTGCCTTGTGACCACATCAGTAGTCTCATTAATGATTTGATACCATGAACTATTGAAATAATGGGAGAATAAATTATTGTCCTTTGCACCTCCTTGTGATAAAGTGGTTCCTTCACATTTTGGTTACCCTAGACTTGAAATGAACATTGTATTGAGTTTCTGTAAAAATCCTGACAATCGTAACCATTAGTTGCACAAGTGATCTCCTGCATCCTTGTGTCTTCACTGGAAGATCCTCCAAAAGATCATTTGCATTTCATAATGTTCCACAGGCAGACATGCAACAGTCCCTCTCTATATAGAAAGCTCAAACAAAGTCACCTGGTCCTTAACTCAACTTTATCAAAGTAAATTGTCCACATTCCATTAAAAATAAAATATCCATTTTACCAAATGGACATGTGATACAACTGTAACAAAGGAATATTTATAAAAGTAGGCAAAATTTTCTACAGGCAAATCAATAACAAGAGGAAAATCGGAACAATTTGATGGATGTGTCTCTCAAAGAATGAAACCTTGGTGTATTTTCAGGGCAAGTCAACGACCGATACAATTCATTTGGCTTTGGGTTTTTTCTGTTCGATTTAAAGCCGTAAGCTTGCGATGGCCGGAAATCAAACCAGGTCTTCAAGGCAGCTATGCTCACCACTGTATCACCATCGCTCTGCGTTGCACTCGAGTGTTACACACTCCCCAAATAGACTTAAGACGCTTAGCATAATGAATTACAGAATTGAGATAATAAACAGGAATTGCTGATGAAACTCAGCAGGTCTGGCACTATAAGCATCAGAACTCTTCGGCTCTGATGAAGAGTCACTGGACTTGAAACGTTAACTCTACTTTCTCCCTACAGATGCTGTCAGATCTGCAGAATAGCGACATCAATTTCTGTTTTTGTTTCAGATCTCCAGCATCTGTAGTTCTTTTGTTCTATAATAGAATTGTGGTGTCGATTTTAAGAGGAAAAATCATGTTTGCCAAGTTCTTTTTAAATTCTTTGAGGAGTACAAGATAGATGAGGATAGTACATTGAAGTGGTAGATTTGGATTTACAGAAGGTCTTCAATAGGGAATTTCATATTTAATTTCCAAAAAAAAAGCCTTCACCATCTCACTGAACAAAGGGGCTAATTGCTGGGGGGGTATTAAAATTGAAAGCAGATGTTGTGCTAAACATAGAGCACCCCTGGAGGACTGAACAGTTCTGATGTGATGTAAAAATCATTTAGCGGCTGAGAGGTGTGAAAACAGTTTACTGGAATGACACCAGACCTGAGAGATTGTCTGTTTGGAAATGATTAAAGAAAGCGGGACAGACTTCTAGAAAAGAGAAGAGGAAGGGTCTAGGCCCGAAACGTCAGCCTTCCTGCTCCTCTGATGCTGCTTGGCCTGCTGTGTTCATCCAGCTCTACACCTTGTTGTCAGGGATGACCTGGTAGAGGTCTTTAAGATTATGAAATGATTTGATAGGTACATATCGAGAAGGTATTTCCACCTGCAGGCGAGAGCAGAACTGGGGCCATCAATACAAGTTACTAGTGCATACAGTTAGGAATTCAACAGAGAATATGCATCATGTGCCACAAGTAGTTGTTGAGGGAAATAATGTGGATGCTTTTAAGGGAAAGTTTGAAAAATGTAAGATTATGAAGTGAATAGAAGGAAATGGTAATAATGGTTATTTTAAGAAGGATGAAGCAAAGAGGCTTGGTTGGAGCATAACGTAGACATGGATTAATTGGGCCAGTCTTCTCCTGTGCTGTAAGCACTTTGTAACTTTTTGTAATTGTAGAAGTACTAATGCCTAAATGCAAGCCTAGCTTAGAACTTTGTCTCTGATATATTGATTCAAATTTTTATCCACCTTTTACCTCCTAACCATGACTGCTTTGGTGGATCCTGTACAGAACCCTTTGATTTAATACTTCATTGCTTGAAATGGGTGATTCTGAGCTAAGATTCATTTATGCTTGAATTATGATCTTGAGAATAATTTGGATACTAAAATTGTATGAAGGTCTTGGCATTTAATTTTTGTCTGGTTACATAGACAAAGCACCTCACTACTGAAGGTGCAATTTATTTATTTCCCCTTTAAGGTGGTTTTGTGGAAAACGAACTTTGCTGCACAAAATGCAGATGTTGCCAATGCAGCTATTCACAGATTACTTTGCAGTTGCCAATGCAG
>NC_063344.1:54530576-54534891 GCF_021869965.1 Rhincodon typus
TTACTTTGCAGTTGCCAATGCAGCTATTCACAGATTACTTTGCAGTTCATGATATTTCCAGTATTCCTGTATTAAGAAATGCAAAGCTGTGTTGATGGGTGTTGTAGTTTAGATGAGTGAAAAAAAAGTTAGACTTATAAATCAAATAGTGCAGTTTCTGTCTTAATGTAGTGTTTCATGGGTCAATATATCGTGGTGGATGTAATTGTTGCTTTCTCAGTGTGAAGGAAGGGAAAGGGCTGAACTTGCCCTCTAGTGTGTCAATAAAGTTAATAAAAGTAGATTGCCCTCTGGTCATTTTCCAGAAACCCAAAACTGTTAGTTCACGTTTTCCTGGTATTTTTGTGAATCTATTCCATGCCTGTATTCTTGATCTCTCCATCTTTACTCACACCTTTTCTTGCTTTTCACAGGGCAAGAAAGACGTGGCTCAGATTTTCAACAACATTTTGAGAAGGCAGATTGGCACACGGACTCCAACTGTGGAATATATCTGTACTCAGCAAAATATATTGTTCATGTTACTGAAAGGGTGTGTAGAAAATTTTTTTGCATGTGTAATTTTGTTACATGTACTTGGTTATATGAGCAAGAAAATTATAGTCTATTTATGGGGCGGCACGGTTAGCGCTGCTGTCTCAGCGCCAGGGACCCGGGTTCGATTCCAGCCTCGGGCGACTGTCTGTGTGGAGTTTGCACATTCTTCCCGTGTCTGCATGGGTTTCCTCCCACAGTCCAAAGATGTGCAGGGTGGGTGGATTGGCTATACTAAATTGCCCATAGAGCCCAGGGATGTTTAGGTGAGTTGGGTTAGACATGGGAAATGCAGGAGTAGAGGAACGGGTCTGGGTGGGATGCTCTTCGGAGGGGAGGTGTGGACTTGTTGGGCCGAATGGCCTGTTTCCACACTGTAGGGGTTCTATGGTTCTTCTATGTTTCTTATTTCAGTTAAGAGGAGAGTTGCAGAGGGCAAGGTCAGCACTGAGAGCCAGTCACTTGTCACTAGCAGTAGTGTGTTGACGGAAGGATGGCAGTGTAAAGCCAGATCCAGGAACCAGCCTCTGTTTTGTTTGGTGAGGAGGGCAGCTTTGAATGAAATGATTAGCTGTTTTTTGCTTAAAAAACTAAAAGTCTGAACTTTTCTAATGCACACTTCCTGAAGCGCCATCTTTGGCTGCTGCTTTCCATCACTTACTGATAATGTCAGTTTTCTCTTTGCGAATATACACTCTTCATGTTTGTATGCATCTCACAGCTGTTTCAGAATACTCGTCAGTTGATTCAAGAATACTGAAAGCACCAACTTTGAAAAGTGGTTCTGAGTTACTGTTGCAATGGATGCTACGATTTTCCTAAGTGTAACCTCCATTATGTTAGTCATGTAGTTATATTCAACATTGTTTTACCCCTTTTTAACCCAAGCACCGCATGAAGTTTATAAGTAATTCCTGCTTGTATTTTGTTTTTAAACTCTGATCAGACTAGAGACAGTCGTCAGCACTTAAATGAAAATGAAGGTTTCTTTGTTACTAGTTTCCCAGTCTAGGAAGGCTAGTTTGAAAACACCAACCGTGAATCAGTGCGTCAGCAATTAGTTGGTTACGCTTCTCTCTTTAATTTGTAGAAAAATGCCTGTGTATGATGCTGGGGTGGATGCTGGTCTCTGGCTGTTGCATCACACTTCATAGAGTAGCACTTTAGCTAATCACAATATATTAATAAATTTAATGATTTAAATGAGGGAACTAAATGTAATATCTTCGAGTTAAGATGACAAAAAGCCTGGTGGGAAGGTGAACTGTGAGGAGGATGCATCGATTCTTTAGTGTGATTTGCACAATTTGAGTGTGGGGAAATGCACGGCAGATGAAGTATAATGGTTAAATGTGAGGTTATTCACTTTAGTAGCAAAAACAGGAAGGCAAATTATTATCTGAGTGGAAAGGGGAGGTGCATCAAGTCCTGGGTGTCTTTGAGCTCCAAGCATGCATGTAAGTATGGAGGTGCATCAGGCAATGAGGAAGACAAAAAGTATGTTACAGGAAAAGGATGTCTTGCTGCAATTGTTACAGGACCTGGTGAGACCACACTGGGCATAGTGTGTGCACTTTTGGTTCTCCTTTGAGGAAGGATGTTGTGGTAAGAGTGCAACAAAATTTTACCAGACAGATTTTTGGGATGGCAGTCTCGAATGAAGAGAGACTAGTTTGGTTAGGACTATATGCACTGGAGTTGAGAAGAATGAGGGGTATGATCTCATGGAAACCTAAACAATCCTAAAAGAAGTGGACAGGGGAAATGCAGAAATGATGGTTTCTGGGAGTCCATAACTTGGGGTGGGGGAGGTCATAGTTTAAGCATGTGGGGTAGGCCATTTAGGACTATTGATCGAGACCGTAGCATTGAATGTTTTCAAGAAGGAAGTAGATGTAGTTTTTGGGAGGAAAGGGGTCAAAGCATATCAAGAGAAAGTGAGCACAGCATACTGAGTTCAATGATCAGCCATGATCATGTTGGATGACCACCTCCTACTTTCTGTGTTTCGATGAATGTAAAATTTTACTGCTATGAACTGGATTTTGAATATTAACCATCAAAGACTCCTGTTAGAGTAATTTAATGCATGAGATTCTTCTAGCCTAGGTTGTTTGTTTATATTTTAAGTAAATTTATTAATGCATTAATTAAGACACTGCATTTTGTTCTACCCAGGTAGATTTTAAAAATAATTAAGTTAAACTGTCCAAATTTGGATGTTTCGATATTTACTTGAAGCAATCCAAAGACGCTGTAAAGGAATTTTTTGTAGCTTTAAGAATTTGTTCTTTGCAATGTGTACAAATGAAATGGCACTGTTAAAAATTATATTTCCATTGATATTATATTGTAGTCTTGAGAGTTGAAAGAAAAGTGGATACTGTACTCATTTGCTTTGTAGCAGTGATTAGTTGCAAACAAGAGTTAATAAGTAATCAGTAGTTCAAGTGAAGGAGTACAATGGAACTTGCGAAAAGCATTATTTACAAAATTCTCAACACATTAAGTTAGAATAAACCGTATGAAGTTAGCACTGTAGGAAAATACTGTGTTTGGACATCTGATGTACAAGGTTATCTAACAGTTTGGAAGATATGTTGAAAATTGAGGTTGTTACTTATCCTAAAGGATCTTTTTGTGTCTTTGTAGGTACGAATCACCAGAAATTGCTCTTAATTGCGGCATTATGCTGCGCGAATGTATCCGGCATGAACCATTGGCAAAAGTTATTCTGTGGGCTGAGCAATTTTATGATTTCTTCAGATATGTGGAAATGTCAACTTTTGATATTGCTTCAGATGCATTTGCCACATTCAAGGTAATTTGCGTATGATGAAGTTTTTTTTTCTTAAGCCGACTGAGGGTGCGCATATTTTTCCTCTGAAGGTACAATATATGCTAAGTACCAATGCAGAGCATAAAACATTTTGGATAACTGACCAGTGTTTGCATCATTGTAAAGTAACTACATATTTCACAAAAAGTTTGGCATTCCCTATATGTATAAGATTATTCACTTCAATCCCATTGTGTTTATTCTTGTTCAGGTATTAAATTGCACAGTCAAACCACAATGTGTGATTTCTTTCTAGGATTTGCTTACACGACATAAACTTCTGAGCGCAGAATTTTTGGAACGGTATTACGATCGAGTAAGTACACGTATGTTGCTTTAGGGAATGGGAGGACCATTTGGATTGTGATCACAACCTTTTCAATACGGCATTTAAAAGACTTAAACATATCATATTTAACATGGCACTTAAAAAGTAGAATCTTGGTGTGCTTTTAAAATAGTCATCCACTTTACTTGGGTGAAGTGGTGAGAAGGGAATTTGAGGGATCTTCCAAGAGCAATACGATTTGCATGGATAATGAGCATTTTGAAATATCTCCCATTTTAAAATGAAATTTAAAAAAAGACTAAAGTCGATGATTTCATGTTTCATTATCCGATGGTCAACTGAATTAAAGTCGAAGTAGAAATATCCTTGAATGTCTCAGAACTTCATCTGAACCAAGATACTGATTTTATTTTATTTTAGTCAGGAGGTAAAATGCACATTCATTATCTCTGGTGGAAATGAATTAATTGCCCAAAGGGAGGACTTTAAAAGATGTTACCTCCTTAAGACTTCTCAACCTCAGCTGCGAGATCCCCTTCCCTTCCTACTAAATAGAGAGAAGTTTTTTTAGTAGACTTGGAGCCATGCTGTTTTTATTCTTCTATATTGAAGAGATCAAGTTGCAGTTTTATTTCATATATAATTTTGCATAG
>NC_063344.1:54535391-54585391 GCF_021869965.1 Rhincodon typus
ATATTAACAGCCAATCAAGTACTTTTGAAGGGTAGTTACTATTACAATGTTGCAAGCATTTTACTCAATTTGAGCACAACATCCCACAAACAACAATGACTGATAATTTATTTTATTATCACAGGCACGTGGCTGAAAGGGGATCAGGCTGAGAACTAAATCTCCAAGATGTGCATCCTATTGAAAGCACAGGCAGATGGGCAGAGGCGAGGCGGTGGGGTTGCCTTGTACATAAGAAAAGAAATTGGATCAGTAGCAAGAAGTGATATAGAGTTGGAAGGTGTAGAATCTGTGTGGGTACAGATAAGGAACCGCAAAGGGAAAAAGTATCCTGATGGCAGTTAATACAGGTCTCCTAGCAGTAATCAGGATGTGGGGTAGAAAATAAATCAGGAGATAGAAAAGGCGTGCAAGTATGGCAGTACAACAATAATCATGTAGGACTTCAATATGCAGGTGGTCTGGGGTAAGCAGGTTGGTAGCAGATCCCAAGGAAAGGAATTAGTGGAATGATTTGGGCAGCACGGTGGCTCAGTGGTTAGCACTGCTGCCTTACAGCGCCAGTGACCCGGGTTCGATTCCAACCTTGGGTCACTGTCTGTGTGGAGTTTGCACATTCTCCCCATGTCTGCGTGGGTTTCTTCCAGGTGCTCCGGTTTCCTCCCATATTCCAAAGATGTGCAGGCTAGGTGGATTGGCCATGTTAAATTGCCCACAATGTTCAGGGATATGTAGGTTAGGGTGGGTTATAGGGGAATGAGTCTGTGGGATGCTCTGAGGGTTGGTGTGGACTTTTGGGCCGAAGGGCCTGTTTCCACACTGTAGGGATTCTATGATGATGATCTATAACTATGAGATTTTTTTTGGAGCAGCTTGAGGTAGAGCCCATGAGGGAACAGGCAGCCTGGATTTGGTGATGTGTAGTGAGGCAGACTTGATTGGGGAGCTTAAGCGCAAGGTACCCCTCGGGGGAGAGTGATCATAATATGATAATATTTACCCTGCAGTTTGAAAAGGAGAAACTGGAATCAGATCTAATGATATTACAATTGAGTAAAGGTAATGAGAAAAACTTGAGGGAGGAGCTGGCCAGAATTGATTGAAAGGGAAATGTAGCAGGGAAGGAGTGGCAGGAGCAATGGCAGGAGTTTCTGGGGGTAATTTGGGAGGCACAGCAGCAATTCATCCCAAGGAAGAAGAAACCGTCTAAGGGGAGGACAAGGCAACCGTGGCTGGCAAGGGAAGTCAGGGACAGTGTAAAAGCAAAAGAAAAAGTATATAGTGTGGTGAAGACAGGAGGAAGCTGAAGGATTGAGCAGTCTTTAAAAGCCAGTATAGGATAACTAAACAAAACAATAAGGGGAAGAAGATGAAATATGAGGGTAAGCTAGCTGGTAATATAAAAGAAGATTGTATGAGTGGACATTGGGCCACTGGAAAATGAAGCTGGAGTAGTAATAATGGGCAACAAAGAAATGGTAGAGGAACTGAATAGGTACTTTGCATCACTCTTCACAGTGGAAGACACCAGTAGCATACCAGAACCTCAAGAGAATCATGGGGCAGAGGTGAGTGTATTGATTATCACTAAGGAGAAGGTACTGGGGAAGCTGAAAGTCTGAAGGTAGATAAATCACCCAGGCCAGATGGATTACACCCCAGAGTTCTGAAGGAAATAGTGGAGGCATTAGTGGTGATCTTTCAGGAATCACTGGAATCAGGGAGGGTCCCAGAGAACTGGAAAATGACTCATGCAATATCATTATTTAAGAAGGGATGGAGACAGAAGTCAGAAAATTATAGGTCCCTTAGCCTGACATCAGTCATTGGTAAGATTTTAGAGTCCATTATTAAGGATGACATTGTGGATTACTTGGAAGTGCATGGTAATATAGCGCTGAGCCAGCACGGTTTTATCAAAGGGACATCATGCCTGATAAATCTGTTAGAATTCTATGAGGAGGTAATGAGCAAGTTAGACAAAGGAGAACCAGTGGATGATCCATTTGCATTCCCAGAAGGCCTTTGACAGGGTGCTGCACAGGAGGCTGCTAAATAAAATAAGAACCAATGGTGTGAGGGAAAGGTACTGGCATGGATAGAGGATTGGCTGACTGGCAGAAGGCAGAGACTGGGTAGAAATGTCTCTTTTTACACAATGGCAGCTAGTGACTATTGGTGTTTTACAGGGGTCAGTGCTGAGACCACAACTATTCACATTATATATTTAAACATCTGGATGAAGACACAGGGCCTTGTTGCTAAGTTTGCAGATGACACAAAGATAGGTAGAGGGACAGGTAGTGTTGAAGAAGCAGGGAGGCTGCAGAAGGTTTTGGACAGGCTACAAGAGTGGCAAAGAAGTGGTAGATGGACTACAGTTTGGGAAAATGTGAGGCCATGTACTTTGGTAAAAAGAATAGACTATTTTATAAATGGGGAAATGCTTCAGAAATCTGAAATGCAAAGGGACCTAGGAGTCATAGTTCAAGATTTTCTTAGTTATCGTGCAGGTTTAGTGGCATTTAGGAAGGAAAATGCAATGTTAGCATTAATTTCAAGAGGGCTAGAATACAGGAGCAAGGATGTACTGCTGAGGCTGTCTAAGGCTTTGAATGGACTGGAATATTGTGAGCAGTTTTGGGTGCCATGTCCAAGGAAAGGTGTGCTGGCCTTGGAGAGGGTCCAGAGGAGTTTAACAACAATGATTCCAAGGATGAAAGGCTTGTCAAACGAGGAAAGGTTGAGGACTCTGACATTGGAGTTTTGAAGGATGATGGATGATCTGATTGAGACTTAAGATTACTGAGAGGCCTGGATAGAGTGGATGTGGGGAAGATGTCTTCACTATCAGGAGAGACTAGAAGCTGAGGGTACAGCCTCAGCATAAAGGGACAACCCTTTAGAACTGAGATGAGTAGGAATTGTTAAACCAGAGAGTGGTTAATCTGTGGAACTCATTGCTGCAGGAGGCTGTGCAGGCCAGGTCATTGAGTGTCTTTAAGATGGAGATGGATTGGTTCTTTATTAGTAAGGAGATCAAGGGAAGAAGGCATGAGAATAGGGTTGAGAAACATATCAGCTATGATCAAATTGTGGAACAGATTTGATGGGTAAAATGGCCTAATTCTGCTCCTACATCTTATGGGCCTATGGTCCAAAATCAGAAACTGCTGGTAATCATTCAGAACATCAAGCAGCATCGACAGAGAGAAACATTGTAATGTTTCAGGTTAATGACCTTTCATTAGAAGTTCCTTTAATGGTGTCAGTGGGATAAATATTGACTCAGCTATGTGGGAAAATTTTCTAGTTTCTCTTCAAATGATGACAGGGGATCTTTTGTGTTTATTTGAAAAATCAAGTATCTTCCAGCTGATCTGAAACGCAGGGCTCCTAACAGTGTGATAGTCCTTCTGTGGAGTGCTAGAGTGTGCGCTTAGATTTTGTATGAATGTCTGTGGAGTGAGGCTTGAGTTCCCAACTTTCTGACCTAGAGGTGAATACTAACATTGAGTCAGACTATCTCCCCATAACAATAGCTGAGGATCTCTATGATAGACAAAGAAAACTGAAAATAAAAAGGAAGAACTCATTGTCCCAAATATGCACTGTTCTTCTTCAAGTCAGTTATCTGTAGGCCCTTGGATCTAAAGTCCTAGCCTCTTAATTATTGCGTGTAGCTTTACCAGTAGGTGTTGTGCTTTACCAACATCAAAAGAATTTTATATCACTGGCGAAGACATCATTTATGGTCCATTCCTGGTTGCCTTCAGAAAGCAGTGAACCAGCTATAATGTATTTTGATTTTCTCCTCGTTCCTAAAAGATATGTACCTTGTTCTGGACGCTGATGGATTATTATATACAATATACTTTGCTGTAATGGGATTGAATATCTTGATAAATCAAAAAAAATCCTAAATTTCCATCATCTTTTGAAACACTTGTGCATTTTTTCTTTCAAATTTGATTTTGACTTTTGTTTATTTCCCTGTTATTGACATGTCAAATGCCTAACTTATTTCCAGTGTGCTGGGAGATTTTAGACAATGGGTTTGAACTGTTTTTAAAAAAGTGTAAGAAATAGAAAGGTAGAAATGGAGAGTTTTTTAGGGAGGGAATTTCCAATGGTCAAGTCCTTGGCAGCAGAAAGCAGGGCTAGCTGTTGTGAAATGGTCAAAACAGGGCATGTGGAAGAGGCCAGAGTTGGTGGAGAGTGCAGCGATCGGGAGGATTGTAGAGCTGGGTGTTGTTACAGAAGTAATGAGGGTGAATATGAAGCAAGGACAAAAATGTTCAAATTGAAGTGTTGCTTAACTAAAAAGTAAAGTTTCCATAATCTCAGAGGAAGATGGGCAAGATTGAGAAGGTGGGACCTACACGATAACCTCAACATGTGCAGGAATTAAACATGTGCTGTTGGCAACATTCTGCATCACAAACCACCCATACAGCCAACTGAGCTAACTGACCCCCTTAACTAAGGAGTCAATGTAATTCAGTGAGCATAAGATTAATAGGTGCATTGAATTTGATGTAGATTAGTACATAATCTTCAGAAATTTGCATAAACTTCAGATTATGAAAGTGGCCAGGAATGAGATGGAATGTTCAAGTCCAGAGGTAGCAAAGGCATGGATAAGCAGCAGTTAAATTGACGTGGATCAATGATATTACTGAGGTGGAAATAATCTTGTTCATGGCTTGTACGTGGTTGTCTAGTTAGTTGCTCATCTTTGGATCAAGTAAAATACCAAGACTGTGAACAATTTGGTTCAATCTCAGTTGTCTGGAAAAGGAAAGAAGTCGGTGGGACTGGAGTTTGTTTCTTTCAATATTTATATGGAGGAAATTCCTGCTATTTCAGCACTGGATGACAGACAACAGTCTGACGATTTAGTGACAGAGGGTTTGGGAAAAATGGTGGTGAGTTGGAGATGGGTATCATCAGCTTATGCACTTGAAATTGAAGCTGCAATTCTGGATGATATTTTGGAGGTTCAGCATGTGAGTGAGAAATGGGTGGGATCTAAGAATGGTCTCTTGAAGGACACCAGAGGTAATGGTGCTGAAGTGGAAAGAGAGGTCGTTGAAGTTAATTATGTCACTACAATGAAATTGAGAATAGAACCAGATAAAAGCAGTCCCACCCAGCTGGGTGGATGCCGTTGAGAGACATTCTGGCAAGAATGGTGCTGTCAGTTTTGTCAAAGGCTGCTTTAAAGCTGAGAAGGATAAGGGTGGAACATATAAAACTGTCAAAGTCACATGGGAGCCATTGGTGACTTTTTGATAAGAGCTGTTCACTGTGACATAATAAATACACTGTTTTGCATCAACCATGGCAGATGCCTCTAAAATGTACAATTACCATGTGTCAAATGTAACTGCAGTCTTCAGTTGGTTTACAAGCTTACAGTGATGTCTGGGGGAAAGACTAGTGAAAGAAACACAATGATTTAAATAGAGTAAAAGTTTGGTACAATGTAAATCTTTGAAGAAGATTCAAAGCAAGACTTTTGTAGCTGACTGAGTTACCTAAAAGAGATAGTTGTTCTGTGTTTATGTGCTGTTAATCTCAAATAACTCAATAGATCAGGACACTACTACAATGCGTGTTAGTTTTCTCACAAATAGGGCATTCAAACAAAACTACTGTTTCACCAGAATGAGTTCTTGTTAATGGTTCTGCTAATCCAATGGGACCTGCTTGTAATTAATAAGGTGAGTATGACTGTGGTACTTTCAATGATGTATAGTATTGTTGCAAAATAAAAAATGCAACTTTTGATGAATAGCTTCTGTTTCAGCCAATTTAATAATAAAAATTTCTTAAACTTAACTTGTGTCCAAAAATAAACTGTAGTCTTGTACTTAGAAATAATTTGATATATGGACCAATTGTGAACAATGGGACAATTGTCCCCAAATGGGACAATTGTCCCCAAATGGGACAATTGTCCCCAAATGGGACAATGCCTATAATGTGCATGCTGTGTAAATGCAAGAATTATATTATCCCCTGATAACTCAAATTACCTAGCATATACTAGAGTAATAGAAATTAGTAAGATGTCCATATCGATGCCTGATTTTTAATGAGATTGATGATCAGAGCTGGGCAGTAATAGGGCTAAATTTGGCTACTGCTCCCTTATGTCAGGGTAGGAAAGATTGCCCAGGATGCATAATACTGTCACCAATCAGTGACCTCGCTTGGACATAGATTTCTAAAAACAAAAAGAACAAGCTCAGGCATGGCTGTGAGGTCCCTTGTTAAGTGGATAGTGTGATAGAGTTCTGGTGCAAGATACACGTTTCATTAGTGTCACAATAAAGTATGGTCATCACTCCAGGAATGACATCCAGTGAGAGAGGTATTGGTTTACAACGATGAGGGAGAAAATGCTTTGATAGACAAAAATCAAATTACGGCTGATTTCAGCGTATGTTTTTGATCAATTGGTTTTCAATTTTATTTTTATGGAATATGGGTGTTGCTGGCTAGGCCGGCATTTATCACTCATTTGAAATTATCCTTGAGATAGGGTCAGTGAGCTGCATTCATAGAATCCCCACAGTGTGGAAACAGGCCATTCAGCCCAACAAGTCCACACCGACCCTCCATTCAGCATCTCACTCAGACCCATTCCTCTATCCTATCCCTGTAACCCTGCATTTCCTGTGGCTAATGCAGCTAACCTATACACCCATGGACACTATGGGCAATTTAGCATGGCCAATCCATCTAACCTGCACATCTTTGGACAGTAGGAAAAAAAAACCTGAGCAAAGCAGCCAGTGGAAACCCATGCAGATACAGGGAGAACGTGCACACTCCACGCAGACAGTCACCTGAGGTTGGAATGGAACCCGGGTCCCTGGCACTGTGAGGCAACAGTGCTAACCACTGATCCACTGTGCTACCCTGCATGGTGTCCATGAGTAGGTACATCCATAGTGCTGTTAGGGATGGGAGTTCCAGGATTTTGACCAGTGACTCTGAAGGATATAATTCCAAGTCAGGATGGTGTGTGCCTCAGAAGGGAACTTACAGGAGGCGCACCCATACCTCTGCTGCCCTTATCCACCAAGGTGGAAGTGAATGCTGATTTGGAAGGGTTTGTCAATGGAAACTTGGTGAGTTATTGCAGTACATTTGGTAGATGGTACACACTGTGCATTAGTTTGGAGGAAATGAGTGCTGAAGGTACTGGAGATCATTGCCTGCTACTTTTATGTGGTGCAAATTTTACAAGGTTGCATGTTGTCCAGACTTTGATCTATATGGATAGGGACTACTTCAGTATCTGAGCAGTTGAAAATGATGCTCTTGGTTAAGTAATCATTAGTGAATATCTCCACTTCAGGTCTCATGATGGAATGAGGGTAGCTGATTAAATAGCTGAACATGATTGTGCCTAGGACACTATCCTAAGGAATCCCTACAGTTATGTTTTGTGTTTGAAGTGATTGACCTCCAAAAACTACAACCACCTTCTTCTGTACTCAACGTGTCTTCAATCAGCAGAGAGTTTTCACTGATGCCCGTTCACTCCAGATTTGTTGGAGCCCCTTGATATCACTTTCAGTCAAAAGAGGCCTTGATGTCAAGGACAGTCACTCTCACCTCATTTTTGGAGTTCAGCTCTTTTATCCATGTTTGGACTAAAGCTGAAATGAGATCAAGAGCTGAGTGGTTCAAGCCAAACCCAAACTGAGCATTGGTGATTTATTGCTAAGCAGGTTCCACTTGACAGGAATGTTGATAACCCCTTTCATCACTGATGAATGTGAATAGCCTGATGAGTCAATAATTGGCCAGATTTGATTTGTCCTTCATTCTATGGACTAAACTGGGCAATATTACACATTGTTGGGAAGATGCCAGGATTGGAGTTACACTGGAACAACTTGGCTAGGGGTGCAGCTAATTCTGGAGCACAAGTCTTCAGCACTATTGCCAGAGTGTTTTCAGGCTCAGACCCTTGGTGTATCCAATGCTGTCAGGCATTTCTTGAATCATGTGGAGTGAGTCAAATTGGCTGATGACTGGCATTGCTGGGGTCTTCAGGACAAGCCTGAGATGAGTGATCCATTCAACTCTTGCGGCTAAAGGTGTTTGCTTCCCTTTATCTTTTTGCACTAATGTCTTTACCCCCACTATCCTTGACATTTGTGAAGTTACATTCTCCAGTTAGTTGTTTAATTGTCCACTACCATTAATGTTTAGATACAACTGGACTGCAGAGCTTAGATCTGAGCCATTGATAGGAGAATCCTCTCACTCTGTTTATTGTATGTTACTTCCACAGTCTTGCATGCAAGTAGCTGTTTTGTAGCTTCACCAGGTTGACACTCCATTTTTATATATGCCTGGTATTGCTCCTGCCCTGCCCTCTGCACTCTCCAGTGAGCCAGTGTTGGTCCCTGGACTTGATGATAATGGTAGAGTGGGACATGCCAGACCATGCCCTTATGAATTGTGCTTGTATTCAATTCTGCTGCTGCTGATGGCACAAAGTGCCTTGTGGATGCCCATTTTTGAGCTCCTAAACCTGTTTGAAATCCACACCATTTAGCTCAGTGGTTCTGCCACAGACCATGATGGAGAGTATGACTGAAGATGGAGTGCACCACCACTACTGTAATGTTCCACAGGTCATGATGTAGAATAAAAGTACTACTTATAGTTACCTAGAAAGTCAATGAAATATCATATCTATGGTTTTAAATAACAAAATCTTGCAACCTGGCTTCTTAAACATAATTATTGGTTTATTATCAAAACAAAGCTTATCCAATAAATATGTAATAAAAGGTTAACAAATGCAGTCAGTCATATAGAAGTATAATTGCTTATCTCTCTAAATATAGAATCCCTACAGTGTGGAAATAGGCCATTCGACCCAACAAGTCCACACCGCCCCTCCGAAGAGCATTCCACCCAGACCTATTCCCACCTAACCTAAACATCCCTGGGCACTGTGGGCAATTTAACATGGCCAATCCACCTAGCCTGCACATCTTTGGACTGTGGGAGGAAACCCACGCAGACATGGGGAGAACGTGCAAACTTCACGCAGACAGTTGCCCGAGGGTGGAATTGAACCTGGGTCCCTGGCACTTTGAGGCAGCAGTGCTAACTACTGAGCCACCATGCCACACATATACAAACACAAGTGCACACTCTTGAGGAAAAAAAATAGAAAAAAAACTTTACAGAAATTGACTTTCTCAAAAAAAAACACTTTGGCCAATTTGTTATTTTTGAAGATAAAGGGATAGACTATCTTTAATGCTCTGGCATGAGTGGTCAAGACACTAAACACGCAGTTGTTTCTAAAATCATGCAGGAGCAAATTTCAAAAGCACAAACAGATTGGACCTTGAACTAAAGGATTTTCTTTTCAGAATTGAGGGGCCGAAGTAGACAGCTTGTTCTCAGTAGGCTTTCCTGCAATTCAGCTTGTTCTGAACAGCTTTCCTCTAATTCAGCTCAGTGTTAGGCTTTCGTCCAAAAAAAACAAGCTCTTACGTCCTGCTAGCAACATTAAAGATAAAATGTCTTTGCAACAATATCCACAATGTGAAGGCAAGACTGTATCACCACAAGGACTGTTTTGTTGTCCGTTCTACAATACTGTCATAGGCAGATGCATCTGTGGCAGGTAGATTGGTGACAATACGGTCAAATAAGTTTGTCCGTCTTGTTGGTTGTAACGGCTTCCTGCAGTCTAGCAGTTTTAGGACTTGGCTGGCTTTGTGAATAAACGCGTTATCGGGCCAGTCTGGGTGAGGGATACTGAAATCCCGCACCTAGCGTATATTCGGTGCCCTTGTTACTCTGTTTCTCCCAGTTGGTGTCCGACATGGAGGAGTACTGTTCAACAGCTGTGGGTGGGGGTCGGGCAGCAGTAAGTGGTAATCGGCAAAAGATTTCCTTGTCCACGTTTGATCAGATACCATGAGAGTTACTGTGGCTTGGAGTGCATGTTGAGGAGCCTCAGATTATCTCCCTCTGAACCATGTACCATTGTGCAGCCACCTCTGCTGGGTCAGGACATACCCTAGAAAATGGTGGTGCCGGGGACATTGTAAAAGCTTAGTTTCGTGAGTATGCTTCTGTCAAATGTTGCTTGTGTCCAGTCTCTAAAATAGCTCTCCCAATTTTGGCACATGCTGCTAGCTATTAGCCAGGAAGACTTTTCAGGGTTGACAGGGCTGGATTTGCCTCTTTCGGTTTTGGTGTGTAGGTCAATGCAGGATGATCTGTTTAGTTTTGTTCTTTTTTATTGTTTGGTAATTTTTGATAAAACAGAATGACCTTCTGGGCCATTTCAGAGAGCATATAAGAGTCAAGCACATTGCTGCGGGTCTGAAGTCAGACTAGGTAGGGTTGGCAGAATTCCTTCCCCAAAGGAAATTAGTGAATCAGATGGGTTGTTACGACAATTATGTATGGTCACCATTGGATCAGATTTATTAATTGAATTCTCATTCGACCAGTTGCCATAGTGGGATTTAAAGCCCTGTTCTAAATCATTAGCCATGGCTTCTTTAGTACAGTGACATTATAAGTTTGTTAACTGTTCCCTTATACTGACTGAAAGGAAGCATATCTAATTAAATTGGCTAAAAAGGATTTGAAGTCCCACGTATGTGTCAGGGAAATTGATGTGGTCATCACAGAACTCTGATTGAGACTGACAATTCAATTTTAATAATAGACAAAGAATTGTAAGTGAATTGGTGGTAGCCTATTGATAATATCAATGGATTAATAATCCAGAACCCAAAATTAATATTCTAGGGACAAGGGTTTCAATCCTACCATGGCAGATGATGAAATCTGAATTCAGTGAAAAGTCGTCCTAATGGTGATCACATAACTACTGTTAATTGGTGTAGTCCGGCCTACATGTGACACCAGAACCAATGCCCCCTTGGTAATTTAGGGTAGACCATAGATCCTGGACTAGCTGTCGATGCCCACATCCCACAAACAATATAAAAATAAGAAATGTTGATAATGTATCATCGCTGGATTGATGATATAAGTGCAGGAATCCCATTGCTATGTATGTGGCCTATCCTTATTTTATACTCATTTCTGCTCTTTTGTTGTAGTTTAAACTGGTGATTGTGAGGCTATAGATAGATCGGCTCTGCTTTGTACTGAAAACTTCCATGAAGATTCTCAATATATATGTACATATGAAGACAACTTCCCTCTGTTGAACAACCAGACCCTATTTGGATCTTTGAGGTTAACACGAGATCAGGGAGGCAGCTTTGTAGAGGTCCAGGAGATTTTATTAATCCAAAATACAATTAGCCAGACTGTAACATTTTACTATTTATTTACATTTGCTACATCTGTACTGCATATTTATTATCAACTTTTTAAAAAAACTAGTAGGTTTTAATTTATCTGGTTTTAATCACTGGTTCTAATTATAAAAGGGGCCCTCACTATGAAAATTGGTTCTGACCCACTTAAGGTCAGACTATATTATGATAGCCTTCATCAAGGAGCAGCTTTGTCCAGTACCGTGTTCCTGTGTGGCAACCCCACACAGCAGCCATGTTCATCATTGTGTCCCTGTACTGAAACATAAACAGATTTGTTGTACCATTTTCCTTTATCCACATATTGCCTCAACTGTACTTGCCATGTGTTGTCTAACAAACTAGTATCTGGACAATCTCTTTGTGCAGAACTGTTAATGGAAACGTATGTAAACAACTTCAACTGTCACAGAAAATGCATAAATGCACAATCTGCCATATCAACTGCATGTAGCATCTTCGATATTGCACAATATGTTAGGGAACAGTAGCATAGTGGTAATGTTGGACTAATAATTCAGTGACATGTACTAATGGAGAAATGAGCTCACATCTCATTACAGCAGTTGAACGAACTTAGATTCAGTTTATTAGCCTGAACTAAAAAATGTTGGTCTATCTAGTAATCAGCCGGTATTGAATTGATGTATAATCCCATCTGGTTCACTGACATCCTTCAGAAAAGGAAATCTGTTGTCATTAACTGGTCACTACAGAACTGCACATTACAGTGTGTCTCTTTAATAACCTTCTGAAATGGTCTAACAAGCAACTCTGTTGTCAGGAGCTCACTAAAGCCTGCTAAAGGGTGGTTAGAAATGGGCAAAAAATACTGGCTTCATGGCGAAGCTCACATACCTAGAACAAATTTTAAAAATCGCAAAATATTTCAAAGTAATATAATCAGGCAAAATGTCACACAGAACCACTTGAGAATATGAGACTGTAAATGTAGAATAGGTTATATGGAGAGTTGCAAAAGAAGCAGGAAAAGACAAGGTACTGAACACAGCATCCACCATTAAAACTGAGGTCTCAGAACAGAGACAGAAAATGTGGGGAATGTGTATTCGGGCAGACAGCATCTGGTTTGCAATTCAGGTGTAAGTTATGCTAAATGTTAATAGTTTGACCTTGCATACAGGGGCTGTTAATTACTCCTAAGTGATCTGAGCATTTTGTGTTTGAGTGTGCCCATTCCACCCAGTATCAAGCTTTCAAAGAACATAGATGGGGTCTGTTATAGTAACATACATTGAGGCTGTTAACTGGTTATTACTATATTTCACATGTAGCTCCATGTGCATCGCCACAACCATTTTGCTAGCCTGGTGGAGAAAATACCTAGTCAGATGAAGCCTGGATAGAATTGTTAAGCTGCTTATCTCATAACAGGAAAACATATTGATTCACAGTTAAAATTAACTTCTGTGAATTCAAACAGTACAACTTGTCTTTGTGTATAAAATAATGAGTAGCTTCTACTTCCTTGCAACAATAGATCATGTTGCTTCACTTAAACAAATTAATTTCTCATCACTCACCTGTATTCAATTCTTCGGAAGCATGCAAATGGATGCCGTGTGGATTAATGCTTAGAATGTTGACTGATTCTGACCTACTTATTATTTTTTGAATTATAATATACAATTTTTTTAAAGGTTATTAGTGCACAGACAAATCGGACAATAAAATTCAGTTCCATTGTATTAATAGTTTCAGCACTGTTGGTGCCATTTTGGTATTGTGCATACATCACATGTGGCCCATACTCATCTGTTTTGTTGAGAATGTTAGAAGCAGGCATTAAAAGTACGTGGAGTAGGAGGATGGTGACATTTATCAGTCTGTAACACTGTTTTGATAACAGTGCTGCGATTTTTGACCTCACCACTTTCTTGTAACATACAAAGCTGGATATTGTGTTCCGCAGCAAGAAGCAGCTGCTCTGTGACATCCTTGACCTCAGTGCCAGGGTGAAGCAGAATTTCATCATGCATCCACATCTATAACTACAGAAATGCTTGCCAGTTCCCCGTCACCTTCACTGTTTCGTTGTTCTTCCTGTCCTTCTGTCGAGATGAGCTGCCGGTGGTACCACAAACATGGCTCAGACTGCATTCCCTTGAGGAACCCGCATCCTTGTCAAATTATAAAATCATGAACGATTTGTGAGTGGGCCAATTCTATTCCCTTTCTGCCTCGAGAGTTCAAGTTTCTGCAGCTGGGCAGCACTTCCTGTACTTGTGATAGCAAGATCTGCAGATGCTGGAGTCAGAGATAACAAAGTGTGGAGCTGGAGGAACGCAGCAGGCCAGGCAGCATCAGAGGAACAGGAAGGGCCCCGACCCAAAACGTTAGCTTTCCTGTTCCTCTGACGCTGTCTGGCCTGCTGTGTTCCTCCAGCTCCACATTTTGTTACTTCCTGTACTTGTGTTGTCTAGGATACGGTCCATGATTTTCCTCATCTTACACTCCACACATTATACTTGACCAACGTGCTTGCCATGTCTTAACTTTGTCCCCCATAGGTTAAATTGATTGTTTTTGATTACTTGTATGGACCTATTTTATTGGCCCAACTCTAAGTTGTTCTTATTATATTGATTGCCAATTTATTTTGTGTAAGTATATTGATGACTTGATGTCATCAGCAGTATTATTTTAGAATACTTGCCACTATCCATGTACTTATTAACAATGTAAACAATAAGTAAACCAATAAATAATTGGTTAAAACCAGTTTTCTGAGGTACATTTTCGCATTTGCAAGTTTTAGTTCAGTATTGCAGTACTCTGTTTGGAGCGTTCTTGCTTTCTCTTCCATGCTTCAGCTTTGCCCCACTATTCACAAGAAAATGTGGACACCCTGATTGGCTGGAGGATCACTCAGGGAAGATGTAGCCACTTGCCACAAGTAGAATGTTCCTGCAACCTTGTGATTCAAGCCATTGCCCACAAACTCAACTCCTGCCTTGACCGATCCATTACTGTTGATATCACGACCATTCACACTGCATCAGCTGAAGTGGGTTGTGAAGCTTGACATTGAACTATAACCGCTTCTCCAGCCATTTAATATGGCTGCCAGCTTTCCTCAGCTTTGAGTCCTCTTGGCCTTCATGTCAGGACACCTGCCACTTTCTTTAGTCGAATAGGGATTGCAGAGGTGGCTTCTTAATTAACCACCTTTGGAAGACCACACAGGTATCCTGAATGCAGACACCATCTGGGTCAGGAACTATTAATTGACAAAACACCTGAGAATCTTTTAAGAACAGAAGATTCTGCCCAAAGAACGTGAACCTGAGCAGTGGCAGTAGCAGGAACATCGGTATTTGCTTGTCTTTCGCAGAGATAGAGGTTTGTGCTGATAAGCAGGCAGAAGAGTACTAGAAAATTGCAATCGGACAATATTAAATCATTTGACTGGATAATTCAAACCTTCCAAGAGAACTAACATGTTTTGTGTTTCAGATGTAGTGTTACAGAGCTGCTATTTAATGTATTTCTGTTGCCTTTTCAGTTTAGTACTATTGATTATAGCCATTGTAAGCTCTTGATGAGCAGTGTAATGTTATTTTTATAGGCATTTTCTAACCTATAACTTTTCTAAACTATTTATAGTCTTCTCCCTTGGATTTCGTTGGCAAGTGCCAAATATTAAGTGTGTTTAGCCTTTTCCATCGAACATTAGATCTTGAGTAGGAATTACATTTACATATATGGCCAATGCTATGCCTCTATAGAATCTCGCTTATTCTTCCAAGCAGTAATGAATGATATTCTGACTCATTTCCAATTTAACAAGAACCAAAATAAATTAACTTACAAAATATGAGCAAGAACATTAGTCACATGCATGATGCAATTGCACATCTAGAGTAGACGTAGTTTTATGTTGAAATAGCAATTTGTTTATGTTGTTCACTTGCAGCTTCCATTCAGAACAACACAAATAAATTCAGCTGCAAGAATTCTTTTCTCTCTTCATATTCTGACTAAATATCTGACTATCATCTTTGCAGTTACAGGCATTCCTCTATATGTGTGAGGATTCCATTTCTGAGAGCCCTGTGAATGATGAAATTCAGAGTGCAGAGCTCGTAAAAAATACAGATTAAAAATCATGGATATGCAAGCTTGCCCACGGATATTGAATTTTGTTGCTACTTACCTTTTGACACGGATAGGTGAATTTGCGAGCCATGAACTCGAGGTCATAGAGGATTTACTATATATGCTTTTTCCCTACATTTGATGCTTCTCTAACTTCAATTACCTCTGGCTGGTGGGTCCTTTGTTTAAAATTCTTCTTTATAGCAGGAATATGCATATTATGAATATACTGAAATATCTCCTTAAATGTCTGCCACTGTACCTCTTTTGATCCATCCTTTAGTACGTCAATTCACTTCAGCTAGCTCAGCTTTCATGCCTGCATAGTTGTGTTTATTTAGGTTTAAAGTACTGGCCTTAGCCTCCAATATTCTCTCTTTCAAACTATATATAACTCAAGCTTATTGGGTTTGCTTCTCCCAGGAGGTGATTTTACTATGAGGTCATTAATTCATCCCATTGCATCACACAATACAAAGTCTAATATAACCTGCTGTCTGTTGGGTACTAAATTGTGCTGTTCTGAGGAATTATTTGAAAAGCATTCTATGAGACCCTTACCCAGGCTCTTACTACTAATCTGAGTTTTTCTGTTTGTATGTAAATTAAAGTCAGCCATGATTATTGTTGTCTTTTTATCAGAACCACCTGATACTACTACTTTTATACTTTGTCCCACATCGTGATTATTATTTGGAGGCATGTAGATCATTCCCACTAGTGACTTATTTACTTTAATATTCTTCACTGCCACCCACACCAACTCTACATCCCGATCTCCTGAACCATAGTCATCTCTAACTATTACACAAATGCAATCCATGACTAACACTGCTACTCCTCCACCCATACCTAGCTTTCTATCCTTCTTGAATGTTGTATACTCCTCAGTATTCAGGTCCCCATCCTTGTCATCTTGAGGACTTATCTCTGTTATAGCAATCAGATCATTTTTATTTACTTCAGTATGTGCGATTAGTTTGTTTGCTTTGATTCAGATACAGTGCCTCTAGCATTTTTTTTTGTTATTTTTATACTATCTAGTCTTGATTGTTGGTGTATTCCTAGGGTTTTCTTATTCCCAGGTCTCTTTTGGCTCTTCTCTGACACTCATTTCCCATATCACTATTCTCCTCTCTTGCCTTGTTTTTACTCTTTCCACATTTGATCCTTTGTCTGCACTATTTAGCTTAAAACCCTCTCTACTTCCTTTTGTTTTGTTAGTCCCAGCATGGTTCAGGTATAGACTATCCCAACAGTACAGGCTCACTTTCCCCAGTACCGGTATCAGTGGCTTGAACCGGAGCCTCCTTCTGCCATATCAATCTTTGAGTCAGGTATTGATCTCTCAAATATTATGTACCCTCTGCTAAATTACATTTGCCTCAGGTAATAATCCTGATATTATAATATTTGAGCCTTCACTTTTTAATTTTGTGCCTAGTTTTTCACAGTTCTATGCAGAACCTCTTGCCTGGTTCTGTTTATGTTGTTGGTACCTACATGAATTACTACCTTTGGATCCCGCCCCTTCACTGCATATTCCTTTCCAACACTCAGCAGATGTCCCAAGCACTGTCAGCAACACAATTGTCTAGACTTTTGCTCTTTGCTATAGTAAACAATGTCAGCTCCCCTCATGATACGATCAGCTAATACCACTACATTACTTGTTTCTCCCAGCTCTTGAATGGCTCCCTATACCGTGGTGCCACTGTCAGTTTGCTCATCCACTCTGCAGCCCCTGTTCTCACCTAAACAGGCTGATAGAACCTTAAACTTATTGAACAATTGCAAGGGCTCACAGATTCAAGAACAGCTTCTTTCCTGTTGTTATCAGACTTTCAAATGGACTCTTTAATTTTAATGTTGATCTCTCTCTCTGCACCTTCTTGGCAGCCTTAACATTTTATCCTGCACTCTATTCTGTTCCCTTGATGCACTTGTATAGTACAATCTGCCTGTAAAGTACGTAAGACACCACTTTTCACTGTATCTCGGTAGATGTGACAGTAATAAATCAAATCAAATCAAATCAAATCCTGCTCTCGTCCCCTCAGGGTGCCCTTACCTATCTTGTTCTCAGTCACACTCTCCTTTTCTTTGATAACTGACGAAATCAGAAGATCCTATCCAAAAATGCTTTCACTGTTTCCTGTTACAAAGAATCCAGGCACATTTCTCCCTCTTTGTTGCACCACAGTGTCTGTAATTCAACCTCCAGCTCAAACTCTAAGCTGAAGTAGTTCAACTTTAAACACATTGCAGATGATTAGCTTGGACCAGGAATACACTATGTGAGAGTGTGGAGGAAGCTGATTTAGTTGTAGCTTTCAAAACAAAATCAGATGATTATCTGAAGAAAAATAATTGCTATAGTACGGTGATAAGATTGGAGAGTTGGACTCAGTAACTTGCTCTTGCAGATCTAGCATAGGCACAGTGGGCAGAAGGACCACTTTCCATGCTGTAAACATTCTATGATTCCATCGTTTGGTGTACCATTCAGCGTATTCTCATGAGAAAAGCAGTATCTTTCTTCATCGTTTATTACCAGTTACTGTGCCCCAGTTCTTTTCCATGTTTTCTTTCTTTCTCTTCTAAAGGAATTAGGATATGTTACTTCACCCAAGTGTAACTATCTGAGTGCACTAAGGCAAATAATTTGACCATGAAGGGTTTAGCACTGAGCACGGTTCTATTCTTATTCAGTGTTATTCAATGATTTTTGAGCAGGAAAAGAAAACAGGAGAAGACACTACTTTTTTCTAACACTGTAATCCCAGGGACGCAGAATTCAGTTTTAGTGCTCTCATCATTGCTGTAAGAGTAACTCAGTTGTGTCTGATTGAGGGGCCAATCTACTTCTGTCTTGTCATGTTCAGAAGGATACATACAGGATCCTTTATTCTTCTCCATTCCCATGTTAGCTACAGTTCTTGTATGAACTGGATGTCTGCTCTTAGGCAAATGTGGCAATAATTGGTCAGTGTGCAAAGTGTCAGTAATATACATTTCCACCTATCATGTTGCATTCATATTAGGTTGGTGGGGCAGGAGCTTATGCTTGAAAAAAATATACATAATATATGTATGTATAATATATCCTCAATATATTCTTGTAGCACACTGGTAATATATCTACCTCTGAACCAGGATGCTGGGGTTCAATTCCCAGTTACTCCAGAGGTGTGTAATATCATCTCTGCACAAGTTGATTAGAATTTTGTTTTACATGACAATTGAGATTAGACATTCTACTTTCTTTCCTGGATATTTTCTTGCTCCATCTGATGATTCATTATTTGTTGCAATACTTCAACATCCCACAGACTTGCCCCTTGTGTATGAAAATTGCTACATTTTATTTCCTCTTAAGATGTCCTTTTCTGAATTTTAATAAGATATATTTAAGAGTCAAAACCTGACACACACAAATTAGAAAACAGACTCTCTTGAAGCATCACTCTTCCAAACACTGAAATGCAGTTTGTATTTGAACCATTGTGGAAAATTGAAACAAAGTAGATTGTTAGAAAGATGCGATCCTCATCCTTCATTAAGTTTCTTTGACTTCTTTGTCCAGTATGTAGTCATACATACAATATTACCTGATATCTCTATAAGAGGATGCACACCATAGGCTGTATAGTAAAGTCCTTGGTGATGATGTAATTCATATATGGCTTCACTATTGTGTTGCAATCACTTGAATATAGAAAGAAGGTTTCAACACAAAAATAAAGCCATCAAGAAAATGCTTTATGTTTATACAAATAATAGCATACAAAATTGAGGGGCCTAGAGAGAAGGGATAGGAATGATCTTTTTTATTCATCAGAGACGTAATGGCCAAGAGCATAGAGTTAAGGTATTGGAGGAAGGATTAGAGGATTTGTGGTCAAGGAGAATTTTTTTTAGTTGGCAGTAGGCATCTGGAACCCACTGCCTGAAAGGTTGATAGAGGCAGAAACCCTCAACAGATTTAAAAAATGCTTGGATATGCACTCAAATTGCTGTAGCCCACAGGTTAATGGGACCAAGTTAGAAATATGAAACAAGGCTAGAAGTCTCTTGTTTGGCTGGCACAGACATGATAAGCTAAATGTCATGCTCTTGAGCAACAAATCTGTTATTGTGGATGAAGACCTCTTCCTTTTTGACCTTGCATCATCCTCTGACTCGCCTTGTTGTTACGAGGTATGTAGATATATAAGAGTCTATAGCAGTAATGAGAAAAATAAATTTATATATTGGAGCATGTACATACCATTAAATATTTAGGGGAGGCAATGGCCTAGTGGTATTATCGCTAGACTATTAATCCAAAAACTCAGCTAATGTTCTGGAGATCCATGTTCAAATCCTGCCATGGGGAATGGTGGAATTTGATTTCAATAAAGAATCTGGAATTAAGAGTCTAATGATGACCAGGAATTCATTGTTGGGAAAAACCCATTTGGCTCACAAATTTCCTTTAGGGAAGGAAACTGCCATCCTTAGCTGTGACTCCAAACCACAGCAATGTGGCTGACTCTGGGTCATGACTGTGTCACTAATTTGACCAAATCAAGACCTCTCTGGCTGCACATTTTCTGCTGCCACTGCTGTATCCAATTTTAAGCAGTGTGCTGTGCAGTGATGTGCAAATAGCTAGCGATCACACTTACAGCCTCCTCCAGATATAGGGGCGGTAGCAGCATTCAGAAAGGTGGTGTTGAATGATTGATGTTGTTGTTAGAACTTTTTTTTGTCAAATGGAGTGAGGGTACATTAGGTTTAGTAAACCAAAAACTAAAAAGGGCAGTCCATTTTGCATAACATTGATTCCTTGGCATTGATTTCTTGGCAATGACTTTTTTCTGATGATTACAAGATAACCTGCTTTTCAATTTGAATTAAAAGAGCTCCCTGCCGCAGTTTTTTCCACCCACCTAACAAAATGAAAGTATAATTGAAGCAAAGAAAATTTCTTTTAGTAATTAGTCTTCACAAAACTGAGAATCTTGTACAGTATTTTCCATTATAGCGCAGAACTGTCCTCTTCAAAAGGTCATAGATTCTGTGGTATGCTTTGTCAATGGTACCATATTTCAGGGGAGCATATTTTATTATTGCCAATCTTAACATTAAAAGTATTTCACTCTGTTGTTTCCAAGGTGAAGCCAGGAGCAAATTGTCTGAGTGAACTTGGTCATGTTGTCTGATCTGGTAATTGATTTTTAAGAGACCAGAAGATAGGCAGACAGCTATTCATAGTTCTTCTGTCTAGGACACTGGAATTCTTAGTCAATGCACCTGCGTTCAGTGGCCAGAATGCTCTGAAATTTCTTTTTGCTTGATGTTTTCAATTAAGTTTGAATGTACCTTTGCAAAATTCATGTGTACCAACTTTACTATAAATAATCAGCTGGCTTCCTATCCTCTACAGTTCCCTTCACTATGTACGAAAGACGTTTTTTTCTTATTTAAGAGATTTTCGTTGAACTGATGTAGTCCAAGGTACAGATGTATTTGCCAGTCACTGCAACAGTGCTAAAGTTTATTAAAACACCAATTGAAAAGTCATGTGTTCTCTACTATGCTAATGGGCCTTGCAAGATGTCATCTCAGAAACGAGGAGTCTCCAAATGAGGATCTCAGTCACAAATATCTTGTTTATTTGGTCTGTTGAATTGCTTTTTTTTAAAATGCTGTACTTGGCAGTATTTTGTTGTTGTCACTGAGGAATCGTAACTGTGGGAGTGTTGCTTAAACACTCTTGAACCTGACCCAGTTTGTTTCTTACTGACCCTGATCTGCTGTTCGTATCTATTTATCTTGGCAGAGTCAGTTCACCAATCAGAAGCTTAATTTCAAAAATGAAGTGATATAAAGATTTTCTCATGGGTGAATATTGTAACAGGAGCCAAGTTCTCTTTTTTTCATGTCACTTAGTATCATGGTCTATTAAAGACGAATTCTTCCCCTATACGAAAAGGTAATTTTTGTTTCCTCATCAGCTCACTCTCAAGATGCACTCTTTCTGCTTGGCACCGACCAGAGTCTGCAAATATACAGAGAGAGAGAGAGAGAGAGAGTTTTCAAGAAAAGGCAATGTTAAGGGCTAAGCAAAAGAGAAAAATCTTTGTCAAAATTATTGCAATCGCCCACATTTTGCTCCAATCTCTAACGTTCTTTCTTTCCACCCTAAACTTCGTTCTATTTTCAACCACAGTTCTATTTGTGTACTTGGATTGATGACAGAATTTGTTAGGTGCATCCAAGAGGGTTTCTTGAAGCAGTATGTAAATAGTCCAACTAGAGAAGGGGCCATACTAGACCTAGCATTGGGAATGAGCCCAGCATGTGATCGGAGTTTCAGTGGGGGAGCATTTTGGAAACAGTGACCATAATTCCATATGTTTTAAGTTACTTATGGATAAAGATAAGAGTAGCCCTCGGGTGTAACTACTGAACTGGGGAAGGCTAACTACTACAATATTAGGCAAGAACTGGTGAATGTAGACTGTGAGTGGCTTCTTGAGCGAAAAATCCACATCTGTCATATGGAATTCTTTTAAAGGCCAGTTGATTAGCATTCCTGTGAAAATGAAAGATAAGTACAGCAAGATTCGGAAACCTTGGATGTCACGACAAATTGTGAGTTTAGTCAAAAAGAAAAAGGAAACATAGGTAAAGTTTAGAAAACTGAAGACAGACAGAGCCCTCAAAGAATATAAAGAGAGCAGAAAATAACTTGAACAAGGAGTTAAAAGGGCCCATGAAATGTCCTTGGCAAATAGGATTAAGGAAAATCCCAAGGTGTTTTATCCATATATAAGGAGCAAGAGGGTAGCTAGGGAAGGGGTAGGTCCACTCAACGATGAAGGAGGAAATTTATGTGTGGAGCCGGAGGAAGTAGGTGACGTACTAACTAATACTTTGCATTGGTATTAACAAAGGAGAAGGACATAGTGGATTGTGAGTCTAGAGAGAGGTGCAGATCTGCAGTGAGCTGGTAAGTTGGATACCGAACGAGCTTGGTCATAGAAGACAGAGAGTAGCAGTGGAAGGGTGTTTTCTGACTGGACATCTGTGCCCAGTGGAGTTCCACAGGGATTGGTGCTAGGACCTCTGTTGTTTGTAATATATACAAATGATTTGGAGGCGAATGTAGATGGCCTGATTATAAGTTTGCAGATGACACAAAAACTAGGGGAGCTGCGGATAGTGAGGAGGGTTGCTGGAGGATACAGCAGGATGTAGATAGGCTGGAGACTTGGGCGGAGAGATGGCAGATGGCGTTTAATCTGGATAATGTGAAGTGATGCATTTTGGAAGTTCTAATGCAAGAGGGAGATATGCAGTAATGGCAGAACCCTTAGAAACATTAATGTACAGAGGGATCTAGGCATACGGGTCCACAGTTACCTAAAAGTGGCAAAACAAGTGGGTATGGTGGTCAAAAAAGTGTGTGGCATGCTTGCTTTCGTTGGTCAGGACATAGAGTATAAAAATTGGCAAAGCATGTTGCAACTGTATAGAAATTTAATTAGACCATATTTGGAAAATTGTGTACTGTTCTGGTTGCCACACAACCAGAAGGATGTGGAGGCTTTGGAGTGGGTATAGAAAAGGCTTACCAGGATGTTGTGTGGTTTGGAAGGCACTAGCTGAGGAGAAATGGACAAACTTATTTCACTTGAACGTCCGAGGCTGAGGAGCACCTGATAGAGGTTTACAAAATTATGAGGTGTATGAATAGAATGGATACTCGGAGTCTTTATCTTAGGGTAGAAATGTCAATTACTAGGGGACATAGGTTTAAGGCAAAAAAGGAAAAGTTTAAACAGCATGTAAGAAGCAAGTTTTTTTTTACATAGAGGGTGTCTTAATGCCTGGAATGTGCTGTCAGAAGAGGTGGTTGAAGCAGATACAGTAGCACCGTTGTGGAGACATCTTGACAGATACGTGAATAGGATATAGAGGGATGTAGAGGATAAATGTCTTCAGTTCAGAAAGGGATAATGTCCCATGTCCGGCCTGGTGAGCCAATGGGCTTGTTCCTGTGCTGTACTTTTCTTTGTTCTTTATTCAAAATGGGTCCTGGCTTCTGGACTTGACTTCTGCCTTTCTATTGATTTTTTTTTTCAAATCATTGATATCAATACTTTCTTCTCCAGTATTTCACTGGAACCATCTGTCATTGAATTCTGGCTGAACCTTTATGCATTCCTTTAGCTCCCTGAATCCATTTAGCTTTATGGATCGATCGCCACCTGCACTTTGATCAATGCTGTGCTCCAGCACCATTCTTGACGTTGTCACTTTCCCTGCTGTCTGAAATGATTGTGTTTCTTCCATCTGGCTCACGTACTTTGAATTGATTGTCTTCTCTCGTATTTGTCCACAGTGTGAATTATAACCCTCTGCTTCACATTGATTTCTGCCATGTTTAAGGAAGGTGGATTTTCTCACTATCCAGTTGTGTATACATCTCATTGCCCACCTGAGCTAACCTCTACAATTCTCTTCAGTTTTGGGACTTCTCCTCTCTCTTTTATCTTTTGCACATCACTACTGCATGGACTGACTTTGTTCCTGCTGCCCTGTGCTGGCAAAACTCTTCAACTTCAAAGACTCTATGCTATGTAGAGAAGAGATATTCAGTATAAAGAGAATTGTCACAACCAGGTAGAAGGGGGGATTGGCTCCCATCTTTTTAATCTCCTCTAGGTTAGTCACGATAAATATTTTTATTTCATTTTAGCACAGCTATCACACTTCAATTAAAATGTGATTAACTGGATCAGAATGAGGGGACAAAATTCCAAAGTGTCCTTAAATGAAAGTGGAGTTTTAGCTTCTACTAAACCTCGAAAGATTATAAAAATGAGACAGCAAATACACATACACAAAACACAGGAAATGATCTTAAAGAAAAGTTGGGGAGAATGTGGAGGGTGTCCAATGTAATCAGGGAGGTAAAGTTCTTGGAGTCCTAGAATTGCGAAAATGACCTGACTCCTGGCTCAAAATCAGAAGTTACTGGAGTAACTCAGGTCTGGCAGCATCTGTGGTGAGAAAATGTGAGAAACAAAGTTAATGTTTTCGTCCAGTGACCCTTCTTCAGGATTGATAGCATTTGGGAAAAAATAGTGTTTATCTTGCTGACAAGAGGTGGGGTTTTGAGGGGGTGAAGTAGTGAGCTGATGGGTGGAGATGGATCCCAGAAAGAGAAAGGAACAAGAGATAGGAAGCCAGGGACAAAAATGTAGATTGGTGATAATAGGGACAATGAGTGGGTGAAAATGGGTTGGTTATGCTGAAAGCAACCTATGTCATGACAGGCCCTGGGATGTGGGGGTAGGTAATAGATATGGAAGGAGGTGTTCAAGCTCTAAAATTATTAAACACGATATTGCATCCCACATGGTTCCCAAGTGGAAAATGCAGTGCTGTTTCTCCAGCTTGTGCTGAGCCTCGCTGGAGCACTGCAGCAAGCCTGAGTCAGAAACATTGGCTAGGGAACATGGTGATGTATTGAAATGGCACGGAGGCAGGCTGATTCCCAACTATCTAATAGTTGTCTTGTTTCTTCAACAGTGAAGTTTAGTTTTCACGAGTTCTCAGTGGATGGCTGCTTTTCCAAGTTGTTATTTCACTGGGCACTGAATTTGAGGTTTACAAAAAGAGTCCTTTAATTTTTGCTCTCAAATCCATTTTCTCTTGTCTCTATCTTACTGCTTAAGAACAGCCGCTGAAATACATTTGAGTGTGTATTCCAGAGTCTGTTCCATTATCTTATTTCAAACTAGATGATATGCAGGTGACTCTCAACCCAAGTGTTACTTCCAGAAAGGAGTCAATCAATGAGAGATACAAATCTGAGTCTCAGTGCCTTTTTAACAGACGTGTCAGCAAAAGCTGAAAGATTTTTGTAATGATGTTAATTTGGGCTCAGACTGGTATTTGTTTGCTGATAGTTTTATGAGCTTGCTTCCACTTTACAGGTCATCACAGCAGCCTTTTTAAGTACTTTTTTTTTACCATATATGAGAATGGCTAAGCTATTGCAAGTAATACTATTTATATAGATCCAGTCAGGTACTTGAATTATCATATCGTTATCATATAAAACAGTTTGCTTGCTGCAAAGTCCTCACTGGCAGGAAAAGTAAACCAATCATTCAGCAGTGCACCCATGCATAATACTATAATATGGAACTAATGATGCAGGACTGAAATAATGGAAATCTCACTCAATTAGCCGATTCTAAATTCCCAAGTTAAAGTATCTATACAAGTACTGCTATATTGCAATACCCTCTTTCTTTTCATATGTAGGCAAATGTCAGTCAATGTCTGAGTAACTGTCTGTTTTCTGTTTCAAAACTGTGATAATATTGAAGGCCAAACATGGTATTTGTAATGATATCATGATGCCCTTAATCAAATTTTAAAATATATTTGGAAAATAACAAGTGTGCATGGTTATCTAAGGGCATGACTCTTGAATGGAGTAAGTTATACTCAAATGTTGCACTTGGAAATAGTACAGTGGGGAATGTCATGATCATGGTTGATAGTGATTATCCACTATCACTGCATTGAAGCGCGCAAATTCTCTGAAAACACAGTTTAACAGACGGTAACTTAGTAAGAACTGCAGATGCTGGAGTCAGAGATAACGCAGTGTGGAGCTGAAGGAACCAGGCAGCATCAGAGGAACAGGAAAGTGAACATTTTGGTTCAGGACCCTTCCTGCTCCTCTGGTGCTGCCTGGCCTGCTGTGTTCCTTCAGCTCCACACTGTATAACTTATCAAGGTTATTATTGTGGAATCCTGCTTGTAGTTATCAAAAGAGCATAATGTAAGAAATAGGAGTGGTATTAGGCCAGTCAACCCCTCAAGGTTGCTCTGCCAAACAATAATATCATGGCTGATTGGATTGTGGCCTTAACTCCAATTTCCTGGTTGCACCCTTAGCCCCCTTACAGATTAGCACCTGTTTGTCTACGACATAATTGAATGCACTCACTGTGATTTCAAAGTGTACCTGCAGGCAAAATAGCTGTTATTATTAGTATGAGAAAAAAGGCTTGCTTTATCCGGATTGAAATGAATCCAAATAGACTAATAGTTGATGACTTGTGGTATAACAATGTGCAAAATTATTTGCGCCACGCAAAGCAAAACCAGTCAGCAATTGTGTGTGTCCTTTTTGGAATACCGAAAGATGAGTTCAACATAAATCACTGCCATTGAAAGTCATGCTGTTTTTGCCCCAGGGTTCTCTCATCTATTCATAATGCCTCTTTGGAACTGAATATCTTTGCTTTAAAATGTGTTCACTTCAAGAACTACAGCTGTGAATGTTTAAGCACATATAATGCAGATAAGATTTTGCCTATATTTTAATCCTAACTCCAGGCTGATGACAGATTTTTAAGTTCTGACACCAGCTGAAGTTAGTATTGGCCAATAGCACAGAACAGGCAAGAGCAAATCAGAAACCTATGTCACACCAAGGTGCAGAGCTGGATGAACACAGCAGGCCAAGCAGCATCATAGGAGCAGAAAGGCTGACGTTTCGGGCCTAGACCCTTCATCAGAAATGGGGGAGGGGAAGGGGGTTCTGAAATAAATAGAGAGAGAGGGGGAGGCGGATAGAAGATGGATAGAGGAGAAGATAGGTGGAGAGGAAACAGACAGGTCGAAGAGGCGGGGATGGAGCCAGTAAAGGTGAGTGTAGGTGGGGAGTTAGGGAGGGGATAGGTCAGTCCAGGGAGGACGGACAGGTCAAGGGGGCGGGATGAGGTTAGTAGGTAGGAGATGGGGGTGCGGCTTGAGGTGGGAGGAGGGGATAGGTGGGAGGAAGAACAGGTTAGGGAGGCGGGGACAAGCTGGACTGGTTTTGGGATGTGGTAGGGGGAGGGGAGATTTTGAAGCTTGTGAAATCCACATTGATACCATTGGGCTGCAGGATTCCCAAGCAAAATATGAGTTGCTGTTCCTGCAACCTTCGGGTGGCATCGTTGTGGCACTGCAGGAGGCCCAGGATGGACATGTCGTCTGAGGAATGGGAGGGGGAGTTGAAATGGTTCGCGACTGGGAGGTGCAGTTGTTTATTGCGAACCGAGCGTAGGTGTTCTGCAAAGCGGTCCCCGAGCCTCCGCTTGGTTTCCCCGATGTAGAGGAGGCCACAATGGGTACAGCAGATGCAGTATATCACATTGGCAGATGTGCAGGTGAACATCTGCTTGATGTGGAAAGTTTTCTTGGTGCCTTGGATGGGGGTGAGGGAGGAGGTATGGGGGCAGGTGTAGCACTTCCTGCGGTTGCAGGGAAAAGTGCCGGGTGTGGTGGGGCTGGAGGGGAGTGTGGAGCGGACAAGGGAGTCACGGAGAGAGTGGTCCCTCCGGAAAGCAGATAAGGGTGGGGAGGGAAAGATGTCTACCTATGTCACACCGGGTTGTTTTTCTTATTCATTGTCTTCAGTGGAAGGGATTTAGAAAGATTTTTCTGATGAAGGGTCTAGGCCCGAAACGTCAGCCTCTCTGCTCCTATGATGCTGCTTGGCCTGCTGTGTTCATCCAGCCCTGCACCTTGTTGTCTCGGATTCACCAGCATCTGCAGTTCCTACTATCTCTGATTCAATTTAGAAAGGACTGCTGATTTTCCATATCCCACTGTTGTCCAACCATCACAATGTTGAAAAACACAGCTGCTGCTAATGTGGAACTGCTAAATCAATCAAAATACTTTCTTAAATCTTAAGCTAATATAGAATCAACTAACAATGAACCTTATTTGGTTTGGGGCAAAACTATTATCAGTTTTTCAATTTTAACTTTGATACTACTCCCTAAATTCATATAATTCTATATTCTTTAAGGGCATCTAAAGTGACTTTGCCATTTCTGACCTTGCTTGGCCCTCAGCTGAGATATGGAGCCAAGGTGACTGTGTTCAGCCCACTTACAGTGAAAATGTCAATATCATTGCATTGTTTAAAATCAACAGATTTTTAAATATCTATACATATTTTGGTAAATAGTGTTGATAGAAGTAGCAGAATTTTTTTTACTTTGTGCTATCAAAGGTAAAGTCTCTATATTCTTACCAGACATAGGGCCGCTCTCTCATTCAAGAAAGGCCACTGGTAGTAGTTTAACCTGAGCATCACCATTTCTCAGGCAAGGAGAGAGGTTGAGAAGGAGGATCATTCATGCTAAGCTTAGCTGGTGTAGGAATTGAACTCTTGCTTTTAGCATCACTGTACATTGCAAACCAGCTCTCCAGCCAACTTAGCTAACTGACCCTAATCTAATGTTATTTCATTTTGCCCACTAACCTCCCATGTAGGACCTAGCAAAAGTCTTCGGAAAATCCAAATACACCACATCCACTGGTTCTCCCTTTTCTGTTCTACTAGTTACACCACTAAAACACTGCCATCTTGTAGGTGTGAATGATACAGTGAGAAGCCCTCACATCTCCAGAAAGCAAGGTCGTCTCTCTTTCTCTCTCTCTCTCTCTCTCTGTCTCTCTGTCTCCAGTAAAGTAGCAGAAGCTAAAGAAAACCAGTTGTTTTCTCTCATTAATTCCTGTTGGTTGTTCCTTTTAACCAACAAGTCAGATAATTTGTGACCCAGTTGTTCTATGCCTTCTGTGAAGAAATGAAAGAATCCAAAGAAAAAGCTCAGAGAATTAAAGGACTTTAATATGGAATATAGGACATATTACTGATTCCCAACATACTTACTCCTCCATCTGGAACAGCAATGTTTTTTGTCTGTTTGTATCTTACTGTTTTAACCAGTAGAGTTTAGTGTTGACAGTTCAAAGTTGTTTATCTGTGGATAGAATTTATTTATTTATTTATGATAAATAGTAGTTCCTGTTGAGTGCAGAAAAGTGGCCTGTGTTTTCTGTTAACCTCAGCCTATCAGACAGGTAAATTAGGGACTTTTCGTAGTTTGATAAAATGTTTTAACTTTTGTAATGCCCCTGGGAATAATGGAGCTTGATTTCCAGAGCACCACCCTAGTGAGGTATAGCAATATATTGCTGAATTGTACTGGTGCTCAGAATAAAGACCAATGTTTGTGACTCTCAGTTTTGTTCTGCTCTTGTTTTGAGATAAATGATTTGTCAATTAGTGGTCTAGAAGGATCATTATTTTCTCCATTCCCTGTGATAGTACTTTAACTGGACTCACTCATTTTATTTCATGGTAATGTAGATTTTGTGGACAAAACTGTTGTGGTTATAATATGGCAGTCATTTTGCAAGTCAATTCAGGCATTTCAATATAACCTTTGCCTTAAGGCTATGTTATAATGGTCTGAAGTTATGAGTATTTGTAGAGGAGTTATAAACATGAGTATGTATCAACCAGCAATCTTGAAATAGAAATTTCTGGAAAATCTCAGCAGGTCTGGCAGCATTTGTAGTGAGAAATCAGATTAACTTTTGGGTCCGGTGACACCTCAGAATTTATGGTGGCTAGGAAAAGGATGGATTTTATACAGAAGATAGCGTGGGGGCAGGGGGAGACAGTAAACAATAGGTGGAGATAGAGCCCAAAGAGAGAGAAAAACCATTGAACAAACCCTTCATCAGAACTGATGGCAGCTAGGAAAAAGTTGGTTTTTATGCAGAAGATAGGGTGGGGTGAGGGATAAGGAGTAAACGATAGGTGGAGATAGAGCCTAAATACAAGAAAGGACAGTTGGACAGAGAAAGAAATGGATAACAGTCGAGAATGAATAGCTGCTAATGTGGACTGTGGTAGGTGGGCGGGGGTGTGTGTGTGCGTGTGCACGCGTGAGCACATGTGTGCACTTGTCTGTCTGTCTGTCTGTGTGTGTGTGAGGGCAGTAAGGACATGAGAGATGGTGCCTCAAACCCTAAAAGTGTTGAACTCGATATTGAGTCCAGAAGGCTGTAGAGTTCCCAAGCGGAAAATGAAATGCTGTTCTTCCAGCTTGTGCTGGGCTTCGCTGGAGCACTGCAGCAAGCCAGACACACAGATGTTGGCCAGGGAACACAGTGTTGTGTTGAAGTGGCAGGCAACTGGAAGCTCAGGGTCTTCTTTGCGAACAGAATGAGGGTGTTCCACAAAATAGTCACCCAGTCTACACTTCATTTCCCCACTGTAGAGGAGACCACATTGTGAGCAGCAAATGCAGTAGACTAGATTGTGGGAAGTGCAGGTAAAGTGCTGCTTCATCTGGAAGGTATGTTTGGACATTTGGATACTGAGGAGGGAGGAAGTAAAAAGGAAGGTGTTGCACCTTCTGCGGTTGCAGGGGAAGGTGCCGTAGGGCTGTGAGGGGGTGTTGGCAGTGAAGGAGTGAACGATAGTGTCGCAGAGGGATCAGTCCTTGTAGAAGGCTGACAAGGGAGGGGAGGGGAATATGTGCCTGGTGATGACATCCCACTGGATGTGGAAGAAATGGCAGCTAATGATCCACATTCAGAGCAACTGGAAAGTCCGGATCTTTTCGTGGACAGATCATAGATGTCCTGTGAAGCTGGCACCCAGTTTCATTTCCCTGAGCTTCCAGTTGCTTGCCACCATGTTCCCTGGCCAACATCTCTGTCTCAGTCTTGCTGCAGTGCTCCAGTGAAGCTCAGTACATGCTGGAAGAACAGCACCTCATTTTCCACTCAGGAGCCCTGCAGCCTTCTGGACTCAATGTTGAGTTCAACAATTTTATGGCTTGTGCATCTTTCCCCATGCTTTCCCCCACCCCCACACACCAAGCCTTGTCATCATATGGGCTGCTACCATATACTACCCATTGTCAGCCACATAATAGTCCCCATTATTCATTCCCCCCACTGACCTTTAACCACTCCTTTGTCTGCTCCTCTTTGGGCTCTATTTCCACCTACTGTTTAATGTCCCGCCTCCCCCCACCCTATCTTATGTATAAAAACTATCACATTCTTAGCTACCATCAGTTCTGAAGAAGTGTCACCGGACCCGAAATGTTAACTTCTTTCTTATTTATTCATTTGTGGGATGTGGGCGTCACTGGCTGGCCAGCATTTATTGCCCCTCCCTAGTTGCCCTTGAAAAGTTGGTGGTGAGCTGCCTTCTTGAACCACTGCAGTCCTCCAGCTGTGGGTTGACCCACAATACCCTTTGGGAAGGAATTCTGGAATTTTGACCCAGCGACAGTGAAGAAACAGTGATATATTTCCAAGTGAGCATCGTGAGTGGTTTGGAGGGTAACTTGAAGATGGTGGTATTCCCGTTTATTTGCTGCCCTTGTCTCTCCACAGGTTCTGCGAGACCTACTGAGATTTCCCAGCAGTTTCTGTTTTTGTTTCAGATTTCCAGTATCCACAATTTTTTTGTTTTTTAAAATTTATCTTATACTTTTGTCCTTGTCACAGACAAAAGGAAGAGTTATATTGCATTATTTCATGGTGATCCTGTTCAGTATATAACAGGGGGTGACCTATAATTATTGTTATTTGTTTCTCTTCCCCTTCCCCCTCAAGAAAACCCTCTGTCTCTGATATCCAATTTTTAATTGATCTGCAATAAATTCTTTTTAGGTTAAAAGCAAAAAAATCACATGGTTTATGAAAGCATTCAAACCCAGGGGAAATGGTTTTGCAACACAAACACACCCAAGCGTATAAAGAAGAAAAACAAGAAAATAACTAACAATTGCAAAACTCTCTTTTCTTAAAGAGATGGACATTAATTGATGTGAATCGGAGTCTAGTTAGTCAATATCCAGTGCAGGGTCTGGCAGAATTTCTTTTTACAGGAGCTTGGATACAGGTGGCAGCAGTTGAAACTGTAACAATATGATTCTTGCAGACTGGAAAGTAGGTCACATTTTGGGTAAAATTGATGTTTCAAGAGAGGTCAATGCTTGAGGCAAGCTTTGGCTGAACTATTTGTCATGTGCTCTGGTCTTAAAAAGCAGTCTAAGAAAACAGTTCAGTTGTATAATCAAGTGTGTTCATAAACTAGAAGTTTCAGTCATGCAACAGCCGTTCAACTTAACAAGGCAGTTTCATGTGTCTCATCAAAAACCATTGTAAATTGTAAGAGATAATTGTGGAGTTTTGAGAAGGACTTCAGCCACAATAGATTTCAGTAGTTTTCTTTGTTCAGAACTGACTGAGGCAGTCACACTTTGGTCTGGCATTTTTATGTACGAGTGTTTATAAAATTGGGAGGTGTAACATTCCAGAGAGGAATTAGTTTTTTTGTCCTGATAATTGCTGGAAATTTCTTGAAGTAGCCAACTGGCCCATTCTCTTTTTAGTAGTGGTCCCTTAAGTCTGCTTAAAAAAATGAACAGTATGTATTTTGAAAAAAAAAATTCTCCCTTCATGTGTCATGGGAATGACGGTTCCAATTTGAAAATCATTCAGTCCTTTTTCTCAGTTGTTACGCACTGCTATTTGTCTGGCTCAGAGGAGAATCAAGAGATGTGGAACCCCAGACATAGAATCACACAGCACAGAAGGAGCCATTTTGCCCATCATTGCCTGTACTGACTCTTTGATTGTAAACTTAGGTTACTGTTTTATTTCTCTCCTAGCATTGCAATCGTCTCCCTTTCAAGCATTTCATCACTGTTGCTCATTAACTGTTTGCAAGGCAGAGTGAATGCATTAAAGTAGGTTAACACACTGTTCAATTCTGCTCAGGTTAGAGGCTTTGGTGTGAGGAGTTGATGGACAATGCAGGGACTGTGCCAAATCATAAAACATTTTAAATTCAAACTACATGTCAAAAAAATTGTAAAGTCTATTTTGTAGCTTAAAAATTTATACATTAAAACCTGTTTCTAGTGCCTGGTTGTTTAGAATTTCATTTACATATAGCTAAATGCCGTAAGGATTCTGTGATGGAATAATTAATATTTTTATAATTGTCTGTGAAAGTACTGAGCTCTGAGTTGAGCATAAAAACCAAAAGAACTGTGGATGCTGTAAATCAGGAACAAAAACAAAGTAGCTGGAAAAGCTCAGCAGGTCTGGCAGCATCTGTGGAGGAGAAAACAGTGTTAACGTTTCGGGTCCGGTGACCCTTCCTCAGAACTTCCTCTGTCTGAGTTGAGCATGCCTGACCTATGATACATTGATTTGCAGACTTGAACATTGTAGATGCCTGTGTTCTCAGAGTGTTGGTGTTAAGACTACACCCATTTTTGACTGGTATATAAATGAGTTAGTTTTGTCATGAGGTAAAATTTATACATTTTCAATGATACCAAACTTAGAGGTGTAATGAACAGTGAGTGTGATAACAATCAGCAGCAAACAGGGTGTAAGTTTGAATAATGACTGGGCAAGTGGCAGGTGAAATTTAATCCTGAGAAGTGTGAGTTACTGTATTTTAGCAGAAGGGACAAGAAAAAGCAATATATACTTAAGTGTAAGTGTGCAGGGACCAAAGAATTTGGAGATTCACATACATAGTCCCTTGAAACTGGCAGGCCATATTGAAAGAGTAGTTAACCAAGCATTTAAACCTTGGGCTTTGTAAATGAAACCAGGAAACTTATGCTGATTCTTTGTTAGAGTTTTGCATCAAGTCTGGTCTTCACAATTTCAGATAGCCCGTGAGAGGATGCTGAGGTGATTTGCTGAGACTTTTAGCTATAAAATGGGCCAGAGAAGCTTGGCCAAGTTGGTGACTGTTCTCCTTGGAGACATAAGAGTTTGAGAGGAGATATGAAAGAGGTATATAAGATTATTACTGATTTAAATAAGTTAGACAAATAAAAGTTGTTCCCATTAGCTGATGGTACAAAGACTGAATGTTAGATTTTGTGCAAGAGATGTAGACATAATGTGAGAACATTTTTACGCAGTAGGTGACAATGACCTGGAACTTGCTATCTATGACTGTTGTGGAAGTGGTGATGACCAATGATTTTGAAAGGAATTTGAATTGGTACTTCAGAGAAATAAACTTGCAGGTCAGTGGAGATGGAGCATGGAATTGGAACTGAGAGAGCAGGCATGGGTTCAGTGGGCTGAATGGCAGTCTCCTGCACCATAATAACTCCATGACACTATGTTTGAACGTAACAATAATTCTAGTCTTGGGGTTAACGTGAACTTGGGAAATATCCTGCATTTATTTTAGCAAGTTAAAATAAATAGATATACAATACAACCTACCATTGTAGGGTGTTGGAGATTGCCAGCAGCCTTCACCCCATGCTGTTAGATTCCCATTGCTTACAAGCTGGTCGGATGCTTGAACAGATGACAGTCAGATCAGATGCTCAAACACATTGGCTTCAATAACAATGACACACTTTTCTTGTGAAGCTACTCTAGGCTCCTGTCCAATTTATTTATTGTCCTTCAGAAGCAGTTGGTTGTATAACTATGCATTTAGACATCTTATTAACACAAGAATGCATTTTCTTGAAGTTTCTCTTTCCCCCATAATGATAACATTGGCTGACAACCTGCTCATGTGAAAAGACATTCCCCTGGTTACCATGGCAATGTGGGGGGAGTTTGACAACATTCCTGGAGATAATTTCTCTAATGTTTAGTGAGATGGATTCAGAATGTGGTAGTATTACTTATCAGGTACAATTTTACATGAAATCCCAAAAATGATCAACTCTCGGTACAATACTGGTGTACTTCTTGGTCTGAAACTTGCAAGCAATGGTGAAGAAATTGTGCTTACTGCCAATTTCAACAAAAGCTCACCACAAAATTTTATTAGACTAAAAGGTCAAGTTCACTACAGCTAATGTGGCCTTGAATCTCAAAACATCTATAGGGGATCTCTGGTGTCCAACATCAGTGTGAAGTGATTAAGCTGGATAATCAACCAATCAGCTTGAAGAATTCTCACAGACAGCAAACTATGAAGTAAATGTCACAGATTTTAAATCCCTTGAAAACAAAATAAAGATGAGAACATAGACATGGGATTTAGATTAAAAACTGAAATATCAAAACTTCAAATCAAATGATACGTATATATTTTTCATCTTTAAAAACCATGGCTTTATAAATGTTATTGTGAATGAATGAGAGAGGTTGTTCAAAAATGATTAAGTTTATGCTCCTTTAGAAAAAAATGACATCTTAACAAGGCATAGCATTTTTAGTGGTTCTTCCAGTGGGAATTGTTGAAAATCAAAATCACTCATTCTCGATTAATTAGATCAGCAAAACCTATACCAGTATGCCAACGAAACAGGGGAAATAATGGTAATAACTTCTGAATTTCCATATTTTTACCAGCACGTGTGTGGATGGCGCAAGTTCCTGTGAGTTTTACCTAGTAATGACAGGGAATTCTGACCATTTATTGTCTTTATATCTGTGAATTTGTGCATCTCTGGTTCTCTGCTGCATTCATACATTCTTTGTAAACCAGTAAGCTTTATTATCAGTTTCCAGCTTGGAATGTGCTGAATTGCAATTTGCTGTTTTTCCAATATTTTGGTATATATGCATAGTGATATTTTAGGCAAACAATTTTAACTATACTGCTGTATGTAAATAAAACATTCTGTGGAGCACTGTGATTCTCATTACTATAAATTCTTGAAACATTAGTGTAAATTATGTCTTCTGAGGGAGGCACCTAAGCAGATGTTAACATCCAGAATCTATTCTTAAAAAACATTGACTTCCATTTCATTGGTGAGTCATCTGTTGCCCAAGCAACAAAAGAAGCATTTTCTATCATTCAGAATTTGGTTAAAAAAGTGCAGGCAATATAAATCATTCTTAAAAAGTTAGCTATCCAACATAATCACAATTATGTGTATGTGGAGGGAGAGTACTTTATTTTCTAGCTTTAATTCATGTCTATTAGTCTGAGAAATTGGGCTTTACGATGTATCCAGAGTTGCTTCATTGGAAGCCAAAGGGCCTTAAGTGGGTGAGCTGTGCCATTAGCATGGCACATGTGACATCCAGTGCCTGAAAAAACATTCACATGGGCATATCATAAATGCATTGACAGCTTTCCAATTGGCCAGAATGATGTCAATCCTCACAGCAACCTCTCAACTCCTCTGTTGTGTCAAAATGATCAAACTGCTTGTCTGACAATCCAGTACTTGAAGTACTGACATCCCATCTATTTAAACACTGGGGAAACTAAGTTGTGGTTTTCAATCCCCTCTATGACCTCAATCGCCTAGCAATTTACATTGTCTCTCATGTTAGCATCTTTCTGCCTGAGCATTACTGTTTGCAGCTTTGGTATTTTAAGTAACTCTGAGATGAGGTTCTGAATACCATTGTTAAAACCATCTATTTCTACCTTTGTAACATTGCCTGACTCTGGCCCTGCCTTGGCTAATCTGCTGCAGAATTTATGCTCATTTACACACCTTTTTTAGCTTGAGAATTGACTATTTTAACGCAATCCTGGCCAGCCACCAACATTCTACTCTCTTGTCAGCTTGAAGCTATCCAAATCTCTGCTGCCTGCGTCCTTACCCCCAACAAGTTCTAATCACCCATCATTCCCCTGCTTGCTGACCTACATTGATTGGTTCCTGGTTAAGCAATCCTGGTTAAGGCTGCAGAGAGAGATGTAAAATTGTGGTTTGTTTGCACAGTTATGTGAAAGGAAATTTGGAAACTTAAAGATAAAAGACAAGATGATAATGCAAAATAGTTATTATGATTAATGGTTACCAAAGTGTGACAGGAAAAGGTAAAGTTTGCAAGCTTTAGAGAGAACCGGTAAATAAAATCCCACCATGGCCTCTAATCAGCAGGCTCACGGTGAGGCAGGATTTGGAAGAAGATTTTAGGCAGCAGAATACTTTCATCTTCAGTGCTCCCACTGATGCTGAATGCCATGCATCTTGCTGCAACTCCTCTGTAGATCTCAAGAGGTGCAGTTGTCCTTGTATTCTGATGGTTCTGGTCTGTTTTGGTGGTTATAGGCTACTTTCAGCTGTGAGAGAGAGAGGAGGTAAAATATTTGTGATTGTGTTGTATTGTATTGGATGATACACCTGCATCAGATGGATAGCTGCAGATATGTTTAAACAGCAGGAGCTTGGGTGACATGGTGTATCTGAAAGTTAGGCCTCAGTCTTGAGGGATGAATACTGACTGGGATGTATCGCATTGAGTGCTGAGGCTGATGATATGTGGTGGATGAGAATTGTCCACTGTAGATCAGTAATTGACCTTGACCGCTGGCATAACTAATCTGAAATTCTTGCAGTACTGCTGCTAGGTCCTCAACACCAGACACCTGGTTACGTTCTCTTTACCAGTTGCTCTCATTCCCTTCTGAGGGTCTTTGTCTTTTATAGTCTCCTGAGCCTCAGGGAGGAACATGGTCTTCCTTGTGCTGTCAACCACCATAACCCCAGTGTTACATGCATCGACTTAGGAACCCTTTCTTTGCCAGGGTCCTATTTGTGCGACTGCTGCAAGCAGACAGTCTACAGCAGCTCCTTTTCAATCAATGCAGTTCCCTTTTAAGAAGAGCAGGCTTGTTGCACCAAATGATATCAGTTCCTGTTATTCAGTCTCCTGCTGAGTGCTCAAGCAGCCAGCAGAGCAGGCTCAGGCACAAGAAATGTTGCAATCATGTAAACGAGGGGAAACAACAAATTTCTCTGATGTCTGCCTGCATGGCCATAGATCTAGGAGGAAATTGGTGTAAATAAGATCAGAGACTTGAATGAGTGGCTCAAAGATTAATGTCGGGGAAATGTCAGTTCAAGCCACACGAAGCAGCAAAACTGGTCTTCACATGAACATTGCTGGGCACGTTATCTTGGTGAAGTTTGTAACTAAGGCTGCAGAGAGAGATGTAAAATTGTGGGTTTGTTTACACAGTTATGTGAAAGCAAATTTGGAAACTTAAAGATAAAAGACAAGATGATAATGCAAGATAGTTATTATGATTAATGGTTACCAAAGTGTGACAGGAAAAGTTGAAGTTTGCAAGCTTTAGAGAGAACCGGTAAATAAAGTCTGCTTATAGAAGAGTGGTAAAAAGATAGAATCAGAGCTTTCTATTTGAATTCATGTAGCATTCACATCAAAATAGATGGATTGGTAGTACTGTTTGAAATAAGTGAGAATGATATGATAGCTATTGCAGAGACACGTTTGCAAAGTGACACAGTTGAATCTGAATAGTCATGTGTACTTGACATTTAGCAAGAAAAGGAAGAAAAGCAAATGAGGTGAAATGATTTGTTAGTCAGTGATGAGTTCTATGCAATAGTGAGAAATGATCTGAGTTCAGATGATCAAAATATGGATTCAGTTTGGGTGGAGATAAAAAATAACAAAGGATAGACAACAATGATTGGAATGGTTTATAGGCCACTGGCAATAGCCACTCTGTAGGACAAACTATAAACAAGGAAAACTGGGAGTTTGAAAGGGAGGTACTGCAATAATCTGTGTGATTTAAATCTTCATATGGATTTGATAAATGAAACTGGCAAACATTGCCTAATGGATGAATTCATAGAATGTATTGTGGTCAGTTACTTAGAATGATGCATTCTTGAACAAATCATGAAACAAATTCATTTAGATGGATAAAGGAGAACCAAAAGTATTTGGATTTTCAAATGGTAGTTGATGGGGGTGTTACCTAACAGGTTACTGTACTAGATGAGAACTCACTTATTGAGGTGACATATTAGAAAGTATAGAAGATTGGCTAACAGAATTAGATAATCGGGATAAGTTGCATTATTTGTTGGTTGGCAAACTGTAACTGTAGGGCACAATTATTTCCAATCTGCCTTGGGCAAGATGAAGGGGCAGAGGAACTGTGGCCAGATTTTCTGATTATGCAAAGGTAGAAAAGCAAGTCGCAAGGAGGATACAAAGAGTCTACAAAGGGATAAAATTAGGCTGTGTGAGTGGAGAAGAATTTGGCAGTTGGGGAATAAAAAAGGAAAAATGTGATGATGTCCACTTTGGCAGGAAGATTAGAAAAAATAAAACTATTTAAAAAGTAGGATGCAGTAGTACAGGGGATTATGGGCAGTCTTGCACATGAATTACAAGATGGTAGGATGCAGGTTCAGCAAGTAATTAGGAATGCAACATTGAACGTTGGCCATTTTTGCAGGGGAGATGGCGTATGAATGTAGGGAAGGCTTTCTACAACAGTATAGGGCATTAATGAGACTACGCTTAGAGTAATAACTGTCTATATTTTTGGCCACTTTACATAAGGAGGGGTGTACTTGAACTGGAGAGAGGATGATTCCTGGTGTGAGCGGGTTGCCTTATAACAAAAGGTTGAGCCAGTGTGTCTCTTCTCATTGGGGTTTAGGAAAAATGTATCTCATTGGAACATTTAGGATTCTGAGGAGGTTTGATTGAGTAGACTCTTGAGAAAAACCAAGACTCAAAGTTTAAAAATCAGAGATTTCCCATTTAAGACAGAGATGAGGAATTTCTTCCCCGAACATTGTTAACCTTTAGCACTCCCTTCCCCAGAGACCTTGAAGGCGAGGCGTTTGGAAATGTTCACAGCTAAGGGTATCAAGAATTATGGAGGACACGTGCAAATAATTGAAGGACGACCTTCTAGAGGTTTATAAAATCATGGGGGGCATAGAGAAGCAAAGTTCTTTTTCCTATGATGGGGTAGTTCAAAATAAGGGGACATATTTTTAAGGTGAGAGAAGAAAGATTTAAAAAGGACACAAGGGGCAACTTTTTAAGATAGTGGTTCATATGTGAAGTGAACTGCCAGAAGAAGTGGTGGATGCAGGTTAGGTTATGACTTTTAAAAGACATTTGGATAAGTACATAAATAGGAACGGTTTGGAGGGATATGGGCCTGATACAGGCTAATGGGACTAGTTTAGTTCGGGAACTTGGTTGGCGTGGCTTAGTTGGACCGAAGGGTCCATTTCTATGCTGCATGACTCAATAACACCTGATGCTTTTAACATTATAAAATAGGATCAATTTACTGGAAAGTGTGGAGTAAAAGTTTATATGTGACTAATGAGGCTCCTTGCCATAATCCTAAGCCACCAATAACCAAAATATTTTATACAGAAATGACCTTTAATTCCTAATAATGCATTTGTTTCCTTTTCAGGATGTGGATACTGTCCCAGCAAGAACTCGAAAGTCTACTGTTAGTGGCTTCTGGTGTCTGACACTCGGATTGGTTATTCTTCTTTCTGGATTGATCTTGGGGACAGTCTACGTCTACAAGTATTACTTTGTTGCTCGGGTATAGTATACATTTTATTGATTTAAAATGTAATGTTTCTCAAAGTAGGAAAACAAAATTTGGTTATAATAAAACAAGACAACAAATTCAAATAGATTTTTGCAACAACATTCTGTGACATTGAGAAATAAAGCTTTTCTCATTTTCCAACTGTGCCATTCATGCTGGGAAACAAAATGGTAGATTGATAGTGTATCTATTTCCAACATGGCACAGTTGAAAATTGCTTGCTTTTAGTTAAGTGCAAGTTTAATAATGATCAGAGAGACTGGTGCTGTATGTACCCGAACTATTCTCTTCTAAAGGAATATATTTATAATTAAACCTTCTGTTGGAAGTGTTTGTGTTCTCATTATTATCTACATCTGTAACTAGATTTCACTTTGCAAAACATGATAGCTGATTTACGTTAGAGTTGAAATTTCTCTTAAGGGTAAGAAGGGCATACCTAAATTCTATTAGCATGTCATTAATTATTTGGAAAAAGCAGAGTTATTTTTGTAATTTTCATTTTAAATAACACTGGTTTAAATTTGACTGTTCTTCATTTGTTGGCAAACAAGTCAATGTCTTGCAACGACATCTCAATTTTTAATGGTGTTTACATTGTAAGCAGAGCAAAGTTGAAAGATATCAGTTAGTGCTAACTGATTTGTTAAATGTACTCCCTAATTCTCTAATTCTTTGATTTTAAAAATTTGATCAGAAATTACCAACAGATGAAGATGGCTGTTTTACATTTGCTGGGTTTGTACCATTTTGTGGAAGTATAGATTGATCAATTAAAAACACAATTAGAAACAAAAAATAACTTGAAGATCTGAGCCTGTTGCAACTTTGCAAGCAGTAAGGCCTCAGAGGTTGCAGCCATGATTAGTGCTTTCAGAATTGGATACAATTCTATCAATCATAAAACCACTAGAAAAGTATGTATATCCAGGATTCTATTACTGCTGATGAGGTCTCTGGGCAATTTAACAGTACTGCATGTGGAAAGATTTGAAATAATTTCATTATGTTTTCCATCGAAGTCATCTGCAGTATATTTGAAGAATTGAAATGTTTAAATAAAAAATAGTTGACATTAATTTTTCCCATGTTGTATAGCACACCAAAAACTTTAAAATTTTCATCAACAGCTTCTGTAATGATGCACATTTCCTTATACAATAATTTGCTTCTATTTTAAACCACTTGGGAGACTTATAAAAGATTTCTCATGCTTGTAGTGATTTTTCATAAAGATATGAGATACACAATGTACCAGCAGATGGAATTCTTTATTCATCAGATTCCTCTTTTAACAGTTCTCTTAGTTGTGATATCCTAACAGTAAGCACTATCTCTGGGAATACAGCACAACCGCACACACATTCTATGTCCTGAACTGAACTTGAATTCTGCAATGCGAAACATTGCAACTGAGAAGAGTGAGAAGAATTATTGTATTTCCAGACAAAATGTGTGTGTGGGGGTGGGGGGGAGGGGGCGGCGGGAGAGCTGGAACAGTATCCTTGGAGGCTCTTAGTCTACTGCATTTATTTGATGAAGAAGTCAGTAATTACAGAATGGAAACGCACATTATGTTTTACTTATAAGTGAGTTTATTTTGAATTTTAATAAAATGAGCTGGAATCTGGGCTTCAAACACTGCGGTACATCTGGGAGGGGAGAAGAACCTGGATGCTTTGTTTCAGGAGGCGATCACACCTGGTAGATTAAGTACTTCAAATTCAGTCAGTGACCAGCAACGGCAGGGTGTGATTGCAAGTGAGGCAAATTCAAAAAGAGTGTTTTTCTTATATTTTGTCTGAACTTGCATCATTCTGCATCACAACTTTCCAAGAATTATGTACATTTTCAAAATCTAGTAATATATTTAAATCACTTAAATAACATTCAAGTTTTTTCATAACTTTACAAATTTGAGCATGATACATATATTTCAGTCAAATTTTCCTTCTTCATTTTTGGCTGGGATATAGACTGCCTTCTATTGGCTTAGACTGCTTCCCTCTCTAAACATAATATGTTAAATTTGATAAGTGAACTTAACAAACCATTATTTTCCTGACTCATTGAGTAATTCCTTCAATTACATGTTAGGTAAATTCAGTGCATTGTAATCCAATATAGTTTTAATCTTTTATTTGGTATTTCACTGTCTGAAACTGTCGTTCCTCTTTCTGACTTCCTTTCCTGTGAATTGAGTTTCTGGCTTCCCTTTTGCTATTTAATCGTGGCATAATGTATGATAAATATGAGTGGAATTCAATGCTCATCAGTAATTCAATCCAATTGCTTTCTCGTGTACTTTGCATATATCACATGTCAAAATCTCAAGGGCAGCCTTCATTGCGTGGCGTTTTTATTTTGAGGTAACACAAAACCTACAATTAGACACATAAGTAGTGTCGAGACTTATCGTTTATCAACTTAAAATCACTGCTTTAAACTGCAAATTGATTTCCAATTTCAAGTTCTGTTACTAAATTGGACAAAATCTTCAAATCACTATGGTGGTTTCCTCTTGTGCCTTTGTCTGCCCCTTGTCTCATGAACTTTGGTTATCATACCAAGTTAGGCATTGACCTCATCCCCTTTGGAACTGATGCTTTTCCCATGTGAACAATTGAGCTGTCTGCCTGACATCAGCATCACTGACTTGGATGTCTAAATTGCTGAGCATCAGCTTTGTCTCACCCTGAATACTTGGTTCATCTGTTGCTGTGCCCGTGTCACCATGGACACATGCAGAATTTCTGTCACAGAAATACTGCTCTGGCAACTGCACAGTCACACTATTTCCCTTCTTGGTGATGGCGGTGTAAGACTTGTGTATTGTGTTGTATCTGTCTACTTGGATTCTCCCATCTTAGCAGAACTTCTCATCAGAATGCCTAGTTTCTCTTCTGTCTTGTGCCTAAAAATAAATGTAGCACTCTTTTCTCAGCATCATGAGTTTGGACTGTCTGATGAACACCAATGCCCCTCAACTGTGGCTTCTTTGTGTTCCACTGGCATCAAAATAGCAGCTCATCTGCCTGTTTTCCATCATGGTCTAAGGCTGCTCCAGACATGGCCAGATACAGTTGCAATGATTCTTTGCAATCTTTGCCCTCAGCTTGAGCGATCCACACCCAGTTCTCCTAAGGATTGGATTTGTTGTTACACCATTTTTTCTTGGCCATTTAGGGGCTACTCTGGGATAATGAATGTCTGTGACTTCAATGTAATCTGCAGAAATAGTCTGTGAAATGAATTGTGGCTTATTGTCTAAATGCAGAGGGTGTGGTAGATTTTGGCTTGAAAATATTTCAGTCAGTGCAAACACTTTTTTTCTGCTGTTGTAGACTTCATCACAACATGCTCATAGTAATGGGTTGATCACCACTAGAATGGACTCTCCTGATGGAAGTAGGCCTAAGAAATCAACTGTCACATCTTCCCATGCTGTGCACTGGTTCTGGTGAATTGGGTCTGCTGACAAGTTGACATCCAAGATATGTTTTGACAAAATGTTCTACATATTTCTCTATCCATTGCCACCTTACTTTGCTCTTCAGATTTGATTACCATCAGCCAATCCCAAGTGATCCTCTGAGCTAGTGTCACCAGTCTAGATCTAAGCATCTGCAGTATGACAGAAGTGTGCTGTGTGCCCACTATTTCAAATGGCTCTGTACACATCGAATACGCTATTCTTCCAATTTCCAGCTTGGATTCTATGTTGGATGTCATCCAATTCTGGATGTTTGTCTGTCTCTCTGTTTCTCTGGATGTAACATGAACTGCCAGAAACAGCAAGAACAATTTTGTTTCCTTCTGTACTGAGGTTCTGTGTGCCTAATGCTTTTTCAGTCTTCATGAGAGTGAGTCAGTGATGTTTACGTCTATAGCTATTTGAACCACTGTGGTGTCATCCAATGATCAGTCACCTTCTCTTTCCAGCAGCTAACACTTCACCTTACCTGACGTATAATGTTGGACCACATGATACACTATCGTATGTCACCACATAATTGTTCTTCAAATCGTTCATTGTGCATTCATAAACTGCCTTTTTTTAACCCCTCTTGTTAGAGAAAACACACGCATTGAACAGTAGTAATCTCCCTCACTGTGTTTTCTGCACCACTGTAACCCCACCCAAAAATAGACTGCAACTGTCAGCAGGCATTTCAACCTCCTCTAGCCACCACTCCATTTCATGCTGATGGTGCTGTCAAATCAAACAGCTCGATTCCTTGACTGCAGACCTATCAATGCCAGCAAATGACATTGTATAATTTCTCAGAGTCAGTCTGTCAGCTATCGATAAAACTTGTTCATAATACCCTCACTACATTATAGTGTGTGACCTGAAGGTATAAAGATCTCAGGCTTCATCTTATTTTGGATCAGCTGAGGGCACAACATTCCACTGGAATCCTGCTCTTGTATTGTAGACTGCAAGGGGTCACTAATTTATAAATGTTTGACTCAGGAATATACGTATTTACAATCACAGTCCCATGTAAAGGTGTAATTTTAAAGATCCAACTTATGATTGTTTTTTGTACTTAGAAACAGCTACTTTACATTGTCCTGCAGTGTGTTACAACTTGTGTATGTATTAACATGTGAACAGAATGAAGAACAGTCCCCATTCACAACTTGCGGACTGCTTGTAATAGTGCCCTTGTTAGCCCTGACACTTGTGTACCTGTATAATGTAAAGTTTTGCATAATTGTTGCAGTAGTTGTTGATTTCTTCAAAACAACAATATCTACAAAAAGTTTCTTATGTTACGAGGGATAATTTAACTCAGGGTGGTTTGGATGTGGAATGAACTTCCTAAGGAAGTGGTGAATGTGGGAACAGTTACAACATTTAAAAGACACTTGGGTAAGTACATGAATAGGAAAGGTTTGGAGGGATATGGGCTAGGAACAGGCAGGTGGGACTAGTTTAGTTTGGGATTATGTTCAGCATGGACTGGTTGGACCAAAGGATCTGTTTCCATGCTGTATGACTCTAGAATCATAGCTGCATCAGGTAAAACACCATTGGGTGGCAAATTCACACTAAATGTCATGACACAATCCTAAACTTCTCTAATTATTCTCATTGCCGTTATCACATCTTAGGCTGAAAGTGCAACACTTGAAGTCACAGATTTAGCATTATTTAACATCATTTAATCTCTACTCAGTTTGACTAACATCTAAAATATAAAATCTGACCTTCCAGTTCCAAGTCAGGTGACCTTGTATGTAATACAACATGTACCTTACAGTATCTGATCGGAGTGCCATATGGTATCTAATACTCACGTTCATACACAGTCAATTAATATCATAACATACAGATACCTGGAAGGGTTGAGGGGCTGAAAGTAATTGCACTGGTTGGGTTGGGTCAGACCAGTTTTTACACCAAATCAAGTCTGATCATGTCTACTTTGAATGAGCAAGCAGATAGAAGATCTGTAAAATCATTGTGTCATTGCCAGAGTGATTTGACTTCAGGCTGGTTTAAAAGTAAGCACTCCACCAAATTGTAGTTTTCGTGAAGTATTGCTTTTTGTTATTGCACATGGCTTCTCTGGTCAGATGTAACCAAAATCAAAAATTCTGAATTGATTAGTTACAACTATCAAGTCCAAAAATGGAATGGTACTGAGGTAAGTTATTTTAAACACTTTATCTAGCTGACAGTACAAAAGATACATCATACGTTTGCAAGTCAGATTTGTATACCAGCAGTTTAATCGTGTTGTTGCTTGGCTGCAGTTATTAAGCAGTATTTTCTTGGATTAGTGTTTGTTTTAATGTACGAAGCTTCAGGGAGGTAAGGGAACTGGTATTATGTAAATTCCAAAGGGAATTATATATTGTTAGAGTTACATTGAGCTCTTAGGTCAGATAAACAAAGTGTTGTCCATATATCCAAATTAGCACAGATAACGTCATTGTTTTTTGACTGAATTTCCTGAAAATTTCAACTTGTACATCTATCTTTGAGGCTCTATTTCTCTGAAATGCAAAAGGATAAACTTGACCTTAACATTTTTTTGGAGGAAGAAATAAGAATATAGGAAAGAAGAGAAGAAGGAGACTGGTTAGCCCCTGAAGCCTGGCAATAAATCCTGGCTGCTCTGATTGGAACCTTCTGTCATTACCCTTGACTGATATGTAAATCTGTCTAACTCAACCATTGAATATATAGACATGCAGCCTCACTGCTATCAGAGGCACTATATTCACATGATTAAAACCCTCTGAGAGAAGAAATTCCTCCTCATCGCAGTCTGAAATAGGATGCTCCTTTAGAAATGGTGCCACGTTTGTCCCTGCCTACCGGTAATAGATGCCTCCCAGGTAGGGGAAACATCCTGTCAGCATCCACCCTGTTAAGCCCCTCCCAATAAAATTATTAGTAAAATCACCTCTGATTATTCTAAATACCAATCCCTATAAGCCTAACCAGGTCAACATTTCCTCAGAAGACAAGGCCACTTCTTGGGAATCAAATCAGTGAACCTTCTGTGAACTGCGGGGTCAATACAGTGTGGAGCTGGAGGAACACAGCAGGTCAAGCAGCATCAGAGCAGTAGGAGAGTCAACGTTTCAGGTCTGGACCCTTCATCAGGACCGGGGAGAAGGAAGAGAGCTGGGAATTAAATAGAAGGAGGAGGAGTGGGGCTGGTAGAAGGTAGTCGGGATGGCAATAGGTGGATGCAGTGAGGGGTATTGGGGATTGGTCATTGGGAAGGGTGGGGAACATAGGTGGGGAAGAAGATTCACAGGTAGTGTTAGGTCAAGGATGCAGGGATGAGAGGGAGGATTGGACATGGGATGAGGCTGTAGGCTCCCGAGGCGGAATATGAGGTGTTACTCCTCCAGTTTGCGGGTGGCATCATTGTGGCACAGGAGGAGGCCCAGAAAGGACACGTCATCAAGGAAGTGAGAGGGGGAGTTAAAATGGTTAGCAACCGCCCTCTTCTGTGAATTGCTTCTAATACAAGTATATCCTTCATTCAGTATGTAAACCAGAAGTCTCTGGAGTACTCTAGGTGTGGTCTCCCATCCAAAATGGTTTAGTTAATTAAGTACTTTTGAAGTGTGGTTACTGCTGCAGTTTTTACATTTGAACAACCAAATTGCGCACAAGAACAACAAAATAGTGTTGCGATATAGATATCACAAAGTAGCAGAACAGTGAGGAGATTTTCTTGCTTTTGCCATGCATTTCAAGGTTTTAAAATCTTTCGTTTGGAATCTTACCAATGGGTAGGAGAATGTGAAAATTTCAGCCAGGTATGCGATTTAAAAGAGCTCCAGCTCCTGTACCATTGTGACATCTCCAGCTCCTTTACCTGTTTCTGTATGCTATCTCTAATGGAATGGACTAATTGCCAGTACTTGCTGAATTATGTGCTGGTTTGAACTGTGAACGATTACCTGCTACAAATTGATTTAAAACTAGAATTTTGATTTATCATAAAGGTTGTTATAGAGTCATACAGCAAAGAAACAGACACTTCAGTCCAACCAGTTGGTGCTGACGGTAATCCCAAACTAAACTAACCTCGTCTGCCTGCGCTTGGCCAATATCACTTCAACCCTTTCTGTATTTATCCAAATGTCTTTTAAACATTGTAGCTTTACCTGCATCCACCACTTTCTCTGGAAGTTCATGCACGCACAAACCAGTCTCTGTGTAAAACAAAAAATGCCCCTCCTGTCTTTTTTAAATCCTTCTCCTTTCACCTTAAAAATATGGCCCCTAGTCTTGAAATCTCCCACCTTAGAGAAAAGGGTGTTTCAAATGACGTTTGTAGATCTCGTGGAATTCATGAGCAGATTATAGAGCATCTGTGAGGTCAGCAAGTTTCCAGCCATCTGTGGAAATACTGCCTGACTCAAGGATTCTGTATGTTGTGTATTTGTTGACCTGCTAACAGACTGGAGACAATTTTACCCCCAACTGACTGATGGCAAATCAAGGGTCTGACCGGCCACATGTTTTACACCCCACCTGATTTACTTTAATATAAAAGCTTGCTTCCGTTGCTATTTACCAATAAAATGAATGTTTCCAACAGTGATATCACTCTTCCTTAGAGTAACTGAAATTGCCTTTTAAAATTCAGGCCAGAAGTCCAAATTTCCTCCACATGTAAAAATATCTTGTTCTCAGGAGTTTGCACATGCAAATTGGAATGGGGTCTTGATCTGTCAGAGCACTGGCCATTCTTGACTAAGCGACATGTCTTTTAAAAACCAGGGAGTTGCGTAATACATAAGTCTACATTGGTAGACTAGATGGGATACTAAACGGTTAATTATGTACAGTGTCAATAAAATAAGGGAAGGGTTATGTGGAATAATGCCTTCAACATTTTAATTTAGAAAGCAAATGACAGACACTCTAAAGTGAATTTCTGTAATATTTATAGCTGTCAACTGTCTTGAAGATGTAAAATTTTAATTATTTCCTCTTTTTAACTAGCACCCACAGGAGAATATGTTTCACTGCAGGGTACTGTATGATGAAGACTCAGCCTATGCACCATTCAGAACTGGGATGCAACTGGAAGAGGATGTAAAAATTTACCTGGAAGATAAAGTGGAGTTGATCAATGTCCCTGTGCCCCAGTTCAAAGGTGGTGACGCTGCCGATATCATCCATGACTTCCAACGGGTGAGTGCTGAGCAAGATACACATCACTGTAATAAGCTTTTGAGTGATTAAGTCATCACTTTAAAAAAAAATTAACAAGAAAACAAGACTTCTAGTATCACTGTTGCTGTTTTGTGTTGTTACTTGCCAGGATTAAAACAGATTCTGATTCTAGAGTTATTAACAGTGGTACAAGTATTCAGTAGCTTAATGGAAGGGTACAACTACATTTGTACCATTTTAGATCCCTTAGCCCCTCAATTTCTCAAAACAGCCCAACCTGGGAAATGTTAAGTAAAGGATGGATGCTTCCTCTCAAGGACAAAAACAAAGTTGCTGGAAAAGCTCAGCAGGTCTAGCAGCATCTGTGGAGGAGAAAACAGAGTTAACATTTCGGGTCCGGTGATCCTTCCTCAGAACTGCTGATGGCTGGGAAAACATCAGTTTATATGCAGAAAATAGGGAGGTGGGTGGGGTAGGGAGTAAACGATAGGATAGAGCCCAAAGAGAGAGAAAGACAGTTGGACAGACAAAGGAGTTGCTAATGATCATGCTGGGAGAGTGAATAGTTGTTAATGGGGACTGTTAGTGACTAACAACAGGGGGTGTGTAGTGGCAGGCTATGTGCTAACAAGGCCTGGTGTGTGGGGTG
>NC_063344.1:54585891-54589409 GCF_021869965.1 Rhincodon typus
GGGGGCTGGGACATGGGAGAGTTTAGGCCCTAAAATTATTGAACTCAATATTGAGTCCGGAGGGCTGTAGGGTCCCTAAGCGGAAAATGAGGTGTTGTTCCTCCAGCTTGCGCTGGGCTTCACTGGAACACTGTAGCAAGCTGGAGACAGAGATGTTGGCCAGGGAGCAGGGTGGTGCATTGAAGTGGCAGGCAACAGGTAGTTCAGGGTCTTTTTTGCAAGCAGAACGTAGATGTTCTGCGAAGCGGTCACCAAGTCTACACTTCGTTTCCCCAATTTAGAGGAGACCACATTGTGAGCAGCGAATGCAGTAGACTAGATTCTTGGAAGTGCAGGTGAAGTGTTGCTTCACCTGGAAGGTATGTTTGGGCCCTTGGATACTGGGGAGGGAGGAGGTAAATGCGCAGGTGCTGCACCTTCGCTGGTTACAGGGGAAGGTGCCGTAGGGCCGTAGGGCTGTGGGGAGGTGTTGGGGGTGAAGGAAGTATGGACCAGGGTGTCCCGGAGGGAACAGTCCCTGCGGAAGGCAGACAAGGGAGGGGAGGGGAATATGTGTCTGGTGGTGGCATCTTGCTGGAGGTGGCTGAAATGGCGTCTGATGATCAAGGTTTGTGGTGGTGGTCAGGTGCTGAGGGAGGTATTGGTCAGTATAGGATATGGAGGGGAGAGGTGTAAAGGAATTGAAGAGTGGCTTGCTCCCAGGTACTTCCTTGGAGTTGATGTCAGAGCAATATTTATGAGCCTGGCCTGTTTGTTAATTAGGGTTCCTCAGCCCTGTTAGTTAATAAGCAGCTCAATGAGTTTTCCTGTCAAAATTTCCTGTACCAAAACAAATAGAGAATGTAACAGAGAGTTCATTAAAGTAAAATTGTGTAGGATCATTTCTTCCACCTTGAAAGTACAAAACAGCTGCTGGTGGTAGTTTTCCACTTATCTTGGTTCATGGTGACTTGTCGGGCATCTTTGGAAATTGCACTCCTGTGCCTGAGTTTTGAGTCTCAGGAGCACATGTTATGAATTTAGGATTGGCACTGACACTGGAAAGATTTTCCATCCAATAATTAAGTTCTGCATTGGGAGGATGAATTTCTTAAATACACGATGGAGTCTCATGTGGGGAAAGGAAAGAAAATATTTTCCACAACTGAACTTACATTTCCTATGTTGTAGAGGTTGACTGCATATCATGACATCTCTCTGGATAAATGCTATGTCATTGAACTGAACACCACCATTGTAATGCCACCTCGCAACCTATGGGAATTGCTTACCAATGTGAAGGTAAGTCTTTTTTTTTCTTATTGCCCTTTAGGCAATTCAGTCAAATTCTGTATAAATGAGGATTATTCTATTTAGTAATAATGGATTGGGTTTTCAATGTAGCAAATGGAAATGAAAATTGATACTTTTGATAATGGGCAACAGATCTGCAATGACATTTCATATTGGGCATTAAGTTGAAAATCTATAGAAGATCCAAGGGTTGGATTTTCGGTACACATATGTTAATACGTTTGATTGAAATTCCTTTATTAATTGCTTAAACAATGGAATTGACTTATTAATTTTAAATGCAATTTGAACCTCTTTATTTTCACTGCTATTCTTCCTGTTATGCTTCCTCAGGTTGTTAGTTAATGCTGCTTATGAAAAAGTTTCTTGTCAGTATTTTCTATGTGGAAACAAACACAGGCTGAGAAACTTCATCAAAGTAAAGCTTTGACGGATCAATTCCTCCCCCTTAAAAATGCAAAGCCAGGCTCTATCTTAAGAACAAACTGTCCTAACATTGTCAATGTTTGCAGTAGACTTTGTTTTAGTTAACAACCAAATGATTCATCTTCACAGAAGGGAACCTACCTCCCCCAGACTTATGTTATTCATGAGGAGATGGAAGTCATAGAACAAGTCAGCAACATGCAGCAATTGGGTTCCTTTATCTACCGACTGTGCAGTGGAAAAGAAACCTACAAGCTGAAACGCAGGAACGTTAAGAGAGGTAAAGAATCTTCCTTTTATACAGTTGCTCCTAGTGTGGGTTTTCCATTTCATCCCAGGTGAATGGTACCCATCTGGATATGATTACTGACCCGATCTCATCTGACAACAGATAAATTTATTTTATGGAGCTATTATCAATTTAATTTTAGTCGTTTTGCCGATCTTACTAATAACTCTATTGTTATGAGAGATAGTAAATTCAAGAATTGCTGAAGCTTATTAAAATAGTCAATATCTGACTAGGAGGCTGAGATTGAAAAGGGGTGTGTTTTGACTGAAACTTTAGAGTCAAACTCCGTTTTGAAGGCCAGAATTGGGAATATTGGTCAATAGGGAAATGAAACTCATTTGGGGTTGACTGGGCCTTAACAGGAACAGGTACTTGGAAGCCAAGACAGATTGCATCCCGTACTAACCTAAACACACTCTAACAATATTAATCAGTTAGGCTGGTTTGAACTCCTAATTCAGAAAATATCCGGAATAGTATATTTTTAAAAAATGCTGATGCACATCTAAAGAAGAATGAATCACAGCTTAGCATAAGAAATAGGAGCAAGAGCAGGCCATTCAAGCTTCTAAAGACTGCCGTAGTATTCTGTATGCTCATAGCTGATCGGCCCGAGCCTCACCTTCTCTTTCATGCCAGCTCTTCATAGCCATCAACTCCTAAATATTTTAAAAAAATGTGTACTTCCTTTTTAAATCCTTTTCAGTGATCTTGCATCCACAACCCACTGGGGTGGAGAATTCCAGACATTCATTCCCCTCTGGAAGAAAAAAGTCCTTCACATCTCAGTTTGAAATTACTGTCCTGTTATTCTGTATCAAGTCCACCAGTTCAAGATTCCTCTGCTGCTGGAAACCTCTTTTCAATATCTATTCTGCCAAATGCCCTCAGAATATTGTATGTTTCAATTCAATCATTCTTCGTCCTTCTAAACTTTTGATGAAAAGAAGTCTAATATGTTTAGCTGCTCTTGATATGTCAACTGCTTCATCCCAGCAATCAGCCTAGTGAATTGCTTTTGAACTGCCTTCAATGCCAATTTCTTAAATATGAGGCCAAAAACTGTTCACACTATTCTACGTAAGGCCTCCCCAGCACCCTGTACAATTGTGACATGACTTCTCTATTTTTAAATTACAACCACCCAGCTTTAAATGCCAATATTCCACTTGCCTTTGGAATTACCTGCTACATCTGCATGCTAACTTTTGTGTTTCATGCACAAGAACACGAAGATCCATCTGTATTGGAGTTGTTGGTTGGATCGCCGAGCTGACTGGTTTTCATGCAAACGATTTGACTCCCTTCTAGGTGACATCGTCAGTGCTGTGTAGCCCTCTGTTGAAGCACTGTTGTTCTGTCCCGCTCTGAATTTATATAGTCCGGTCTGTCATGGTGCGCAGTCTTGTTTCTGGTTTTGTACCATAGTTGTATGTAGATGGAGTCTATTTCACCATGTTTGTTCATTGCATTGGTGGTTGAAAACCAGGCCTCCAGGAATTCTCGT
>NC_063344.1:54594409-54620775 GCF_021869965.1 Rhincodon typus
CAGGAAGGCTGAAGAAGGGTCTAGGCCCGAAACGTCAGCCTTCCTGCTCCTCTGATGCTGCTTGGCCTGCTGTGTTCATCCAGCTCTACATCTTGAACATATACACACACAGATGTAGAATAACAAAATTGTATCTTTAAAAGGGCATCATTTCTTACTATGGTAACACAATATGATTGCTCATTGAGAACAAAATCATGGCAGCAATATAATCTCTACATCAAAAATATTTCAGCAATATGCACTTTTGGTAACTCTCCTTCATAAATTTCTACATCCATACTTATGATGAAAAATAACCATGTAACCTTGTTAAACTGAGGATATAATTACAATGTAAAACTTTCCACAGGTAGTTCCCATTATAAATGTTGTCATTTAAATTCACTATGGAAACATAAATATGTGGAGAGAATGTAAGAATTTCAAGTAGGGAGTGAATCGTATGTATATTCCCTGTTCTAATTAATGCCTGCCAAGTAACTCTGCTTCACTTGAGTGCTGACAGTAGGTATGAAAATGGATGAGGATTATGTAAAATTAATGTTCAAAAATGAAAGTTTTCCTTTTCAAATTGAGCAGTGGTCATCTATGCGCATTTAAAGCATGTACCAATTATTATTTCACTTTCTGTTTCAGCTATTGAAAAGCGTGACATCAAGAGCTGCCAGCGTATAAGACACTTTGTAAATGTATTTGTGGTTGAAACATCCATTTGTGAAAAAGACTGAAGGCATAAAGCCAATTGCTTGCAGTATCTATGTTATCAAGGCACAGCTGATTGCGGTTATTCTTGCACTCGAGATCCATCATATATTAGTTTCTTGCACTCTTGTTCATGTTTCAGTGATGATTCTGTAATCCTGCTGTTTAAGTGGTCACAGTTGCATTTTAACATTGTATTAGTTGCTTTCTACAATCCAACGGCCTTTGTGCTGATGAACAAATCAGAAAAATGGATAGACTGTCCTCCCACCTTTTAAATTGCATGGCTGTATTTGTTGAACATTTCAATCGAGAGTATGTATTTTACAACATAATTAACAAATTTCAGTTGAAAAGACAAAGTAACAAAAATGACTATTTCAGCCAAAACGAGAGAAGAGAGATGTACATCTGAGCCAAAAATGAGTGTTGCGTGTTCTTATGTTGTAAATGTAGCATAGAAGTAATGACATGCCTGAAAGAATAAAACGGAATCAAAATTTGACTCAGATTTTTTCTCCTTGTCTCATTTCTGCCTTCACTGTTTCTTTAGTTAAATTTGGAAGTGTTAATCAGACATGTTGTGGTTATAATGGTCATAGTCACATCCTTGCGTAAATTGGTCTGGTCAGCCCTATGCACAGGCTAAGCACTTGAGAACAATACTGAGCACACAGCATGTTATGTTTCAGAGAGCAGGCTGATTATTCTTTTCTTCTTCAAGCCATAGACCAACAGGAGACATTCAAGATTTGACATGCAATTCCATGTACTCCATCCACGTACTCCAAAAGACTGCAAACAGCTTTGTACCACAGCTCATTTACATGGTTCATGGTTTCATACTGAAATAAATGCAGGGCTTCAAAATCGTCACAAAACTGTCAATAATAATCTCTCTACTTTGGGAATATGCAGCAGTAAGGTGATAATAGTTGCACTTGCTGATGCTGCTGCTTCTTTGTGCAGGAGAAAGGTAACAAATATGTTATGTGTAGATAGCACCATGACTGCAATGGCAGCTAGCTTCTATATTTGCCTTCAGGGAGATGGAGACAAAAGTTTTGCTGGAGGAGGTAATCTTTTGGTATAGTTTGATGGTAGCTGTTCTTGCATGACTCAAACTGGTTATGTTTAGGATCCTATGCAGTGTGTCCCAGTGTTCATTACCAAATATCCATGTCTAATCCATGGATGGATGCAGACAATAAAAGCTTGGGTGCCTACTGATCTTCATAGAATGTATTTCATTATGGACCGTATTGCTGGAGCTTTTGAACTAATTCCCATCATGTTTTTTAATTTGATTACTGGCTACCTGTTGGCTTAGATTCCGTGCTGTTCCTTGCCTCTCTCTAACTTTGTTTTTATCTTTTCTTGATTCTGATAAAAACTTGGAACTGCTCCAATAACAGTCACATTCCCAGCGAAGTACAAAATATTTGAACTTCACTCCCTTAAATGCACTCCCTTAAATATGGCAGAAAATATTTGACAATTTTATGTTCTAAGTGTGTATCGGAGGCAGAAATGGAGCAAGAGAGGCCATAAATTGATGAATGACTCAGCTTCATTCAATTTCTTCTCTTTGAATGAAGTTATGGTTAATTCTAAAGGGTAGGAATGTCCTTCCTGCATTTACATCCCCTCTTCCCTGCTGGAACTTTGGGATCACATCTTTGTAGATTAATAAGGAGGCTCCTCAATCTCCCCACAATCAATCCAAGGCAGTGGAAGTCAACATCTGTGCAATTCTTTACCGCAATTGGACTTCACAAGAGGATTCAAATGGGAACTGATTCAGACTTCAACTACTCAAACTGTGGCACCTCCTTTGGAATCGTAGAGTTTTATCCCTATGTTTTGATTTCTGCATGTTGTTGACCCACTTCTCAGAATTTGTGAGAGTATCTTGTTTGGTAAGAACAAAATGATAGAAAGAACTTCCCATGTCGAGTTGGATAAAAGTAGTAAACAATTTTCATGTTTAAAAAAGAGAAATAGGAAGAAACAAATGTTAACAGAATCTAATTGCTCCACCTACCAGTTCTTATAAGTTAAAAATAAACAAGTTACACTCAAAATTCTGGAACTTCATTTGCCGCATTTCTTTCACCTCTCCATGTGGCTGATGGACTGCAAACAGATTGATTGTTATTCAGCACATGACTGCAGTGCAGCAGTGAATGTGGCACCCTGAAATATTTGGACATAAAAATTGGTTTCTAGCTCTTCACAAATAATATAACAATACAACAATATAGTAGCAGTGCTAGAAATATTTTAAAGTAGCAAAAGGAGTCATGTCTCTTTTAAGGGTTTCATCATTGTCATTTTCAAAGGGTGACAGAACTAAATAATGCCTACAATTGATTTTACGCTCTTGACCGAGGATGTATTTATAACCTTAATCTTGCATACAAAATGGTGTGCTTGCTGAGAATATCAGTTTCAAAGTAGTTTAGTGTTCTTCTGTTCTATTTCAAGTGTGATGATTGTGGTGGGAAGCATTTAGGTTATTTAAACTTTGTGATGTTTAGTTTCTTAATGTTGTCTTTATGGGCAATGCTTTATTTGATTGGACTACACTTGAATTTACCACTTTTTTTTCTGCACTTCTGCAGCCTCCTTACAATTTGCTGCTGCATTCAACGAAGTGCCAATTGAAGATGAGATAGCAGCTGATCAATAAAGGTTATGGATGGCTGGACAGTTAACATATAGGGAAAAGAATCACATTGTTGAAAGGTTTCTGCACCAAATTAATGAGGAATCCCAGCACCTTCTTATCTGAAATGAAATACAAATGATCTTCCCAACTTGCATCCAAATGACCAACACCAAACAAGATTTTGACCAAAGTCAACTCTTGAGAGTCCTTAGTGTACACAGCTGTCAACAATGACATGCTGTTTCATAGTCCATTGATCTTATCTCTGAAATACAATGGAATGCTCTTCATTTTGAGGTCCCTTGTGAGGAAGGGTGTGGATGGGGTAGGGTTGAACAGGGAGCCATCATGGTCAAGGTGAAACCAATGAGGATTCAATCCCTAGTAACTGAGCTACTGATCTTGATTCTGTATGAGTCAAGCAGTCTACCAACAATAGAATATCTGACTAGCTGAATTAGATATTGAATTGTCAACTTGTATTGGAGCTTATAGCATCCAATAATTCATATTTTTCTGAATGATATGAATGTCAGAATCTTAAAATATTCTGCCAAAGTGGCTTTATTTGCTACTTTAACAGACACACATTGTAAATTTAAAACAATTCCTGTCTTTACATATTGCCCTTTAAATTTGACAACATATTGCCTGTTTAAATGCACCAACAGCTCAACTGCCAGTGTTGCAGACAGGGAATATGGTCATTTTGATCAACAGGCCGTTTGCTGCCTGCCATATCAGTACGAAAAGAGGGGCCTAATGCCTGTTTGAAGTCTGAAGCAGATTGGTGTGATCTGAGGCAGTGGCATCATTGTTGGCTGTATTCAGTAAACCTGGACTTTGGCACATGTGCCACCACAAGGCAGTGATTTTTTTTCAAATTTTTATCCCTGAAAATAGAGCAGGAGTGTTCCTCTTAATCCCACACTTAAGGAATATGGTCAACAAAAATAAACAATAATTGTGAAATGTAATTGTATAAAGTCATACCTATGGCTAAAGTCAGCAGAAGCGTTAATCACACTATGCTTGATGAATGGGCATACAAGGGATGTCAAAATATGACAAGCAGTATCAAAGAGGAAATGACAAAGCTAACATTGTTCAAAGAGACAGAAATATGCTAGACATGATGGAATAAAATTTTCCAATGTAAGTTCATACAATTGCTTCCAAACCGATAGTGCTGCTGCAACTAAATAGAACATGGTGAGATTCATATTTTCAGCAATAAAAGGGTTTATAATCATTGTTACTATTAGAAACAATAGGCATAATCTTATAAGGATCTGAGCGATGTGGGTGAGATGTTTGGTGGAACCAGGAATGAATTCCAACAATGTCTATTCTCAACATCGAGATCATCTTGCTCTATCTTTTGCACATTTCACATGCAGTGTTGTAAGACTCTTGCTGGTCAGCAAAGAGTTGCCAAGTGATGGCAATTACCACTTGTTAAAGTCTTTGATGCTCAAATCATCTCATTAATATTCAGTTTGTGTTCTCGCTAAACTTGCCAAACAAACTAACCATCAGGAAAACCTTTTCTGAATTTTCTGAAGAAGGGTCTAGGCCCGAAACATCAGCCTTCCTGCTCCTCTGATGCTGCTTGGCCTGCTGTGTTCATCCAGCTCTACACCTTGTTATCTCAGATTCTCCAGCATCTGCAGTTCATACTATCAGGAAAACCTAGCATGGAAACCAGAGTGGATTTGGTTCACAGCCTCCTCTGGGAAACCTCCTCCTTTCCCATGGCCAAACTGGAAAGGAGGGCAAGATCTATGAGCACCAGTTGCATGCACCCATCCAATACGGTCACTGACTCATGGCCTTCAGGGAGCCAATGCCATCACCCTGGCATCTCTCCAAAGCACTGGCACTGCACTCTGCAAGCCCAAACATCTTTAGCAGGGCATACCAACAACCAACACTGTATGGCTACATCTAGTTCAGATACAGCACAGGAATAGGTAACCAGTCTATGGCATGAATCAGGCTGCCCACCAGAGCCCATCCACCTGATGCCCATCTGTCAGACCATGATGAAGGTGGAGGGCCTGACCTTCTCTGCAATGGCCTGAATGGAATCTGCAGAGAGCCTGTGTGAGGTCCCATCACCGACTGGGTGCCTCCTGGCATTGCCCTGTCTCCTTGTGAGGACGAGGCATCTGGACTTGAGTCAAGAATCAGCATTCTCCTCTTGCTCTGTTTTCGATCTTGAGGGCCAATGGCAGGGGCATTGGGGTGTTGGTGGGTGTGACTCTCCAGTATCCCCAGAGGATGCAGGGCCTGTCTGTCCCATGGCAGCTACCAACCTGTCCAAGAAGGTGGGCATATGGTCACAGGACTAGCTGTTTTGCTGCAGCTTTTTCAGCTCCGAGGGCCGGTGCAGCCCATAAACCAGTCTGCTGCTGCTCTTCCCTATGTTTTCCTGGGATGTTTCTCACAACCAAAACCATAGAGTCAATTCCTGTCAGGGGCTTGGTTTTCAGCAGTCCTCTGATGGCTAGTGCCTTAGGGTGTTTCTACCTCTTCCATCTGCAGTCACTCTCAGCGTGATTTTCAGCAACCACTAAAGTCACACTGAGAGCATGGCGTGGCCTCCATCCATCCATCACTGTCAGTGCTGGTGAGGGGTTCTCAGGTAGCTTGGCCAATGCTTCTTCTAAGGCATGGTGGTCAACATGTCCCGTGGGACAAGTAGCTAGGTCTCTGTTGATGTGCTATGGTTGGTCAGTGCATTTGTTTCACAGAAAAGGTGAAAGGAATCGCAACCAGTGGTTACAAGTGACATTCTCTGCAAGTCATTGACATCCTGTTTATGGTCAGTGTTGCCAGATATGAATTTTTCAACATCCTTGTCTTGTGGGGAAGTTCCATGCTTAAGTGTGCCCCTCACTATAGCAGAAGCAAAGATCAGAAGAATCATTACTGTGCTAGTTTTATAAACTCCCATCTTCCAATACTATCAATTAAAGTTGTCCAGCCATTATTAGGCCTGCAGGGAATGATCAGACATGTGGGGCCTTGTGAGAAAACACCGACATCTCTTCACACATTCTGACCAAGTCCCTGTCGTTGGTTGTTATTTTGTTATAGACACGTGAGGACAGATTTACTGACAAACGAGCTGACTTTTTTGATTCTGATACAAACAGAACTTCCACAGTGTATGGAGCTGATTTTCTGCTGCTGCAAATGCTACAAGTCAACACATTACAACCACAAAGTCAGCTTGAATTTCTAGCCTGCAAGGAGGTTGCAATGCTGCTGTTTTATGACTGGCAACAATCCCACTGACTTGGGGTTAAAAATTCAGACAGACTCTCTCTTCTTGATTGATATTCAATGGGTCTTGTCCATCAAGTGCACAAACTTCTAAAATCCCCCACTGATATCGGTGCAGATATCGGTGTACCTTTCAAAGTGTAAATATTCTGCTTCTTGAAATTAGATCATTCATCACAGCTACACGAATGTGTACTTCATTTACTTTCACAATGTAAATTTTAACCCAAATCTTTTAGAGCTAACCACAGTTAAAATTCAGAAAGATTTGAGGTAATTCAGAACACAATGCATGAAAATGTAAAGCAGCTGTTCATAAATACAGGAAAAGTTTGTACATTGGCTTTTTAAAATCACAACACTGGCTGGGTTCATGTTCATAAGTGTTCTTAAGTTGAGTGTGGACACCACACTGATCTGATGGCTACTTAAAATCAGAGTGGCAGAGTCTGGTGCTGTGGTCTTCTTCATCCATCCTGTTGAAATGGGCACTTTCTGCTCCATCACTCTGTCCAGCAGGACTTCCAGTCCCTGTCTATGAAGCAGAGTGCCAACTTGCCTTTCTCAGACACGTGTTTTCGAACTGTACAGCAGCACACTAAGGGCAGTTCCTGAGCCACAGCATCTGAAATGGTGTGCAGCTGAGATTAAAATACAGTACCACAATGACAATGCTTAGACCCCAGCTATCTATATCAACTATCTCTATGTAGGCATTACTTGTATCATTTCCAAGTTTGCAGATAACATCAAACCCTTTGGAGTAGAAATTGTGAGGAGCCAACAAAAACATTTCAAGAGGATTTGGAGTAACTAAGAGAGTAGACAAATATTCAGCAGATGAAATACAATGTGGAGAAGTGTGAGGTTATCCACTTTGGTGGAAGAAACTGCATGTAAAGTATTTCTAAAATGGTGAGAAGCTCAGGAATGTTGACTCGGGTGTCCCTGTTCATATGTCACTGAATATCAACTTGCAAGTACAGCAAACAATTAAGAAGGATAAATGTTATTTTGGCCTTTATCACAATGGTATTTGTGTGCAGGAGTATAGGTGTCTTACTACACTTGTGCAGACCCTTGGTGAGACCAGACCTGGGATATTGTGTGCAATTTTGATCATCTTCCCCAGGGAAATATCTTCTTGCCATTGACGGAATGTAACAAAGGTTCACCAAACTAATTCCTAGAATGGATAGATTGTCCCTTGATTACATACATTGGGCCTATTTTCTTTGGAGTTTCAAGAATGAGAGGTGATCTCATTCAAACATACAGAATTCTTACAGGGATCATCAGGATCTTGCCCCTGACTGGACTGTGGTGGTGTGTCTAGAACCAGGGAACACAGTTTCACAATATGGAGCAAGCCACGTAGGACTGAGGGAATTCTTCATTCACAGCGTAGTAAGTCTTTGGAGTTGTCTGTGCCAGAGGGCTGTGGAAGCTCAGTTGTTGAGTATGTTCAACACTGAGATCGATTTGTACATATTAAAAACATCCAGGGATATGCGATAACTCAGGATCATGGTGCTGAAATAATCAGTTCTGAGAGATCTGAAATCACAACAAACCTTTCTCAATGAATGATTGCACTATGTTGAAATAGAGGATAGCAAACTGTAAAAATAACTGCTATTTGAGCTATGCAGGATGTGATGAGGCAACATAATATATTTCGTGTTGTACTTAAAGTGATCAGTTACAATGAAAACCTTATCATTTAACAAAATATAGATATACATCTTAGCTTTGAATATTGTCTTATCAGTAGACTCTTACGTTTTGCTGCCGGTTTAAGTGGAATTTTTCAAGTATGGCACAGAACAGAAAAGTGATAAGAGATTTGCATTTCAGCCATTTTATGCCATCCAAATCTAAACTTGAATTATTTGATCCAATGACTGAAATCAAATATGAATGATCTCACTGAGTAGTAATATAATGTACAAATTAGAAACTGTAAATTTCACCACTAAGCAGCAGACGGACAGCTTTTGTTTTAAAGGCTGTGGCTAGATTTTTCACAGATTCAGAAAGTCAGGGGGGTCTCCTAATTTAGGCTTTGTCCCCATGCTGTAGAGTTTTAAGTATTTGCGACATCAGTGATCAGTTCCGAATTCAGAAGCCCAGTTGATTCACAGTTAGTTCACCTTCTGGCTTCAGGGAAAGTCAGGCTTTGGTGAATTAACAGTATGTCTGGATCAGGAAACAGAGTTCTACATTGTAAACCCTCTCATCAGTGCCAAACCTGTTGGTTTGTTCAACACTGTGTTTTCTATCATTAGAATGGAATAACCCCCTTAAAAGCATACGCTCTACTTTCGCTGCAGTTCATCTCTATTGTAAAGTAATGTACACATAAACGGAACTGAAAATTGCTGTTTTGTTGAAACTTTTCACCTTGCATCCATCAGGACATTTCACAAGAATACAAATTCAAAGGGGAAATCAACATTTATACAGCATGAGAGCAGAGTGCTAATTGATTGGCAATGGACTCTGATTGTTAGAGCCATTGCTTTTTCAAAGGCTGATGATCAAGAAAATTGCCAGACTATCTAATTGCGTAGTGTACCTTGAGGACCAACTAGTCAACAGCGACACTGTGAAATGCATTTAGAGCAACTAGACGCGTAATTGCATAAAAATACAGTCAGCTGATCCAGTGGTCAATCTCACAGAGTGAATTTGCTAAGGCCCAAGTGATCTATTTAGGGTATGTTGTAGGTCAAGGACGGATGTTTCCCAGGTCTGCAAAAGTAAAAGCATGAGTACAGATTCCCATTCTCACAAGAAAATGGGGAAATCATGAGATGTTTGGGAGCATGTGTGATCTACTGAAAGTTCATCCCTAACTTCAGTACAGCAGCTGCATCACTAACAGATCTACTACAGAAAAAACAACAGTAGTATGGACTGAGAAAAGCAAAACTATTCTTGAAAATCTGAATGCTATTTTAAAATGTGAGCCTGTGTTTTCAGCTTCAAACTTTACACAAGCATTTAAAGTAGCCATCAATGAGAGAGACATCAGGATGGTAGCTATCGTCCTTTAGGAATGCACATCTAGATTAGAAAGACCAATCAGGTACTTCTCCAAAAATAAGTCAAGTATTATGACAATGGATCAGGACCCCAAATTATTTAAGGATATTTTTTGCTCTCAAGTCCAAATGTGTGGTTTTAAAGGACTGGTGTAGAAAAACTGTGGATTGAAATTCTGTCTGACATAATCCTATGTGAGGCTAATGGAATATTAAACATGCACATTATCAGGGAAAGTTTCAACAGGGAGAAATTTAATAAGAAAAGGTAATGAGAGCATTGACTACCATTATGCTCTCAGCAACAAGCTATTTTTGGAAGACATGTCTATTTTGCCCTGCAGGAACACTCAAGGACAGGTTAAAAAGCCAATTACAACTCTACTGAAGTGGGCTTTTGTGACTCAACACTCTTGTGTTTACCATTCTGGGTTTGGGCATTAGTGTGCTGTGGTTGTCACAGTCGAAGAACCAATCCCACATTAACCCTGTGATGTAGGTAATAGTTCTCTCTTTTCTGAGTGGTGCAAACCAATTAAAAATGAAACAGGACAACAAAGGATTCTCTCATCCTGAATGTTAGAATTCGACTCCAGGCAAAAAGAATCTCAAAATAAAGAATCTCAACCCATCTGCACGACAAAGGATCATGAAACTGAATGTTCACGAACTAAAGTCAACACTACTTGCAATCTCTACTATGCTGGCTGCAACTTTTAATAATCCACTTTTCCTGAACAATTCAGTGACTGAACAATTTACTTTACTTATACCTTTATGGACTCACTTCTCACGTATTTCTAATTGTGTGTTGCATCATCCATTCATTTTTGTGCTCAGTAAACAATAAGTTCACTCATTTTGTTAATTCAAGAAAGCCTGGTTCAAATGGTTCCTTTCTTTAAAACATCAGTTCATTTGGGTCTGGGAGAAAGCATTACGTTGGGGAAGCGATCCTTCATAAATTAATCTTGTTGCAACCAACCGAGGTGTGGGTGAACGAAGATGGGGAACCAATTCATCTCCCCTCACCTAGGAGTTTCACAATTTTGCGTATTCCACCTGCCACCGTAACAATTTGTGGAACTTTGTGAGGGGGTTTGCTTGTCACATCAGTAACACTCTGCACTACCAAATGACTAAATGGTACTGAATTGTGCTGGCAGCAGCAAATAAATCACACTTTCCACTGATCTTGAAGAAAACTGCTGCCAAAGATCCAACAATCACAATAATGTAGAATTCCCCCTTTCTAATCTTGTTTTAAATCTGGTGTGAAGTCAATGAGATGACTGGATGTGCAACACCAGTGATTGTCCATATGTAAGCACCCAATTACATTGAACATTACACACTCAGCAAAGCAGGTAGTTTAATGCAGATATACTTCACTATTTAGTTTAAATTTCAGATAGTGAAATATATGATTGATTGAATTATGATAGAATCTAAAGTTTATAAAAAAAACTGTTTATAATACCGCCATGTGGAATATTTATCACAGCAGAAAAAACGACATTCCACCATTATAAGATTAACTTCATAGTTGCTAGTGAGTATGGTCTGCAGGCACTATGAAATTAGTGTGCCATTAGAAACCCAGTTACATTTCATTCAACGAGTTGCAATTTTTTTTCAAGGGTATTTAAAATTAGACTAACACTGGATATTCTTCTCAGTTCATTAATTTCCATTAAATGCAGTTTAGGTGCCTTCAGCAGTGTATCCTTTGGAGAAGCCTAGAATCATTGACATCTGCTATTTTGGGCGCCTGGATCGTTAGGTTGGAATGCTGCCACCAATCTCATTTCTAGATATTGTCTAATCAACATGTTCATAGATGGTATGATGCTCCTCTGGAGCAAGTAGAACTTGAACCAAGGCCTCCAACCTCAATGCTGGGGTTACCATCACTGTGTGATAACAGCCCACTTCTCATTTCTATGGTGAGTCTAAGGACTTGTCATTATTAGTGGGAGGATAGACTATTGGTGAGTCTTAATAAGTAGAGGAACTTGACTTACATAGCAAGAGGTAGTCTATCGCATGATGGAAATAGGTACAAATTACATTTACTCATAAGTCATAATTATTTAAGACTATCAGGAGCCAAGAATATTGCTTCTGCCCATTTGGATATCATACAAACCAACTGATTCCACACCCAAACACTATGTGACATGATCAGATTGGGTGAAGGTTAATACAAGGTTAACAAATGTGCTTTCAGAGCTTGTCCAACAACATCAACTTTTATATTCTCTGATATTCTACAGCTGTGGGGAATTCAGTCTTTATGGTTAGAATCAATGCATTCGGGTAGTGAATGCTGAAAATGTTATCGTCATCATAAAATTGGTATCATTACAAATATATTAAAATTTCAAACCAATGCACAATTTCTAATTGCAAAATCTCACCTGTTGTCATGTTAATGGCTCACTTGTTATGAAGGAGTGGTTGACCCCCCCCTCTGATAACTAAAACCAAAACACCCAGGGAAGCTCACCTCATCTCGTAATCTATTAAAGGAGTGGTTAAATGAAAAAAATCCCTGATACTCTCTTTATAATCAACAAGTAACAATTTATCTACTTAACTCTAACAATTAACAAATTAACAGAACTACTAACAAACCGTACTGTTCCCCCTTAATTACTAACTATTCCTGAAATAAACAAAATTCTAATGGCATGCTTTCCTGTAGATACAAGTCCCACTTATATAAACTAAATTAATTAAAAAAAATTAAAGCTTAATTTCTCAAAATTACAGCCAGGATAAGTCTTCCAGAATGTTCTTTGCCTTCTCTGTCAGGAATGCCTTCCTCTGTTGAATTCTTGTGCCAGGGATATTAGTTAAGAATACTGTAGTACCTTTACTTAGATGGTGCTTACTCTGAGATCTTAGAGATTTCTGTGAGAGCCATTGATTTTCTCTTTCTTTAGAGCAGATGGTTGTTGAGAGTTGTTCTCTTAACAAATGACAGTTTGCTCTCACCCCGACTTTTGAATGCCCCTTTCTTTTATACCCTTGATGACCTATTGATTCTTATAAAAGAATTGATCTGAGATTGTCAAAACCATCAGATTTAAACGTAATTGGGCTTTCATATGTAGGGCCTGGTTTAAATTAATTGGCTAAATTCAAAAATCTGTCATCTTGGTAAAAATGCTGCTTTGCCTGCTAACAGTACAGCCTTTTGATATAATGTTTCAATTTCAAGAACTCTCTGTATATCTGCTGCTGCCTGCAGACTTTTTTTTAATCCTAAAAAACGCATCTTTTAAAGGATCCATACACTCTTCCCGCCATTTTACAAACAAATTCTAATGTCCTGCCTTCCAATCCACTATACCAACTCTGCAACACACTTTTGTATCAACTTTCTATTATGAGCCATCCCATTCAGTGGAAGATTACAGGATACTCAAGAGACAAAGCATGAACTGCAATTTTATCTGAAATTGTAGTCAGGCCAGGGAATCCCCCTGGAAATTCCCTTATTCCTCATTGCCCCAAAAATCCAACATTTCCATATTCCTAATGGTTTTTAGCAGTGGTACAATGTTTTGTAATGCCCAAAATATTAAGGAGATTGAATGATGAATACTATTTACCCAGGCATTTCTAAATACTTATGAATTTTGTTCTGAATGATGGATTGTAAGGGTTGTCCTATAATTGACATTAAGCAAACCTTGTAATAACTTCCTGATTGTATATTCTGTCTCGATCGCTAAATAGTCCCATTCTTCTTTATGTGTTTAGTGGTGAATTTTGTTTGATGGGGCTTCTGGGAACTATCAGTGGGAATTTTTACTGCACTGAGGTGCATTATAAATGCAAGTGGTTGTTCCTGGTTGAGGAAAATTGTGACCAAAATGTCCACTTTTTCCTAACTAATTTCATCAACTGAAGGTGGGTGTCACCATATCTTGACATAGTCATCTTTTGTTTCATTCTTATACAGAATTAATTTTTTGCTACAGTTTCCCCTTTCAATTTTGCCACATCCTCCTTTAGCATACTTTTGTTTTTACTTTAAACATCATTAGTAAAAGCCAAAGCAAAATACAGAATTGTTACTCCTAGAATCTTTTCAAACCCCACGGTTAGACTCGCTCTTTCAACCTTTGGTAGGTTTCATTAGCAATTAATTTTCAATGGTTTTGAAGTCTGGTACTATCTTCCTTTCTGTTGTTTGTAGGTCTTTCATCAGGTTCTCTTTTATCCATTTTAATCTCAGGTTACTTCTAACTACTACATGTTCAATATATCTCATGACAGCCTCTGGCACTGATAGCCCTAACTTTATCATTTTTTAAATTTATTCATTTTGTGGAATGTGGGCATCGCTGGCTGGCCAGCATTTATGGTCATGCCTAGTTGCCCTTGAGAAGGTGGTGATGAGCTGCTTTCTTGAACCACTGCAGTCACCTGCTGTGGGTTGAACCATAAATGCCATTAGGGAGGGAATTCCAGGATTTTAACCCAGCAACAGTGAAGGAACGGCAATATATTTCCAAGTCAGGATGGTGAGTGGCTTGAAGGGGAACTTGAAGGTGCTGACGTTCCCATTTATCTGCTGCCCTTGTCCTTCTGATTGAAGTGGTTGTGGGTTTGGAAGCTGCAATCTGAGGATCTTTGGTAAATTTTGATGGGTGGCAATGGCCTAGTGGTATCATTGCTGGACTGTTAATCCAGAGACTTAGGTAATGTTTTGGGGACCTGGGTTCGAATCCCACCATGGCAGATGGTGGAATTTGAATTCAATAAATATCTGGAATTAAGAGTCTAATTATGACCATAAATCCATTGCCAATTGTCAGAAAAACCCATCTGGTTCACTAATGTCCTTTAGGGAAGGAAACTGCCATCCTTACTTGGTCTGGCCTACATGTGACTCTAGACCCACAGCAATGTGGTTGACTCTTAACTGCTCTCTGGGCAAGTAGGGATGGGCAGTCAATGCTGGCATAGCCACCGATGCCCTCATCCCCTGAATGAACAAAGAAAAAAATATTTCTGCAGTGCATCTTGTGGATAGTACACATGCTGCCATTGAGTGTCAGCGGTGGAGGGAGTGGATGTCTGTGGATGCAGTGCTAATCAAGCAGGCGGCTTTGTCCTGGATGGTATCAAGGTTCTTGTGTGTTGTTGGGGCTGCACTCATCCAGGCAAGTGGGGAGTATTCCATCACACTCCTGACTTGTGTCTTGTAGATGGTGGACAGGCTTCTGTAGCCCTCCTCTTAAGTTAAAGTTTAGATTCAACTGCACCAAACTTCCATAAGATTTTTTTTACACTTCTACTTGCTTTGGGTAGGGCTTGGTGAGGCATCTCTAAGGTGGGTTCCTGGTTCTAGCCAGGAGAGTGAATAAGGTGTGTGAGTGGTGAACAGTACACTGCAGGTGTAGCAGCCTCTGCAAGGGTGTACGTTGGTCTCACCAGTATTGCTACCATTTTCTGCCAACAACAACAACATAATGCCTGTAAAAACTTGATTGTCCTGTCAGTTAATCAAAAGTAGTGCTCTCATTCACAACTTGAGTTCTTAAGTGAATCTGCTATTTATTCCAAATTTGGAGAACAATAATGACTCTTAATTAGCATGCTCTAACAATCTATTTCATAATGGTATCATCTTGTAATCCTCAGAAAGAGTGCACCTCTGATTTGCCATGAGTAGATACAAAATAAATGTGCATATGATATACTAATTCATCTTAGTCTCAAGCCGAACCAGGATATTTGACATTCACTTCAGTAGAATTGATACTAAATAATCACTGGTTTCAATGGAAATCTACACTTTGATTAACTGCTACATTGTATCATTAATTAGATGCTTACAAATAGATAGTCTCCCTTAATGTAATAATCAGCCTTCCTAACTCATACTTTGATTTAACATCGACAGATCTAGTGGATGAGGCTTGGCATTCTTCCTGATTCTGGGAGTAAATTTCAACCAGCAGTCAAATATTATTCTGTAGGGGATCCAAGCTCACGAATTGACTGTTACATAAACAACAGGAAGAGGAGGGTGATCAAGTCCTCCTCATTTCAATTGCTGCAAACTGGGATTCACTGCAGAGGTCTTTCTGGATAGGTTATTCAAGACAAAAGCCAACATGACATATATAACTTTTATCCCTGGACCTGTTACAACTGTATTATTTTCTATCAAGAACATGTTACAAACATTTCTTTCTACTGTAATATTACAAGAGTTCAACTTCAGAGTATATTCATTTTTAAGGTGAATGTCATGTACTTAAGATCCTTTTAAATATGAAAATAACATGGCTTTGCCTTAAAAAATATCAACATAAGACACAATTTTGAATTTCATATCAATAATTTCCTTTTGCCTTTCTAAATGTACTTAGACTGACAAAAAAAAGCTTTGTAAAGATTTTGAATGTAAAGCTTTCAATTGTTACTCCCATGCTATCTCTCAGTTCCCTGCTATTTTCCTTAATTTGCACAATCGGAACTTTTCCGCGCTATAATTTCTTCTCTTTACCATGTTTCATTCTATCATTATATATTTCGGATTAAAATTTCTAGGTGCCTAGTACTTCTCCTGACTTACCCTGCATTCTGGATAACTGATCCATATTTCAGTAGTTAGCACTACTACCTCACCGCGCCAGGCACCTGGGTTCGATTCCAGCCTTGGGTGACTTGTTTGCACATTCTCCCCGTGTCTGCGTGGGTTTCCTCTGGGTGTTCCGGTTTCCTCCCACAGTCCAAAGACGTGCAGGCTAGGTGGATTGGCCATGCTAAATTGCCCATAGTGTCTAGGTGGGAAATGCAGGGATGGGGTAGGGGGTGGGTCTGGATGGGATGCTCTTCGGAGCGTCGTTGTGGACTCGATGGGCTGAATGGCCTGCTCCAACAGTGCAGGGATTCTCTGAATTTTTTTTAAACTAAGACTGATATAAAGTGACCTTCTGAGTTATATGGCCTTATTTGCCTTTATCTACACTTCAAACCAATTTGAACCAATATAGAAATGTCAGAATAAATGTTTTTCTGTTCAACCTAGCCTGAACGTTCACGTTGAACCTAAGTCTCTTATTAAAGTGACTGTGTCGAATCTTAATATCTCTTCCGGGCTGCTCATAAAAATCCTAAAGAAATAAATCTTTACATTTTGGGTAGCTGTTCAAAAGTATAATTAATGTTTTAAACAATTTATAACTCTGTATCTGCAACATGGGAAAGTAAGCTTTCATTCTACGCTATCAGCCGAGTTTGTTAAGAGACGAGTTGTATTTCCAGTATACACTGTTCTACATTTCATTGTTTTAAGCAGGGCAATAGTTGATTGTTAGACGTTAATTCAGTCCAGGCAAATGTTGCACAGTTGAATTTTGCAAGTCAATTGTTATGTCAACAACCTTTCTGCTCCTATGATGCTGCTTGACCTGCTGTATTAATCCAGCTCTGCACCTTGTTGTCTCAGATTATTTCTTCTCGTTATTTTGGATTTCCAAAATTCCTTAATGATCAGATAGTAGTACATTCCATCCAGGCAACAGTTAACAATGGCCAAACACTGTGTGATCTGGAGAAAGCCTCGTAGATGGTCCAAGTATTCCTTCCAACAGTACTGCTTTGCTAAGAAGTACAATAGTATGGCTATGTGACAAGGTGTAAAGCAGAAAAGGAAGGTTACCAGATTTGAAGTAATAATATTCATAGAAAGTCTCATGTTCACATCATCTCTCTCTTCATGTACTCTTCGTAATGTTCTGATGATCTGAATACTACAGAAAGACACAGTAACTGCAGAAATTAAAAAGATAACTTCCATACTCACAGGAATGGCACCGTTTTCCCAAAATGCATCAAATTTTGCAAAACACTTTTTCATTGTCTGATTGTTTTCAGCTTGGATGTAATTTGGAATGCTTGCTGACCAGATACAAACCCACATCACAGTGCAGGCGATGACGGCTTTTTTTGGTGACCTGAGCATTTGTGCCAGAAAGGGATGTTTGATAGCGATGTAGCGATCCAGTGAGATCAGCGTTATTAACAGGATCGTCCCATAGGTGTTCACAAAGTACAGGGACTCCACAAACTTACAGAACATTAGTCCCAGGTGCCATTCATCTCCATTCATCTGCTCAGCATGGATTTTGAAAGGCAGAGAGAAAAGCAGAAATATGTCAGAAAAAATCAGATTAATCATGTAGATTGTAGATTCGATCAACTTCCGTATTCTGGTGCAGAGTATCCAGAGTGCAACCAAATTAATAATCAGGCCCAGGATGAACGCCGGTACGTGAACCACATACCGAAATGTTTTAAGGTCCGTTGTGCTGTTCACAATACACATATTTGCTTAGAATAACGTGACCGGTTGTATATATTGGTGAACAGTAACTCAATACGTTTACCAATGTCGGTGGTGTATGTAAACTTGCTACAATTTTCTATCTCTCTTACAAATCCAGGAATGCCAACATTTCCTCAATACGTAAAAAGGACCGACAATTCTTCGAGGACGAGACTTGCAGCCAGGCAGTTTTGGAGATTAACTCCGAATGCTAGGTTAACAGAACCGACCACATCCTGAACAACCTTCGTGCTAGATTCATAGTGGTGACATCGATAGAAAGTCAAGTTTATCTCAACAGAAACTGGCTGCTTCTCAGGATGAACGAGTGAATGTAGGTATTTTCTGTTCATTATTTTCCGCAAATTGCATAACATTTTGCTGTAAATTATAACTTTAAAGCATGAAAGAAGTTAAAAAGGTCATTAGGTCACGCCTCATGTGAGAATAGCACTTTAAATCAAAACCTGCTCTTCCCAGAATCATTACAAGAGTTATTGACTTCCCAAAGTAGGCAAAATTCCCACCTCCCTATTTTCTGCATATAAACTGACGTTTTCCCAGCCACCATCAGTTCGGAGGAAGGGTCACCGGACCCGAAACGTTAACTCTGTTTTCTCCTCCACAGATGCTGCCAGACCTGCTGAGCTTTCCCAGCAACTTTGTTTTTGTTCCTGATTTACAGCATCAGCAGTTCTTTTGGTTTTTATTAGGTCACGCCCCTTGTTGGTATAGCACTTAAAATCAAAACTTGCTCTTCTCAGAATCATTACAAAAGTTATAGCCTTTCCAAAGTAGGCAAAATTCCACAAATGATCTGTCATTTTAGACCCAGGTTAACAAAAAGCATGAACACATTTCTGAACTTAACAAGAATTGCTATTTATTACAATAGATTCTAGTGACAAATAAACAACTATTAAATGTTGACATAGAACCCAACTAGTTATAACACATGCAAACTGACTCAGAGAAATAAAAACGAAACATTATGGATGGAGGAAAAACCAGGAAGGCAGTTCAAAGTTCCCTGTCCACAGACTCAACCCACGACCTCCAGCTTATCCGTAAGTTTCAATTCCCTGGCCCCCAACACCTCATCTTCACCTTGGACATACAGTTGCCGTACACCTATATCCCCCACATAGAGGGCATAAAGCCCTCTGCTTCTTCCTCTCCTGTCAGCCCAACCAGTTCCCCTCCACTGACACTGTCATTCACTTGGCTGAACTGGTCCTCACTCTCAACAATTTCTCCTTCGATTCCTCCTACTTCCTACAAACCAAAGGGGTAGCCATGGGCACCAGCATGATCTCGAGCTATGCCTGCCTGTTTGTAGGATTTATGGAACGGTTCGTCTTCCACAATTATACTGGCACCATCCTTACGTCTTCCTCAGCTATATTGATGACTGCATCAGTGCAGCCTCGTGCTCCCGTGAGGAGCTCAAGCAGTTCATAAACTTTGCCAACACCTTTCAATCTGCACCTCAAATTCACCTGGACTTTTTCTGACACCTCCCTCCCCTTCCTGGATGCCTCTGTTTCCATCTCCAGAAACTGACTCATCACCGACATCCATTTCAAACACATTGACTCCCACAGCTACCTCGACTACACCTCTCTCGTCCATCCTTCTGCAAAAATACTATCCTATACTCCCAATTCCTCTGCCTCAGCTGCATCTGCTCCCCAGGATGAAGTGTTCCACTCCAGGACATCCCAGATATCCTCTTACTTTAGGAACCATAACTTTCCCTCCTCGATAATTTGGGATGCCCTCAACCGCATATCCATTTCCCACATGTCTGCCCTTTAACTCTGTCCCCCCAACAGCAATAAGGATAGCGTCCCCTTAGTCCTCACATACCGTCCCACCAATCTCTGGATCCAATATGTCATCCTCCGACATTTCCACCACCTACGATCAGTCCCCACCACCAAAATGATATTTCCCTCCCCACCCCTGTCTGCTTTCCACGGGGACCGTTCATTCCATGACTTCCTCGTCAGCTCTATACTCCCCAACAACTTCTTCACCACACCCGGTACCTTTCCCTACAACTGCAAGAGGTGTAACACCTGGCCCAAGACCTCTCCTTCACCTCTGTCCAAGGTCCCAAAAAAATCCTTCCAGATCTAGCAGAGATTCATCTGCACTTCATCCAACCTGATCTATTGCATCCATTGGTCCTGATGTGTTTTCCTCTATATGGAGGAGACCAAATGCAGACTTGGGGACTGGTTCGCAGAATATCTGCTCTCTGCACATAAGAATCAACCCGATCTTCCAGTTGTCATCCATTTTAATTCCATTCCCCCACCTCCACCCCCCCACAACCACCAGCATCCCCCCCCGCTCCCGCCCCCCTACCCACCCTCCTCCCCTGGTGACATGTCCATCCTTGGCCTCCACCATTGTCAGAAAGAGGCCAAAAGTAAACTGAAGAAACAACACCTGCCATTTCGCCTTGGAAACCTCCAGCCCAATGGCCTTAACATTGACTTCACCAGCTTCAAAATCCCTCCACCCCTAACCTCATCCGATGTCTAGACCTCCCACTTCTGACTTGACCTGACCTGACCTGACCTGACTGAACTGTCCATCTTCCCACTCACCTATCCACTCCACCCTTCCAACTGACCAATCACAATAATCCACGACCTGCATCCATCTATCACCATCTCTCCTACGCTTCCCACCACCTCACATCCCTCCCTCTATTTATTTCCAGGCTTCCCTATTCCTCCCCAGTCCTGATGAAGGGTTTCTGCCCAACACGTTGACTTACCTGCTCCTCGGATGCTATCTGCCCTGCTGTGCTTTTCCAGCCTCACATCTACAGACTCTGACTTCCAGCATCTGTAGTCCTTACTATCTGTGGGTCTGCTAAATGATCCTTTTAGCTTTCCAGGATGTGCTGCGCCTTGATCTTGCTTTACTCGGTACTTTCATTGCTTTCACAAGGCACAGAGCATCTAGTTCACAAATTATGAAATCTCTGACTTATTGGTTAAAAGCAATAGATTACAATCCCTGGTGAGGGAAAATAAATTGGTTTGCTTCAGGCTTTAGACACTTCTTACTGCATAGAAAAGGACAACGCCCTCTTCCATTTGTTCATTTTGTCGTAGTATAGTCATAGTATTTTGTTCACACCCATTAGATGATTAGTTATATGGAATCCAATCATGTTGTTGGCAGACCATAGTCATTGACAATTGATCATCACTCCACAGACCAGTCATCTAACTGTTTTCAGATGAATCTCACTTTGTATACATCCCCCTGGCGTGAGTTCATGAGCAACTAACCTTTCCCCACTAATTGAACAAATGATGGTTTAAACTGTACTTACAATAAATGCTCATAGATGCTTTTAAGAAGTGCAGTAATCATTTCCAAAATTCTTGCTTTTTGAATCAATGCTTTTGCCAAATACAGAAAAGATAACAAAGAAGAAATTACCTTTCCAATTATCAGTCACTCCCATGTACCTTAGTATGGGCAACATAAGTAGCCATGTCGTGCAAACTCACATCAGACAGAGAACTTTCAAGCTTATGTGTTCTCGACAAACTGATATAACTTCAACCCAGAGTGATGCACTTGACAATTGTCAGATTTCCATGTTGACTCTTGTCTTTCACTGACCCCTGCTGGAAGATATATGTGTACGTTAGCAGATCGGAGGATTAGGTCTGAATGAATGAACGAATGGCATGTTGAAACATTGAACTGGACATTAGTCTAAGGGTATATCTTATCCAGAGTGCGGAGAAGCCTGGGGAAATGCTGGGGTGTTGAGAAAGTTTGAAGAATTAGTGTCTCAAATGTCCTTGTGAATTTAACTGTAGGATTTATGAAATTTGTTTTGTTCTCTGTGCTTCCAGCCTTGTAGCAACCTGACTGATAGACAGCAGGTCTTCAGTGTGGGATATTGTGGTAAACTGAAAGATGGGTAAATGTACCAGGACTAACTTTGAGATAGTTTGCAGTAACCTTTTTTAACTCAGGCACGTTATGCAGTGAAATAGATACAGGGGGCAATATTCAGGGAAGGTCCAACACAACTTTATTGAACACCAAGGAAAAACAATAGTTATCAAACCCTACTATTGTACTTTGTTTAAATTCCATCAAACTCTGTAAGCCCCTTCACAGTACTCTTCAGTAAATGGTAAATCTCTAAGTAAACAGTCTCAAACTTATAGCAGCTATCTACTTTTGATATCAGCTTTCTAGGATTTGCTAGATTCTACCTACAGGTCTGTACCATTGAATTTAAACTGATGTTTCAGGACCAGCAGCCATCAATTTGGGTTTCCTGTCTCCTGTAGGGCTGGTTCTGGTCTTCGACTCATCTCACTGAGGTGGTCTCTCTGGAGATGCTGTTCGAATAGTTGCCAAAAACAGAGCACTGGAGCTCCAGGTTGCCCTTTTTTCTACCACCCTTTGTGCCCTTTTTGAAGATTCTGTGGCCTGTGTCTTTACTAGCATTGGGCAGGGCAGGAAGATCCAATGAGGTAACCACTTTTCATATTTGAAAGTTGCCGAACATGATTTTGAACTGTCCAACTGTTAAGTACTGTCCTTGTTACACTGTGCCTCTGGCCTCCTACTAAGCTGGGTTTCATTAAGTCCGCGTAGCATTCTTCTAACATAGGGGTTGCGGGAAATATAAGCAACAGTTCATTCTGAAAAAATGTGGCGGTTGAAACCTGCCAAGCAGCTCGAGGCCATCTACTTTCAATGGAAGATTGGTTGTCCAAGGCCTAACTGCATGAGTACTATCTGTTCTATGTCTGTTCCAGAGGACTTTAGAACAACCCATATACTTCCTTTGTTTGAGAAAGGTGACAGAGATAATCCAGGAAATCACAGGCTGGTGAGCCTTGAGTCAGTAGTAGGGAAATTACTTGGAGAAGATTGTTAAGGATAGAATTTAATCATGTTTGGAAAAAATATGGATTTATTAGTAATGGGCAGCATGGTTTTGTGCAGGGAAGACTGTGTCTCACAAACTTGTTTAAGTTTTTTTGGGGAAGCGGAAAAGATGATTGATGAGGGCAGGCTGGTAGATGTTGTGCATATGACTTTAGCAAGGCCTTTGACATTATCTCCCATGGCAGGCTGATACAAAGGTTGAAATCATATCGATTCATAATGAGCTGGTAAGATGGATACAGATCTAGTTTAATCATAGAAGAGAGAGTATCAGTAGAAGGGTGTTTTACGACTGGAGATCTGTGACCACTTGTGTTCCACAGGGATCAATGCTGTAACCACTCAATATAAGTGATCTAATTCATGAGTTTGCGAGTTACACAATGATAGGGGGAGCTGCAGATAGTGAGGAGGATTGTTAGAGTATACAGCAGGATATAGATAGGCTGGAGATTTAGGTGGAGAAATGGCAGCTGGAGTTTAATCTGGATGTCCTGATAGAAGTTTACAAGATTATGAGAGGCACGGATAGAATGGATATTCGGGGTGTTTTTCCCAGGGTAGAAATGTCAATTACTCTGGGACACAGGTTTAAGGTAAAAGGGGGAAGTTCAAAGGAGATGTGAGGCAAGATTTTTTACACAGAGATTTAAGAGGTAAGTGCCTGGAATGCGCTGCCGGAGGAGGTGGTAGAGGTGGATACAAATAGCAATGCTTAAAAGGCACCTTGACAGACATACGAATAGGCAGGAAATAGAGGGATATGGACTGCAAAGATGCAAAAAGTTTTTAGTTTAGGAAGGCATCATGTGTCAGTGCAGTCCAGCTGGGCCAAAGGGCCTGTTCCTGTGCTGTAGTGTTCATTGATTTTTTTTTTTGTTCCTTGTGGTATGCAAATGGCAGATTCCGGCTCGGTTTAGACTTGGCTTCCACATTTTGAGTTTTTAACCACGCTCATGAAAAAGAATGTCAATATTTCTGTAACAATACGGGAGATCATGCTTCATTCAACTACAATGCCTACATCATAGTGTTAAAATGTAACAGAGAAAACAAGTGTGTTGAGGGATTGAGTGCGATCTTGATATGGAGCTTGGGAGAATACATTGCCTGATGGATGGGAGTTGGGTCATATTACATGGTGGCCCAGTGGAGATCTCGCTTTGGGGAAGGGGTTGGATGGTGGTTTGAAGATCTCAGTTGCATGATGCACAATGATGGTTGGCAGTGTCCAATGATGGCCAGGGATAGAAGGGAAGTAGACAGATTGCTGGAGGAAGCACTTCTGTTCTTCTTTGTCCACACCCATTTGATTCACTATTGTCCTGTGGGAAGGAAACTGCCATCCTGACCTGGTCTGGCCCACATGTGACTCTAGATCCACATTAACGTGGTTAACTCTCAACTGCCCTCTGGCATATAGGGATAGGCAGTAAATGCTGGCCTGGCCAGCAATGCCCACATAATGTGAATGAATAAAAAAAGGCAAGCATTGCTGTAAAATCACTTAACTCCTGGATAGTGCCTCTCTCACCCTACTTAAGTTGCTGAGTATCTCGAGTCTGAGAACCCCAATCGACTAGTAAAAAAAACCAGATTAATTATTACTCTATTTGGTATAGAATCTCATTATAATATTTATATGGCCAGCTCCTTTCCTTGAACAGATTTGTAGCCTGTATTTAGTCTACCTTAAAAAATTAAGTTAAAAACTGAACGTAGGCAAGTTCCTGATCAGTTTGATTTCTCTCTCAGATTTCTCGCAATTTAATCCCAAAGATGAATCCAAGCTAAAGAGCTTTTTGAGTTAGGATTCAAACCTTGATTGATATTTTCAGATCAGTTCCATTTTAATGTTGATTTTGATCCACTTTTAGATGCATTTACATGGATATGAAACTTGGCTCCATGGCTTGCATTCTCACCTCAATCAGAACGTTGTTGAATTAAGTCCTACTCATAACCAAGGCTGACATTGCATTTTGGAGATCCCATTTTTTAAATGAGATCTTCACCTGAGGCACTGTCTCGCTGTAAGATACTCTACCTGCATTTTGAAGAAGAACATGTCAGATTTTGCAAGAGTCAAAGAACAAAAGAAACCTTATGAACTACAAGTTGATGTGAAATCAAGTTAAATCCCTTCACTAGTTGCAACTTTACATTTCAATAACTTTTATTATATCTATATTTAGTATACTGTTAATTTAAAGATGAAAACTAGAAATTACAGTGCTGGCTCTGTGAGTCTGTAAGATGAGTATGTTTGTGGACAGAGACCACTTTCTCACACTGGCAACTCTGTAGGAAATATTTCTACCTTGACTAACCCTAATTCAGAATGCCTGAGTAGGAGTTTGAGTTGATAACATCCTGACATTCATAGATTCATAGAATTCATAGAATCCCTACAGTGAGAAATTTAAATTTTTATGCTTCATTTGTACATTGTTGACAAGGTTAGCACTTATTCCTGATCCCTAATTGTCCTTGAAAAGGTAACAAGAGATGCTTTCTTAAACTGTTGAAGTTGATGAGTGCCATCCATAGTGCTGTTGCAAAACATGTACTGGGATTTTGACCCAATAACTATGAACAGCAATTCATTTCCAAATCAAGATGCAGGGCTGGATGAACACAGCGGGCCAAGCAGCATCATAGGAGCAGAAAGGCTGACGTTTCGGGCCTAGACCCTTCATCAGAAAAGGGGGAGGGGAAGGGGGTTCTGAAATAAATAGGGAGAGAGTGGGAGGTGGATAGAAGATGGATAGAGGAGAGGATAGGTGGAGAGGAAACAAACAGGTCGAAGAGGCGGGGATGGAGCCAGTAAAGGTGAGTGTAGGTGGGGAGTTAGGGAGGGGATAGGTCAGTCCAGGGAGGACGGACAGGTCAAGGGGGCGGGATGAGGTTGGTCGGTAGGAGATGGAGGTACGGCTTGAGGTGGGAGGAGGGGATAGGTGGGAGGAAGAACAGGTTAGGGAGGCGGGGACGAGCTGGACTGGTTTTGGGATGCGGTAGGGGGAGGGGAGATTTTGAAGTTTGTGAAATCCACATTGATACCATTGGGCTGCAGGGTTCCCAAGCGGAATATGAGTTGCTGTTCCTGCAACGTTCGGGTGGCATCGTTGTGGCACTGCAGGAGGCCCAGGATGGACATGTCGTTTGAGGAATGGGAGGGGGAGTTGAAATGGTTCGCGACTGGGAGGTGTAGTTGTTTATTGCGAACCGAGCGTAGGTGTTCTGCAAAGCGGTCCCCGAGCCTCTGCTTGGTTTCCCCGATGTAGAGGAAGCCACACCGGGTACACCCGAAGGTTGCAGGAACAGCAACTCATATTCCGCTTGGGAACCC
>NC_063344.1:54620875-54646998 GCF_021869965.1 Rhincodon typus
GGTGGCATCGTTGTGGCACTGCAGGAGGCCCAGGATGGACATGTCGTTTGAGGAATGGGAGGGGGAGTTGAAATGGTTCGCGACTGGGAGGTGTAGTTGTTTATTGCGAACCGAGCGTAGGTGTTCTGCAAAGCGGTCCCTGAGCCTCTGCTTGGTTTCCCCGATGTAGAGGAAGCCACACCGGGTACACCCGAAGGTTGCAGGAACAGCAACTCATATTCCGCTTGGGAACCCTGCAGCCCAATGGTATCAATGTGGATTTCACAAGCTTCAAAATCTCCCCTCCCCCTACCGCATCCCAAAACCAGTCCAGCTCGTCCCTGCCTCCCTAACCTGTTCTTCCTCCCACCTATCCCCTCCTCCCACCTCAAGCTGCACCTCTATCTCCTACCGACTAACCTCATCCCGCCCCCTTGACCTGTCCGTCCTCCCTGGACTGACCTATCCCCTCTCTAACTCCCCACCTACACTCACCTTTACTGGCCCCATCCCCGCCTCTTCGACCTGTTTGTTTCCTCTCCACCTATCTTCTCCTCTATCCATCTTCTATCCGCCTCCCACTCTCTCCCTATTTATTTCAGAATCCCCTTCCCCTCCCCCTTTTCTGATAAAGGGTCTAGGCCCGAAACGTCAGCCTTTCTGCTCCTATGATGCTGCTTGGCCTGCTGTGTTCATCCAGCGCTGCACCTTGTTGTCTCGGATTCTCCAGCATCTGCAGTTCCTACTATCTCTCATTTCCAAATCAGGTTGCTCTGCGCAACTTGGAGATAAATTCTGTAAATGGTGTCTCTACACATCTGCACCCCCTGGTGGTGAATGTCACAAGCTTAGAAAGTGTCAGAAAGATAGTTCTGGATAGATGTTTTTTTCCAGCATACAGAGACACCACTAAGGAAATTACAGATACAGCAAGGGGACAGTGTAATGAAAACTTCTATCTATGGTATGTGCAGAAAGACCTTGCCAACATATTTACATAAAATAACAAACTTCACAGATTTCTGCAGTAACTTTTGTTTTTACAAGTCTAAAACATTTGTAGGTCTAAAGAGCTTATTTTTGGTGTTATGTGACTTGCTGTCAGTGACCTAATCGATTATTTCTCGATTTCATCTTTAGGCTGATGGTAAAGTGCTTTTCAGGAGAGCAGAATGTAACAGGTGAAGTACAGCAATGATATGTGCTTGTGTCTCAGCTATTTAAAATTTATCAATTACTTAGTAAATGGTATGAAAGAAAAGTGTTCATATTTGATGACAGCACAAAACGAGATAGGAAATCATGCTGTGAAGAGGACAGATATAGGGAGAGTCTGAATAGACTGGGGCTTTTTCTCCTTGGAGCGTCAGAGGTTGAGCGGCAACATTAGAGAGGTTTATAATATCATAAGGGGAATGGATAGGGTGAATAGACAAGGTCTTTTTCCCAGGGCAGGGGAGTTCAAAACTAGAGGGTATAGGTTTAATGTGAGAGGGGAAAGATTTAACAGGGACCTGGGGGGCAACTTTTTCATGCAGAGGGTGGTGGGTATATGGAAGGAGCTGCCAGAGGAGGTGGTGGAAGCAGGTACAATTACAACATTTAAAAAGCAACTGGATGGGTATATGAATAGGAAGGAGTTACAGGGATATTGGCCAAATGGGACTGAATCAATTTAAAATATTTGATTGGCGCAGGTGAGTTTAACAGAAGGGTCTGTTTCCATGTTGTATAACTGTACAATTGTACAAAGGGACTGTGAAAGGATTTCATAGAATCCCTACAGTGTAGACATAGGCTATTCAGCCCATCAAGTCCATACTGACCCTTTGAAGAGCACTCCACCTACACCCCTACCCTTTACCTTGCATTTCCCATAGCTAATCTTTCTAACTTTCACATCTCTGGGCACTATGGGCAATCCATCTAACCTGTGCATGTTTGGACTGTGGGAGGAAACTGGAGCACCCAGATAAAAACCTGTGCAGACGTGGAGGGAATATGCAAACTCCACACAGACAGTTATCCAAGTCTGGAATTGAACCCCAGCCCCTGGCACTGTGAGTTAGCTGTACTAACCACTGAGCCACCATGCCCAAGTATATGACTGAGTAGAAATAGTAGTTAAAATATAATGTGGGGAAGTATGAAATTAACACTTTAGTAGGAAGAATAGAAAAGCAGAATAATTTTTAAGAAGGTAGAAATCCAATGAATGTTGGATTTTAAAGTGATTTAGCTGTTTTTGTATTTAGATCGCAGAGACTTAATATGCAGATACAGCAGACAGTAAGGAAGGTCACTATTACATTATCCTTTATCACAAAGAGGTTTGCAGTTTAAGAGTGTGAAATCTTACTGCAATTATAAAGTGCTTTGGTGAAACCACATACAGAGCACACTGTACAGTTTTCATCACCTTATCGAGTCATAGAGTCATACAGCACAGAAACAGACCCTTCAGTCCAACCAGTCCATGCCGAATGTAATCCCAGCCGAACTAGCTCCACCTGCCTGCTCCTGGCCCATATCCCCCCAAACCTTTCCTATTCGTATATCCATCCAAGTGTCTTTTAAACATTGCAATTGCACCCACATCCACCAGTTCCTCAGGAAGTTCATTCCACATGTGAACTATCATCTGTGTAAAAAAAATGCCTCATGTCTTTTTTAAATCTCTCTCCTCTCACCTTAAAAATGTACCTGCTATTCTTGAAATTCCCCATTTTAGGGAAAACACAACCGCCACCAACTTTATCTATACCTCTCATTATTTTATAACCTTCTATCAGATCACCTCTCAATCTCCTACACTCCAGTGAAAATAGTCCCAGCCTATCGAGGCTTTCCTCTAAAGTCAAACATTCCGCACCCTGCAACAACCTGGTAAATCTCCTCTGAACTTTCTCCAGCTTGATAATATCCTTCCTACAACTGGACGATGTAAGGAAGGATATATTTGCCTTGGATCAAATATAGTTCACTACTCTGACTCCTGGAAGGAGAAGGCTTCCCTATGAGAAGAGATTGGGTAGAGTGGACTAATGTTCTCTGGAGCTTAAAAGAAAGTGATATGTAATCATTGGAATGACAATAGGAGAAAAGGAATCATCAGCCATGCTATAATTGAAAGTAATGCTCTTTAATCACAATGCTTTACAGTGACAAGGGGTGGCACAGTGGTTAGCACAGCTGCCTCATAGCACAAGGGACCTGGGTTTGATCCCAGCCTCAGGTAACTGCACCTGTGGGGTTTGCACATTCTCCCTATGTCTGCATGGCATGCTCCAGTTTCTCCCACAATTCAAAGATGTGCATATTAGGAGGATTGGCCATGCTAAATTGCCTCCAGGGATGTGTGTATTAGATGGATTTCAGGGATTGGGTGGGATGCTCTACAAAGGGTTGGTGTAGACTTGATGGGCTGAATGGCCTGCTTCTACACTGCAGGAATTCTAAAACAACCCTACAGAGTAGATGCTGAGAAACCACTTCCTTTTCCTAGAGACTCTAGAACTAGACTAATGAAAAGAGGGAAGAAATTTATAATTGAGGTAAGGGGAAATGGCTTCACTGAAGAAATTCTCTAGCCCAGAGATCTATGGATGTTTAATTTAATACCGAGATTGACAGTCGTTAGGGAATGAAAGGCATTAAGGAACAAGTGGATTGGGCAATAAAATGGAATTGATGCAAATGTTCTGCCATGATCTTATTGAATGGCAGAGCAGGCTCAAGAATCCTGCTCCTATTTCTTATATTCTTTTATTCTTCATCCCCATTCTTAAAGAGTCTTTCATCTTGCATTGATAGATAGAAAAAAATAACCATAAATCATGTTATGGTGTGTTTTAATATATGATGTTTAAATAAGCTGGTTCTGAATTACCCTACAAAACTTAATTTGCTCTTTTGAAGCGCTTTGAAGTATTTTACTGAAATAGTCATGTTTATACATGCAAGTTATTATTAAAACATATTCATTGCAACACTTCTATCGCTATTAACATGAAGCCACAACACTGGCCAAAGTGCATCTCAAATGCAAGAGGTAACAAAGACTAAAGGTCATCAAGGGTGACTAGGACAATTTTATTTGACCATATCAACTATATCAAAGTAGTGTCATTGTACTGCACTGATAAAGTTTAACAAAACTGAAACTACAACATTCATCTTGTTGATAAATATCATTGTATTTCAATATTTACTCAGTTAACACAAGTACAATGGCATAAAACAAAAGCAAAATTGTACAAAGTTTGGTAATCTGAGGCATGATCAGAAAATGTTGAAAATAAACTGCATGTCAGGCAGATTCTGTGGACAGGGAAAATAAAAAAAAAAGAAAAAATGTTAGCTAGCTAACAGGTTTTAAAGTACATGAGGAGGGAAAAATAAAGACAACAGGGCTGCTATCTCACTGGAGGAAGAGATGACTGGTGCAAGCTTAACTTGAGGGTCATCATGCTTCAGGTGAGGGGTGAGGTTAAAAAAGCAGAACCTTTGTGGTAACCTCAGCTGGTGCATGAATTGAAGCCATACTGTTGCTATTACTCTGCATTATAGAGCAGCTCTCCAGCCTACTGAGCTACTTTATATGAACAGCTGCTATTTAAACTTATCCTTTGCAGGATCTAACAGCTCTTTCGATGACTGCTTATATATCTTATACTTTACAGTAATCACAATTTCAACTGCATTGACTAACCAAACCTACACATTCATTTCTCTGATTCACTTACAAATGCAATTCAGATTATTGTATTGAAAGCAACCAGTTAAACTGATTTTTCAATTAATTTTACATATCACACAACTACACATCCAATGTGTGTGAATCATTGGAAGACAACCAATGCTGCTAATAATCTGGGCCTAAGACTTCCTGTTATCATCTTTTTGGAACAAAGTTCAATGAAAACAAATCCCATTTGTTTCAGCAGTTCACTTTTTTCCAATCCAACATCAGCAATATCTGCACAAAGGTATCAATATACATTGAATGAATTATTCCAAAAGGTTTCTTTTATTATCCATTAATTTTCATGCAAGGGCTGTAACCAAAGAGGCAAATGATGATTTTAAATTCATGTAACTAAGGTAAGAAGAGGAAAATGAAGTCAAGAAATCAACTTGTATGAGTTGAATTAGTATCCACAATGATCTTGATCCCTGATTTCCAGAAACTCTTAATGATTACATAGTAGTACATTCCATCCAGGCAGCAATGTATGGTTGCAAAATGTTGAGTGATCTGAAGACTGATTCGCAGAGGTGCCAAGCATTCAGTTATATAGCCCTTCTTTGCTAAGAAGTACAATAGCATGGCTATGTGATAAGGTGTAAAGCAGAAAAGGAAGGTGACCAGATTTGTAGTGATAATATTCATAGATGTCCTCATGTTCATATCATCTCTTTCTTCATGTACTCTTCGTAATGTTCTGATGATCTGAATACTACAGAAAGACACAGTAACTGCAGAAATTAAAAAGATAACTTCCATACTCACAGGAATGGCATCGTTTTCCCAAAATGCATCAAATTTTGCAAAACACTTTTTCATTGTCTGATTGTTTTCAGGATGGATGTAATTTGGAATGCTTGCTGACCAGATACAAACCCACATCACAGTGCAGGCGATGACGGCTTTCTTTGGTGACCTGAGCATTTGTGCCAGAAAGGGATGTTTGATAGCGATGTAGCGATCCAGTGATATCAGCGTTATTAACAGGATCGTCCCGTAGGTGTTCACAAAGTACAGGGATTCCAGAAACTTACAGAACATTGCTCCCAGGTGCCATTCATCTCCATTCATCTGCTCAGCATGGATTTTGAAAGGCAGAGAGAAAAGCAGAAATATGTCAGAAAAACTCAGATTAATCATGTAGATTGTAGATTCGATCAACTTCTTTGATTTGGTGCAGAGTATCCAGAGTGCAACCAAATTAATAGTCAAACCCAGGATGAACGTTGGTATATGAACCACATACTGAAATGTCTTCACGAATTGCAGGCTTGTTAGGTTGCTCAAATTACTCATAGTTGCTGAAAATATAAAAGGCTATACAATTACTTTCGCAACATTTGACTTAGTTAATAATGCTTTACTTTTCACTTGAACTTGCAGTAATTTTCTAGTCTGTACAATTTGAGAGAATAAATGTCATTAAATTAAATCTGAAGCTATACCTACAATATATTGTAGGAATTTGAATGTACTTGTTGAGACTCCTCGAGTTATATCTGTTAACAGTACTGGCCACATCCTGTACTACGTAAATGTCAGAAAGACTGCAAGAGCATCTCTACCATATTCTGAAGTAAGGAGTGAAAAATTATCTATGACAGAACTTTTAGCTGTTAAACAGTGAAAGAGTGTGAAAAATTTCAAAATGTGGCCTTGTTCCCTTGTGGTTGGAGAATTTTTCATTTATATATCCTTGAAGTGTCACTTACTATGGTAATATGGAGGCCATTTACTGGGTTCATAATCAGAAGCCTGTTGTAATGGTCTGGAGACATGAGTTCAAATCCCCTGACATTAGTGGCAGGATTTAAATTCAGTTAATTAAATACATCTACAATATAAAGATGGTATGAGTATTGGTGAAACTACCTGACTGTTATAAAATTCTGTCTGGCTCAGCAATAATATTTAGGGGATGAAATTGAGTATCCACACTGATTTATATGTGATTCCACGTCTCCTCTTGTCTGGATTGTTACACACAGTCTTTTAGTGAAAGTGACTTGCCATAGGAATTGAGAATGTCTTGTCTTGTGGGAGCAGCTAGAACGCAGGGTCATTGTTTCAAATAAGAGGTTGCCCATTTAAGCCAGAAATATTAAAAGATTCTACTGATTTTTTTAAAAAAAGAGTTAACATCGTGAATATTGATTCTATAATAAAATGGGTCTGGAGAATTACTAATGCAAAATAAGGTGAAGGCAGATGAATTGAATAGCTATTTTGCATCAGTCTTCACTTGAAAAGATAAAAATAACATCCCAGAAGTAGCTCTGAATCATGAAATGGAAATGATGGAAGAACTCAAGCAAATTGCAATCACCACGAAAGTGTAACTGATCAAACAGTTGGAGCTGTGCTCTGTATGTCCCCATGCACCTTGGATGTCATCTTAAGATCTTAAAAAAAAAGTGCAGGATCTACATTTGCTGGTCTTAGGGCGTTGTAGCAAAAAATATATGAAGTAGCCATTTGCAAAGCCGAGCTACTTTTAATTTGCCACCATTTCATTGCCCATTTGCTACGCATGCAGGGTGAGGGTGCTTAGGGGCAAAGCTGGATACAGGAGAACCAGGACTGATGGTAAACCCAGAAGCTGCAGCAGGACGCTGGAGTTGATGAGGAACACCCATCCCAGGGCCAAGCCACTGCCCCAGGGCCCCTCAAGATGCATGAGTTGCACAGAAAACTTAGTTTCTCAGCCCCAACTCCATGTCTTGGGGATGAGTAAGGCTCAGTGCCAATGCAGACTCTTATATCCCGGGCCACTGTGACTGAATTGCCAGATGCTGGAACAGGACCTAAGGACAGTAGGAGTAGGACCTATCCTCCCCTGGTGGCTGCGAAAGTCATTGCCACATGAAAACTTTATGCCAATAGCTCCTTTCCAGGGAGTGACATGGGATCTTTGTGGGATCTCTCAGTCATGCTCCCACAAATTGGAAGTGAAAGAGGACATAGGGGCACAGTAGATAATTAATGCAGCATAATTGGTGAGATACTTGAAAAGAAACTCACTTGGCCTCACAGTGGGAAACCCTCCTGTAAACTCAACATAACTTAGACACAGCCAAAACATTGTAAGATTCAGTCCATTCTGTCCTCAATATCCTAACAAGATGTGACGTGTGCCTTTTTTCAAAGATATAAACTGAACAAAAAGATACGCATAGGTGTACATAAGCATATGTTGTGAATTCAATAATAATACAAGTAGGTAAAGCAGACTTTAAAGATTAACATTTCAAACTTCAATGTAGCTTTTTGAGATTTTACAATTCATCCTGATCAGGGATTGTATACTTATATGGAGAATTATGTGTTTTTCTCAGTTACTCCTGGCTGACAACTTGGTTGCTTTGCTGCTGGTTGCTATCACTTAATGTCACTATGCAATCATCATTGGAATTTTCTTCCTTACTGTCTTCATGCATGATTGGTGCACATCATTCTGACCTGGATTCTTTCACAATGTTGCACCACGATCAGTTATTAATTTGTACAATCTCGACTGTTTGCAAATTTTGGATCCCGCTATTAATTCTGTATTTGTAGTTGTACTTCTAACTTGTACTCTCTGTCCAGTGCTCAGTTTTGGCAGTTCTGTAGGTACATAATCATGTGTATCTCTCTCATTCTCCTACACCTTTGAAGAAAAATATTCTGTGTCTCAGAATGGCTAGACTTCACTGCGCAAGTTCATTCACGCTTGTCCTCCTGGGCATAAGTTGTGTAAGGGATGGGTAATCACTTATCCATTACTCAAAAATGCAGTAATACAATGAAAAGTCTTATTCTGTTGCTTGAAATGTGATGGTTATGGATACTGGGATGATGATGTGGTATTAGTCACTGTCTACTTCGTCTTTAAATAAATTGCTAGTAAATTACAGTCAATCATTGGACACTATCTAAACCAAAAATAGCTGTCATCATGTCAGCAATGATTCAACTCTTTGTGTTACCATTTCATCAGATAATGGACATTTGGAGAAGTAACCGACCATGAGGTTGAAATCTTCTCTGTACACTGTGAATAAATCTGTTGCTACTTTTTCCAAGGGTGTATGAAGATCATGTTGGGATGTCCTCTGCTGCTGGCATTGATACTTTTGGCATGCCTCATGTGCATTTATAAGTCATTAAATATCCTGATTCAGCCCTGGCCAGTGTACAGATTTATTTTCTAGCCACCTTCCGTGTTCACTACCCATGTCATGGCGTAACTTAGGCATGATATTTTTACATAGTGCTTTCTGAACTAGAAATTGCCTGCTCAAGTAAATGACTTATCGTGTTATACCAAGTTTATTTCTGTATGTCCAAAATGAGTAAATTTTCTCAGGTACTTCCCTAACACTGTCAGACCATTCCTGGATAATGGCCTTTTGCAAATCTTGCAGTTGCATATCTTTGGCAGTTGCTGATTGCAACTGTTCACACAGGCTCGGGCCAAAGTGTAACAGATCAACCTTGAGAATGTATTCAACTTTAACTGGTTCAGTTTCATAAGATGTGGTCTGCTCCACAGGAGTGAATGTGGTTTGAATAACATGAATTGCGACTATACCAAGAAAAGGACCCATAGTATATGGTTAAATAGAAATGTCAACGATACCATCAAACTAAAGGAAAAAGCATATCATTTTGCAAAAATAGGCAGTACAGAAGATTGGACATAACATTTTAAAAAAGCAGAGTATGACTAAAAAATTAATGAGAGAAAAATTAGAGTATGAGAGAAAGCTAGCGAGAAATATAAAAGCAGATAGTAAGAGTTTCTATCAATATTTTAAAAAAAAGAAAACACTAACAAGGTGAGCAATAGTTTTATGAAAAAGTAAAGCTGGAGAATTAATAATGGCAAATAAGGAAATGGCAGGTGAATTGAACGGGTACTTTGCAATGGTTTCACTATTGAGGATACAAGTAACACCCTAGAATCAATGATAAATGAGGAACAGGAAGCGAGGGAGGAACTCAGGAAAATCACACTTACAGAGCAGTACTGAGTAATAGCATGGAGCATCACTTGCTGAAGTATATGTCTTTCAGAATGCATAATGATAATATATTGGCAATACCTTCTGTTTTGATTTTGCTTTTTTAGGTGTGTCATCCTGCCTTTTCATGACATTTGATATTAATGATTGTAAAAGCATCTGATTTCCAGTAACATGAGCAACTTTTTAAAGATAGTGTATGAAGGCATTAATAAAGAAAGCTTGGTCATTTTATGAAATTTGTTGTTCTCTTAGTTGACTCTGAGCCTCACAGATGTGTTTGGGTTTGTGTACATTCTTAACAATGTCTTCACTTTCATTGTTGTGTTCTTATTGGTCTAGTGTGTCTTGTTCTGGGATATGACTTGGCCGTCAGAAACAGTCTTCCTGCACAGGCATGTCCAATATCTTTTGTTGCTACATGCTTTGCAGATGGGAAGAGAAACTGGGCAGCTTTTGGGTCGATATGACAAACCGCATCTGTTACAGATTTTGTTTGTTTGGTATGTTTTACTGATTATAATGATGTTATTAGTTACATTTAAAGCGTGCAATTGTTGGCCTGCTATCACGGCTCCATACTCACACCCATCCTCAAATGAGGCATCAATGTTATGATCCATTCTGTGACCCAGAAGATCCTTCCTGAAGACTTTAATTGGAGTCGAGGTGATTCCAAATTCGAGAAACTTCTCTGAGAGTTCTCTCTTCAGAAAAATCACACACATATTCTTTGCTGCAATCAAGCAATTTTTGGGCATGCTGTCTGTAAACTTGAATCAAAATCTGCAAATCCTGAAATTAATTATTGCCTTCATCTGGCCTTTAAGTGCTTTGTAGATTTTTTGTTTGGATCTTTGTAATTCTCAACCAGATGTATTAATCCTGCGAAGATACTCGTTGATGTTAAGTAAGATTTTCAGAGCTCTCTTCTCAGGATCATTCATCACTCGATCTGTAGAATAAAAAATGTGTACATTCCATAAAATGTTGTAACTTAGTAAAGATATCCTTAGCTGTCCAGTCCATATTTCAGTGTTTGCCTTCCATTTTTGTTGAAGGTCTTTGTTTTCTTTTAAATTTAGAATTCATTTAATTTCTTTTACTAGTTTTACTTGTACACCCTTTTAGTTTTCTCCCTTTAGCTTCTTTTTCCTTTATTTTTCACTGGTACTGGACCTTTACAGCTGTGAGTCCCTTTAAGTGAATTGTTTTATGAATTAATGCCTTATTGTTCAACAGTTTCAGGCTAATAGTTGCAGCTTGCAGTTACTAGAGAGTGCTTGTGATTAATAAGGAAAGCTGATGTTATAGGGATTTCTCTCTACTTTCTCACTGAATTGGACAGAATGGAGAAACCAACTTTTCGCCTAGGTAAGCCTTGTTAGTGCAGAAAACCAAACATTCTTTTGCTGTATTTTCTTTCAATAAAGCTTTGTAGCTATGCTGTGAGGAGCACTAAACTGCGGCTTTAATGAAAATTGGAACTGCAGGCAGGCAAGTATTTTTCTAAAGGAAACAAGAATCAAGTGATATAGAATGTCCACTCCCTCAGCACAGAACTGTAATCTTCAGCCTTGCTCATATTTACAACTTCACTGTTAGAAATTTCTTTTAGATTTTAATCAGACAGATATTAATTTAGTCTGCTTTACTCAGAAACTGATAACTCTGAATGTCTGAACTCTCCAGGGCCATTGTCCAATTAATCTCCAATTAAATTTTCAAAGCTTCTGCAAACAAGAGATTGGATTTTTATTTATTAAGTAGCACTGCTGCTATCATAATGTGTGCTTTGTCTCCAGCAAGGTCTTTCCCTGATTGGGAAATACATATGTTATCTCTCATAATGTAAGAACTAGACATGGGTTACATGGTATTAAGAACTCAACAGAATATTTATTTCAGCTCACTATCCTCCGCAAATATTACATTAATAAGCACTTCATGCCTGCAATAATGTTAAACAAATTGGTTACGCAGAATAGCAGGCTTCCATCAGCTTGCCATGCTTCAAGTGGCCTAACTTAAAATTGTCTCTGAGACCTTTACAGCCTCAGGTCACTAGCTAAGGTCATGAGCATATCTCTTCAATGCATACTGACATATTAACAATGAGACATAGCACAACAAGGCCATGCTTGGGGGATGAATGTTGGTTCTCCACAAAGTGGTTACCCAAACTGCATCTTTTAATTTGATTTGATATTTTTCTTGTCACGTGTATTTTGTTACAAAATGCAGTGAAGAGTGTAGTATAGTGTCACCATTCTCTAGTGCTATCTTGAAACACAGAAGAAATAAGTCAAAACATAGAATATAAAGACAGAAGGACAAAGAAATAAAGAAAACGTGTTCGACTTTACAGTCCTTCTTGTTAAGTGCTCCACCATGGGCCATTGGCTTGGTGGCCAAGCACAAATCCCTTCACTGTGCCACCACCAGAACAAAAGCCGTCAATTTTTGGCACCTTCTCACCTTCACTGATGCCCTCACCACTATCGCTGGACCTTGCCAATGCAAATGCCACTGATGCTGTCAGTTACCACACTGACCCAAACCTAATTCCTCCGCTACCATGAGTCTGGTTTGGGCCCACCTTGCCGGTGCAGTCGCTGCTGATGCTGCCGAGTCTCTCACTTGGCCCAAACTCGCCTCCACCGCCTCAATGGATCTGTGCTGGACACCTACACCCCTGGGACTCCAAACCTGCCTCCAGCACAGCAGCCACGAATCAGCACTAGGACTGTCTTGTCAATGCAGAAGCCACGGGGAGCCCAAACTCTCTCCGCACTCCTACCACATGTCCTCGTTGGATTTGGTCTGTCTAATGCAGAGGAGATCACATTGGGAGTAGCAAATATAATGGATTAAATTTTAAAAATGAACATGTAAATTATTGTTTTTAAAATCACCATAGACTTACTGGATCATACAGCTGCTCTCTCATTAGTGAGGCTAACTGGGGGCAGTTTACCTTGACGGTCAATGTTCCACAGACGAGGGGAAGGCTCAAGAAGGAGAGTCCTTCACAGTAGCCGTAGCTGATGTGAGAATTGAACACACACTATTAACATCACGCTGTATTGTAAACCAGCTCTCCTGCTTTTTCCTCAAAGCCTTGTACATTATTTTTATCCAAATAATCATCCAATGCTCTCTTGCATGCCCTAATTGAACCTGTTTCACCATATTCCAGGCAGTCCATTCCATACCTAAATTTCTCATTAAATGAATATGTTTTCCTCACTTCACCATACTTCTTTTGTAGATTACTTTAATCACATGGAAATACATAATCAGCATTCTAGCTGGATTCTAACTAGTGTTGACAATGACTCAGAATAACTTCCTCACTTTTATACTCTCTAAGTCTAGCAGTTCCATGCATTCCCTGACCCATGTCCCAATACACCGCCCCACCAAGCTCAAGACAACCCCACGCCCGTCTCCCTGAATTTGAGACCTCCCATCTAATACCATCTATTTCCAGGCTGTCTGCAAAACAGAGGTGGAACTGTGGTTCTGAGAGCAGATTCTGGTTAGGTGTATGTGTGGCTAAATACGAGATACCCTGCTAGAGATTTGGACTCTTCTATATGTATATGCATGCACAGAATGGCAGCTGAAACACCTTAAAGTAATCATTCCTTTAAGAAAGGGCATAAACTGGAGGGTTGAAGACCAAAATGTTGTTGGAGTCAAATCAGAAAGAAATCCCAGTATTTCTCTGATGCCTTTCATGACTGCCAGATATTCAAATGTGATTCACAAACAATGCACTGCTTAATGTTGTCTTGTCACTGTTGTACTGTAGAATCCATGGCAGCTAATTTGCACAAAGTAAGTTTCCACAAGCAGCAACGTGATAATGACTAGATCATCCTTTAATGATGTTGACTGAGGGACAAATATTGGCCAAGTTACCAGGGGCTAACAACTCTGCTTTCCTAGAAAAAGCACCTTGGGATTTCTCACATCCTGAGGTGGAAGGCAGGGTCTTGGTTTAATATCTCATCTGCAGGACAGCGTGTCCGAAAGTGTAATGTTCCACTACGACTGCACTATCATTGGCTGTGCTTGTCTAGAGTTGGACCTGAAGCCACAGTTTTGTGACTCAGAGGTGAGAATGGTAGTCATCAATAGCTGAGATAATGCTGCACGCTAGCTGTAGTCACAATCTGATGATTCTGTATAAACGTAGTAAGTGGCCCATGCGAGCACATTATTGCCTATATTAAAATATAATATTCACATAAATGGAGTTTTCATCTGTGCCGTGTTCACCATTCTGTTGTCAGAACAGTGCTCGTAGTATTGAAAATGCCGATGATGAGAACCAAAGTCGTTATGCATTTTTATTGTTAGGTCATTTTGTAAATGGTTGAAACTTGCAATAAATTAACCCCCTGCTTTGAATATTCGTGCCACGAAAAATCCACTGACTTGACCTTTTATTTGAAGAAAGTCGTTTTGCCACAGTCAATTTGTTTTCAGAACAGCACTTTGTGTAACGTCTAGGTTGACAAACCACCAGGTTTAGCTGTATATTTTTATAACTACCATCAAGCTGTATCTGTGTTTCAATTCAGTTTGTGGGTTTTTCCTAATTATGTTGATAGTAATTGCATAACTAAATATTGCATAAATAAAAAACTAATATGCTTTGCAGATTTGACTGTAGCCAAGCTACAATGTATCATCAACAACAATTGCATCCTCTTTTATTCTGTAAACCTTTGACAAATTCTAACTAGAGCTCCAACAGCTAACATATATAGGACTATGATTGAAAACGTTATTTCCTTTTGTTGTAACCGTACAGGCTTTCTCAGAAGCCAATGCTGCACTTAATTCACTCAATTCTGGTAAATTAGCTCCATATATGTATGTTTAGTCACCTTTGATGACTGTTAGTCTTTGTTACCGCTTGCATTTGAATGAAGGTACATTTTGGCCAGTGTTGTAGCTTTGTGTTATTGGTGATAGAAATGTTGCAATAAGTATGCTTTAACTCACATTTAGAAAGCATGACTAATTCAGTAAAATACTTCAAAGCCCTTCAAAAGAGCAAATTACATTTTGTAGGGCAATTCAGAACCAGCTTATTTAAACATCATATATTAAACCACACCATAACATGATTTATGGTTGCATTTTAATATCTATCAATGCAAGATGAAAAACTCTTTAAGAATGAGGATGAAGAATGAAAGAATATAAGAAATAGGAGCAGGATTCTTGAGCCTGCTCTGCCATTCAGTAAGATCATGGCTGAACATTGGCATCAATTCCATTTTATTGCCCAATCCATTTGTTCCTTAATGTCTTTCATGCCCTAAAAACTGTCAATCTCAATACTAAACTGACCATCTACAGCAATCTGAGGCAGAGAATTCAGTGAAGACATTTCCCTTTACCTCAATTCTAAATTACTCCCCTCTTTTCATTATTCTAGTTCTAGAGTCTCTTGCAAAAGGAAGTGGTTTCTCAGCATCTACCCTGTCAAGCCTCTTAAGAATAGTTATGCCTTTTATTCCAATGATTATATATCTCTTTCTTCTAAGCCCTACAGAACATTGGCCCATTCTACTCAAACTCTTCTCATAGGATAGCCTTCTCATTCAATGAGTCGGAGTAGTAAACCTTTTTAGCACCATTTTTTGCTCTTAGGCAAGTCTTTCTGTCCTTATGTAAGGTGATCAAAACTGTGCACTGTGCTCCCTCTGTAGTTTCACCAAAGCACTTTAGAATTGCAGTAAGATTTCATACTCAAACTGCAAACCTCTTTGCAATAAAGGATAATATACCATTTACCTTTACTGTTTGCTGTATCTGCATAATAACATTCTGCAATCTATATATAAAGACAGCTAAATCCTTTTAAAAATTCAACATTTATTGGATTTCTACCTTTCAAAAATCATTCAGCTTTGCCATTCTTCCTACTAGAGGGTTAATTTCATTTTTCCCCACATTACCTTTTTGTAAAATCCCTACAGTGTGAAAGCAGGCCATTTAGCCCATTGAGTCCACACCGACCCTCTGAAGAGCATCACACGCAGACACACACCTTCTATCTTATCCCTGTAACCTGGCATTTCCCAATGCTAATTTACCTAATCTGCACATCCCTGGACACTATGGACAATTTAGCATGGCCAATCCATGTAACCTGCACATCTTTGGATTGTGGGGGGGGGTACCAGAGCACCCAGAGGAAACCAACACAAACTTGGGGAGAATATGCAAACTCCACAGAGACAGTTGCCCAAAGCTGGAATTGAACCCAGGTGTCTGGCACTGTGAGGCAGCAGTGCTAACCCCTGAGTCACTGTGTCACCCATTTTTGACAGCTATTTCGTACCCAGTTATGTACCTGAGCAAAAGCTCAGTGGGTGGGGATTTTAAACAGATGATAATTTGCTTCTCACAGCTGGATAAATACCTCATCCTTCGCACAGATGATATATATATAAAGTTGGCAGCGGGGGCTGTCCTTCATGAAGCTGAACAAATGCCATGCGTATTTGCAATTATGGTTAAATGAGGATTTCCAGAAGTATGCTAAAAGTAATACCCATAAGGGCTTGTGCCAATATATGAGACTGCCATTTTGGGGTATCATCAGCCTCTGCCATTTTTACAAGGTCTGCCCCAGGTCATGATTTGGAAGACATGCTAATAACAGTGAAGATCAATAAACAGCTCTTAGAGAACTTGGGCATAGTCCTCAGATGTTTTTCCAAGGTGAGTGTGCACCTTAGAAGGGAAAAATGTGTTTCAGGCACACCAAGCGACCTACTTGGGCAACAGAGTCAACAAGACTGAGTTATGCCTATCGGAAGATAAAGTGAGGATTAGCAAAGGTGGCCCGGCTCCCACGTCTGCGCTGGAGCTTGGGTCTTTCCTTGAATTGGTGAATTATTACAGAAAGTTCATACATAACCTGGCTTCCATCCTGGCACCCTTACATCTACTATCGAAAAGGGCCAGCCTCAGAAATGGTCTCTTAGCCAAGATGTAGTCTTTAAGAAAGTGAAGAAGCAGCTATCAATGTCCAAGATGTTGGCACACTATGATCCCAAGCGAGATTTGGTGCTGATATGCAATGCCTCCCTGTACAGCATGAAGGTAGTATTGGCTCACAGATGGCCCAGTGGAGAGGAATGCCCAGTAGCATATGCTTCCCGGGCCTGAGCTGATGCAGAGCGCAAACATGCCCAGATAGAGAAGGAAGGTTTGGCGGTCATCTTTGGTGTGAAGAAGTTTCATTGATACATTTATGGACATAAATTTGTAATAGTAAAAGATCATAAATCCCTGCTAGGGATTCTGAAAGAGGACAAGGCTACGCCAGCCATAGCTTCAGGTCAAATTCAGTGGTGGGCTCTCATTCTAAGTGCATACAATCACAAGTTGGAACACCGTCTGGGAGGCCAAGTGGCAAATATGGATGCCTTCAGCCGCTTCCTGCTGGCAGATACACCACTGATGGTGTTTCTAATGGAAGAGTCCGTTCAGGTTTTAAACTTTTTGAGCACTCCCTCTAGTCACCACTGACAATACCAGGCTGTGGATACAAAAAGATCCTGTCCTGCAAAATTGAAACAGCTGGCGGGGGGTGATCATGGAAATGAAAGGGCCATTACAACCAAGTTTGAAATCTTTCTGGACCTGGCAAAACTAGATCACTGTAGAGATGGCATATTATTATGGGGTATAAGAGTGATTGTCCTGTGCAAATGTCACTGTCAGGTACTTGTTGAACTCCACCAGGGTCATCAAAAGGTGTCCAAAATGATGATGTTGATGAGAAGATATATTTGGTGGCTAGGATGCAGACATAACCATGTTAGTGGTGCAGTGCCCAGAGTGCCAACAAGGTCAAAAATTATTGCCAGCAGGTCCTCCACATACATGAGAATGGCCAGGTGTACACTGGGCTCAATTACGTGTTGACTACGTCAGCCCGTTCATGTACTCAACATTCTTAGTCTTTGTGGATGCCCACTCAAAGTGTTTGGACATGCATAGAGTTCATTCGTCAAACATGGGGACAACGATAGAAAAACTGCGTGCATCTTTTGCAATGCATGGACTCCTGGAAGTGTTGGTCACAGACAATGGGCCATCATTTATCAGCAGGGAATTTGAATAGCTCCTAAAGTCAAATGGCATTCAGCGTATAAGGACAGATCCATATCATGCATCATCCAATGATCTGACAGAAAGAGTAGCCCAAACTTTGAAGGCTTGCAAAAGAAACAGCCTACAGCTTCACTCAATACCAAACTATCCTCGTTCCAGTTTGATTATAGGACCATCCCTCATGCAACTACAGTGATAGCTCCAGCAGAGATGCTAATGGGGACGTTAAATCAGATCTTCCCAGATGTAGTGAGGAGGGTGAAACAGCATCAGGAACACCAGTGCCGGACATAAGACTCCTCTAAGCAGGAGAGACAGCTTACTTCAGGGGACAAAGTTTGGTGTAGGAACCATGGGAATGGCCCTGCATGGGTTAGAGGCATGGTCGATGTGAGATCAGATCCTATGACATACAAAGTTCGGGTAGGAGAGGTAGTCCTGAACAATCACTTGGACTATATGAAAGCTGCAAACCCACGAACAGGGCAGAAGCAAAACATACCCAGCCCCTCAGAACACTGGAAAGACAATCGTAACCCATGGGTTCTCCTCCTCTATCCAGCGTCAAAGAAACCTCGGAGTCTGAGATGGACACTGTGGATGTTGCAGCCTCAATATCTTCATCACCTGAAGAAGAGGATGAATATCTTCTGACATGCTTTGAGTGAGAGAGATGGGCTATGGTCTGGTACACACTGTCCATATCCGAGGCTGAGTTGAAAGAACCAGACCCAGTGCGAAAACATCACAGGAGAAGCTACAAGAGATAGAACAGACCTATATCCCCATACTAGAGGGGGAGGGATGTCATGATTGTAATAAGGTCAGCCAGGCCAACCTCTTAGAATATGAGTTCCCTGATTGGGGCTGTTAATCGGGTTCAATCAGGGAGCCCTGGCTGACAGATATAAACAGGAGTACTGGAGGTTCTGTTCCCTCTGTGAGCTGGCTCTGACGAAGCCAGACCAGTGTCAAATACTATGCATGTGTAAACAAAGGGTGAATTGGTGATGGGATACCAGCCTCTGTGGAGTTATTTCAGTTTCCTTACAAGACATTACCAGTTTAAAGTCACAGTTTACAAAAACTGCTGCAGGAAAGATAAAGTGATTTTCTTCAAGTTTACTCAGAACTTTTATTGTTGAGAACAGAGACATTGCTCCTGAACTGGGGAGAAACTGAACACTTTTGTCTGTCTATAATTTGTTACCAGCTCCAAGTGTGGAGTCTTATTCTTCAAAGTTTGAATTATTGTCAGAGATTTGAAAAATGAAAAATTGACTTGTTAATTTAGCTTTATGTCTCTTTTTTCTCTAAATTAAATTCCTTCTTTATTTCTGTTTCTGTTCCTGATTTCATTAATTAAAGAGAAACATTGTGGCTTTCCCAGTTAGGTCCCAGATATGTTTCATTGCAATATTATCAGCTCCTACTTTCAGAAATATGGCTAATAAACAGTAGTATGACTATTTATATCAAAGTATTTCTGCTGGATAAATATTTTAATTCTGGTTACTATCATTTAGTTGATGCAACGAAAGGGACAAACTGTGTAGAACATGTCAGCCTTAGGTATCCAAGTGTAACATTCTATCTCTAAAAGTATTTTTTGTAAACTATGTGAAAAAGAGAAAACCTTTCATGTCTCTAATGGTAAAATCCTTTGTGGATTATTACTATTCTCTCTGAAGTCATCAGCTGTATAAGGCTTTATAAGTCCAGAGGCGACAGCGAGGACCGGGGACTGCCGGGAATATATTTGGGCAGTGGCTGAACCCGAGATACTAAACGTGTAGTGTCTCCCACCCGCTCTCCTCCTCTAACCAAAAAAAAAAGACTCTGTGGTGTGTTGGTAAGGTAAGGTTTTTATACTTTTTCTATTTCTTCTGTATCGTGTAATTGGTTAAAAATTTACTTTCTTTTTTTATTTATGTATTAATTGGTTATTTGAAAAGACCATAGCAGAGAAGTATTTAACTCATAAATTGATATAAAGTAATAAAGTAATTAACTAAGTAGAGATGGCTGGGCATGTGATGTGCTGCAGCTGTATGATGTGGGAGCTGGCTGATCCCATTGTGAACGGCAGTGACCACATCTGCAGCAAGTGTTGGTTGCTGGAAGAACTCCGGCTCAGAGTTGAAGATCTGGAATCTGATCTTCAAACACTGCGGCACATCCGGAAGGCGGAGAGTTACCTGGACGCTTTGTTTGAGGAGGTAGTCACATCTGGTAAATTAAGTAATTCAAATTCAGTTAGTGATCAGGGACAACAGGGTGTGACTGCAAGTGAGGCAGGTAAGGGGATCCTGAGTTCAGGAGTGGAGGAGCCTCAGCTTTTGACCTTATTCAACAGGTACGAGATCCTTGCTCCCTGTGTGGATGAGGAAAAGGGCTGCGGGGAGGATGAGCCAGCTCACCATGGCACCATGGTGCAGAAGGCCATTCAAGAGTGGAGAGCAAAAAGACAAGTGGTAGTTATAGGGGATTCTATAGTTAAGGGGATAAATAGTATCCTTTGCAAGCCGGATCGGGAGTCCCGCATGGTGTGTTGCCTGCCCGGTGCCAGGGTGCAGGACATCTCTGACCAGCTTGAAAGGATATTGGAGCGGGAGAGGGAGGATCCAGTTGTTGTGGTCCATGTTGGGACTAACAACATAGGCAAGGCTAAGATGGAGGACCTGTTTGGGGATTATCAAGCACTCGGAACGAAATTAAGGAACAGGTTCTCGAGGGTTATAATCTCCGGATTACTGCCCAAGCCACGTGCAAATTGGCTTAGGGATAAGAAAATTAGGGAAGTAAACACATGGCTAAGGGAGTGGTGTGGGAAAGAGGGGTTCCATTTCATGGGGCATTGGCATCAGTTTTGGAACCGGAGGGATCTGTACCGATGGGACGGTCTCCACCTGAACCGATCTGGAACCACTGTTCTAGTGAAAAGGATAAATAGGGTGGTCACTAGGACTTTAAACTAGTGAGTTGGGGGGAAGGGAAAGGGAAAACGACAGGGAGTATGATGGTAAATAAAAAGGTAAGCAGCAGGTTAGCATGTGTGCAGGAGGGTTTAAGTTCAAGGCAGACTATGAAAGAAGCAAAAAGGAAGGATAACTCAGGAGATATTATTAGAGATGTTGGAAATCATGAGGGTAAGAAAGCTAGCATAAAGGCACTTTACCTGAATGCTCGTAGCATTCGTAACAAGGTTGATGACTTAACGGCACAAATCTTCGCAAATGAATATGATTTGGTAGCCATTACGGAGACATGGTTACAGGATGGTCACGACTGGGAGTTAAATATCCAAGGGCACCAGACTATTCGGAAGGACAGTCAGGAAGGTAAGGGAGGTGGTGTAGCTCTGATATTCAAGGACGCCATCAGGGCGGTGCTGAGAGATGATATAGGTTCTATGGAGAATGAGGTTGAATCCATTTGGGTGGAAATTAGAAATTCTAAGAGGAAAAAGTCACTGATAGGCGTAGTCTATAGGCCACCAAATAATAACATCACATTGGGGCGGGCAATCAACAAAGAAATAACTAATGCCTGTAAAAATGGTTCGGCAATTATCATGGGGGATTTTAATCTACATGTAGATTGGTCGAACCAGCTCGGTCAGGGTAGCCTTGAGGAGGAGTTCGTTGAGTGTATCCGTGATAGTTTTCTTGAACAGTATGTAATGGAACCGACGAGGGAGCAAGCTATCCTAGATCTGGTCCTGTGTAATGAGACAGGAATTATTAATGACCTCATAGTTAGGGATCCTCTTGGAAGGAGTGATCATAGTATGGTTGAATTTAGAATACAGATGGAGAGTGTGAAGATAAAATCCAATACCAGGGTCCTGTGCTTGAACAAGGGGAACTACAATAGAATGAGGGAGGACTTGGCTAAAGTAGACTGGAAACAAAGATTTTATGGTGGGACAGTTGGTGAGCAGTGGAGGACTTTCAAAGCAATTTTTCAAAGTGCTCAGCAAAAGTATATTCCAGTGAGAAGGAAGGACTGTAAGAAAAGGGGTAATCTGCCATGGGTGTCTAAAGAAATAAGGGAGGCTATCAAATTGAAAGAGAAGGCATACAAAGTGGCCAAAAACAACATGAAACTAGAAGATTGGGAAAACTTTAAAGGTTCCCAGAAAGCCACAAAAAGAGCTATAAAGAAAAGTAAGATAGAACATGAGAAAAAACTAGCACAGAATATAAAGACAGATAGCAAAAGTTTCTATAAATATATAAAACGAAAAAGAGTGGCTAAAGTAAACATTGGCTCTTTAGAGGATGAGAAGGGGAATTTAGTTATGGGATATGATGAAATGGCCGAGGCATTGAACAGGTTTTTTGTATCGGTCTTCACAGTGGAGGACACTAATAACATGCCAGTAATTGACAAAGAGACGAAGGTAGGTGAGGACCTGGAAACAATCATTATTACGGAAGAGGTAGTGTTGGGCAAGCTAATGGAGCTAAGGATTGATAAGTCTCCTGGCCCTGATGGAATGCATCCCAGGGTACTAAAAGAGATGGCAGGAGAAATAGCAGGTGCACTGACAGTAATTTTCCAAAATTCGCTGGACTCTGGGGCAGTCCCAGCAGATGGGAAAACAGCAAATGTGACGCCACTGTTTAAAAAGGGAAGTAGACAAAAGATGGGGAATTATAGACCGGTTAGCTTAACCTCTGTAGTGGGGAAGATGCTTGAGTCTATTATCAAGGAAGAAATAGCAAGGCATCTTGATAGAAATTGTCCCATTGGGCAGACGCAGCATGGGTTCATGAAGGGCAGGTCATGCTTGACAAATCTTTTGGAATTCTATGAAGACATTATGAGCGAGGTGGACAATGGGGACCCAGTGGATGTGGTGTACCTAGATTTCCAAAAGGCTTTCAACAAGGTGCCGCACAAGAGGCTACTGCATAAGATAAGGATGCATGGCGTTAAGGGTAAAGTATTATCATGGATAGAGGATTGGTTGACTAACAGGAAGCAAAGAGTGGGGATAAATGAGTGCTATTCTAGCTGGCAGTCAGTGACTAGTGGTGTGCCTCAGGGATCGGTGTTGGGACCGCAATTATTTACAATTTATATAGATGATTTGGAGTTGGGGACCACGTGTAGGGTGTCAAAGTTTGCAGATGACACTAAGATGAGTGGCAGAGCAAAGTGTGCAGAGGACTGTGAAACTTTGCAGAGGAACATAGATACATTGAGTGAGTGGGCAAAGGTCTGGTAGATAGAATACAATGTAAATAAATGTGAAGTCATACATTTTGGTAGGAGTAATAGTAAAAAGGATTATTAATTGAATGGTAAAAAGTTGCAGCATGCTGCTATGCAGAGGGACCTGGGTGTCCTTGTGCATGAATCACAGAAGGTAGGTCTGCAGGGACATCAAGTAATTAGGAAGACAAATGGAATTTTGTCCTTCATTGCTAAAGGGATTGAGATTAAAAGCAGAGAGGTTATGTTGCAGCTGTACAAGGTGCTGGTGAGGCCACACCTGGAGTACTCTGTGCAGTTTTGGTCTCCTTACTCGAGAAAGGATGTATTGGCACTGGAGGGAGTGCAAAGGAGGTTCACTAGGTTGATTCCGGAGTTGAGGGGGTTGGTTTATGAGGAGAGACTGAGTAGATTGGGATTATATTCATTGGAATTCAGAAGATTGAGGGGGGATCTTATAGAAACATATAAAATTATGAAGGGAATAGATAAGATAGAAGTAGAGAGGATGTTTCCACTGGCAGGTGAAGCTAGGACAAGAGGGCATAGCCTCAAGATTAGAGGGAGCAGATTTAGGACTGAATTGAGAAGGAACTTCTTCACCCAGAGGGTTGTTAATCTATGGAATTCCTTGCCCAGTGAAGTAGTTGACGCTAGTTGACGCTACTTCAGTAAACGTTTTTAAGGATAAGGTAGATTTTTTTTTAACAATAAAGGAATTAAGGGATACGGTGAGAACGTGGGTAAGTGGATCTGAGTCCACAAAAAGATCAGCCATGATCTTATTGAATGGCGGAGCAGGCTCGAAGGGCCGGACAGCCTACTCCTGCTCCTAGTTCTTATGTTCTTTAGTTAGGTCACATTTGGAGCATAGTGTGCAGTTCTGGTCGCTACTCTATAGAAAAGGGATAGGGTGCAAAAGAGGTTTACCAGGATGTTGCTTGGATTAGAGTGCATTAGCCACAGGAGAGATTGGATAAACTTGGACTGTCTTTGCTGAAACATCAAAGGCTGAGGGGCGACCTGACAGAAATATATAAAATTATGAGAGCATGGATATGGTGGATAGTCAGAGATTATTTTCCCCAGGGTGGAAACGTCAAGTTCTGATGGAGGGTCACCAGACCCAAAATGTTAACTCTAACTTTTTCTTCACAGAGGCTGCCAGACCTGCTGAGATTTTCCAGCAACTTCTGTTGTTGTTCCTGATTTACAGCTTCTGCAGTTGTTTCAGTTTTTATTTAAAGATTTAACCAAGCCTGATCACGGTGGCAATTCAACGAAGAAGCAAAAATATCAGGAATTTTAGAAAGGTTAGAAGAAATGACTATGGGAAAACAAGAAAGACTGAGTTGCTAAAGCTTAGAGGAGAGCCTGATCAAGATTAAAAAAATCATCATCGTTTTTCATTTCAAAGAATCCTTACAGTGTAGAAGCAGGCCATTTGGCCCATCATGTCCACACCGAACCCCCAAACAGCATCCCACCCAGACCCTACCCTAAACCTGCATTTCCCACCCGAGACACAATGGGCAATTTAGCATGGCCAATTCACCTACCCTGCACATCTCTAGACGTGGGAGGAAACCAGAGCACACGGAGTAAACCCACACAGACACAGGGAGAATGTGCAAACTCCACACAGATAGTCACCGGAGGATGGAATCAAACCTGGGCCTCTGGTGCTGTGAGGTAGCAGTGGTAACCATTGAGCCACCTTGCTGCTTAATAACTAAGAAAAATGTCATTACCATAAAAATCTTTTAAAACAATTCATCTCATATATTTAGGAATTTCAAAGTGATTCATGTCCAATGTGAAAAGAGTGAAATGTTGTCACTGTTGCAATATTGGTAAATGGAGTTACCAATATTACAGAAAGTAAAAACCATCAACTGTTGCTTGGATGGAAGGAACTGCTATTTGATCATGAAGAATTTCTGAAAATGAAGGATCAACAGCACAGGACAAACTATCTCAACTCATACTAGTTGATTTCCAGAATTTATTTTGCCCTATTTGCCTTGGTTACATGCACTTACAATCAATTGTCTCCTTGTCTTAACATCATAAATAATGGATTACAAAATGAATTCATATTATTGGATTTTTTCTTCACATATATTGATGCCTTAGGGTGGAAACTGTGGAGGTAACACTACAACAAGCGAAAACAGAAGGAATTAGTTTCAGAGGATCTTGAATCAATATCATGGGAGCAATAAGTCTTGAGCTCAGCTCATCAGTAATATTGGTCTTTCTCCTAATTATACACATTCAAGGAAGTGTAGCCACGTGATTTATAAAATTAGTTGACGGTAACCATTTTAAATGTCCTCAACCCATGTGGTTACCTGAATTGAGATTTCTATATGCTTCATGCAAATGAATGTGTGTTGGTGCAGTTAGCCATGCCAGCTAAAGGGATACTTACTGTTTGAGGAAGATATTTAACATTGGAGAGATCTTAAAAAGCTCGAGCAAAGTTAAGTTCAACTTAAAAATAGCAAATGTAAGTATTTATCTATATTTAATTAAGTGGAATTGTTTTAAATTAAGAGACAGCTGGTGCTCAGACATATGGTTAACAAACGGTTAAGAGGAAAACCCCAATCAAAATAACACAATTCAACAAATAACAATTTATCATAAAGAAGCCCAAAAATGAAACTAGAATATTGAAGTGGAAGTCAGACCGTTGTTTTATGGCTAGGATACTGTTTAATGATAGAAACTGCATAAACTGCACAATGACCCTCTGAAGAATATCCCTGCCAGACCCAACCCCCTACCCTTTCACCCTGCATTTCCCATGGGGAATCCACATTGCCTGCACACCCCTGGACACTACGGGCAATTTAGCATGGCCAATCCACCTAACCTGTGCATCTTTGTACTGTGGGAGAAAATCCACGCAGACATGGGGAGAATATGCAAACTCCACACAGACAGTCGCCCGAGGGTGAAATCAGACCCGGGTCCCTGGCACTTTGAGGCAGCAGTGCTAACCACCGAGT
>NC_063344.1:54647008-54688927 GCF_021869965.1 Rhincodon typus
GTTCCAATGAATTTCAATAGCAGCTCAAGGAAATGTACCTAATATTTCTATTAGACCATTCACAACATTCCAAAATCAATGCAGATGCTAATTTCTGATTGTGACCTCCCACTAGGGTCCCAACATTCAATGTGTACTCCCTTGTGTTGTTAGTCCTCCTTTTTGGAGCACTTAAATTTCAGCACCATGTGGTCTACATAAAATACTAAAATATGGTCACTGCTTTCTGGTTGGAGCTCCTTGCAATTCTAGAAATGCTGCAAGTTAAAAGTATAATTGAAAAATGAACACTTTATGCCAACTCTCAAACTGCAGTATTACTTCAGGATTCTAACAGTCCGCAGAGTGAAACAATAGGGATTTTAAACTCCTAATGTGAAGCAGCAGGAATAGCGGAGTGATGATCTCAGACCTCCGAGATGATACTCAACTTCTGGCTGAAACTATTTCCTCAGAACATCTGGCTAGGCAATCTTTGAGAATGCACACTGCTTTCAGTCCCTTAAAAAAATTGAGTGTCTCTTCCTGTGCATGCTATTTATGCCACCTAGTGGTGCCATTTGCATTGTATGTAACCTTATTGATTAATCGCTGATGGCAAGACCCAGGGAGGACTTTTAATTACCTGGTTAGCTCACAAAAACGGAGAGAATTTGCTTCACGATGTAATTGTCACTGCAATGCAATAGCTGGGAAGGTTGATTAAAAATATCGATCACTGCAACGCTATGCCAATTCAAATCTGATTTTAATTCCAATTATTTATCTTGAGGCACAATCTTTTATTTAAAAGAAATCATGTATCTTTTCAATCTTCCTCAAGAATCATTTTATTTTTGTTTCAAGCTTAACATTTCAGATTCTGGACTACATGATCGTGCAGAGTTTTCTGCATGAACGTGGACCAAACTAAATTACTTCCTTTATTTCCTATTTCCGAGAGGTCAGCTGCAGTATTTAAGAGGAAGATTTGCAGGACTACGTGACCTTCCCAACCACTTTCTCAATCATGACTGTCTTGATCCTGCAGTAGTTCTCTTTACATGGAATCCCTAAAATTAGTGTCAATGTTCTTCTGAAACTGGCACGTTCCATATTTAAGTACTATTGTAAGCTAGTGAATTATGCTGCAGTATTTGTAATTTTAAATTTGCTTCCCTTTTTTGTTGACACAGAACAATCTTTGAAATGGGTGTGCATCTCTGAATGGAAGTACAGTATATTGCAAATTTTAACTGGAACAAATATGTATTCAACAGTGATTTTCCTGATCTTTGGACATTGTAAAGTCAGAAACATAGCTGCCAATATACATACAGAGATGGCCCGCAAATAGAATAGAAATTTATTGTCATGTGTACCGTTACATGAAAAATATAGTAAAAAGTTTTATAAGTTGCCCCGCTGTGGCACCTACATTAATGACAGAAGTCATGCATTACAAATAACCAAGACCAAAGAATTTGTTTTGATGGTGTTGAGTGAATTGGAAATAGGAAACATGCTCAAATTTTCTTCTTCAAATTCTGCCGCAGTATATTTCGTATACACAAGATCACTGTTTAATACCGTGGTAAAAGATGATGCTTCAGCTGGACAGATTCCTTCAGTGCTAGACTAGATCATTACTCTCATCTTTTTGGACTGGACTTTGCACCCACACGTTGTAAGCCTGTGTGAAGGGATCCTTGCTGTAGATGGTTTTTCAACGATCCTTACAAGAATGTCAAAAGTATGTTTGAGTTTACAATAAAACAGTTAAAGAAGGTTGTATTTTTATAGCACCTTTAAAGTAATAAGACACATATTGAATCAAGAGCAACTGAGAAAAACACAAACCTTTTTGGGTAGGTGTATAGTCAGCAGATCAAGGTGGCTTGTCAAACCTTCAAAATTTAATGTTGAAGTTTGAATTATTAATCTTGTTAACTTTGTTATTACATGTGCATATTGTTGTCAAATTGGCAGCATGTGTCTACATATAATGATATATTCCTGTTTGGAAATTCTTCTCTTTGGAAAAAGATGGGTGTTGAGTCATGCCCCGTGCAGACATGTGCTATATCTTTAAGAGACATGCTCACCACATCATGGCATGTGACCTAATGGGATAAAATTCTCCATTTCCATCTTACTGAACTTTGTCCTTTTGCAGCATGTCACACGTGAGGGAAACACACTACAGCACCACTGGATTGCTTAGCCTGAGCCCAGACACACCAAATGCCTTTGATTGAAGTGTATGTTTAAATGCAAAAGCTGTAATAAAGTTTAATTGCATCTTTCAGCATTATGTTGCTCTTGTCTCATATTTATGTTGTGGGAGTTCTCACAAGAATCAGGTGATTGCTATCCAAGAGTGCTGGCAGCAACCAGCTATATTTGTCAGGAGGAAAGGAATCTCCTCTCTCAATGTGCAAATCCTCTGTGACCACACCAGCTAAATATCCCAGAGCTATGCTGATCATCAGTTATCACAACATATTATCTCACGAGGTATAGCTGCACTGAATTAGTGTGAAGACTAGCCTTGGCCACATAGTTTGATGCTTCTGTGTAATCACAAAACAAGCACATTGAAAATTTTAAAAATATGGAGCTATGTGCCAAAGAGTAAACTGAGGCCTCCCAGCAAGATAGTTTCCAACAAAAAATATTAAAGAAAACAAGTATCTATATTTTAAATGCCCAAGGGTCAGTTTACTGTAAGGTTGTCATAGGTCTCTCTCAGCGATCCTCTGACTTATTCCTAACTGTAAATGACCTCCTGTACAATCTCAGCATCCTCACCTTCCTTTTCCTCGTCGTAGGGGAGCTACCTCTCCTCCTTCCCCAAAACATTCCCGTTATTGCTTGAGGTTGTGGAGGCTGAAGCAAACCATCACCAGGCCAGAATAATTTCTATAGTGTATATTGTAGTGCACCAGGCATCGGAATCTTATTTTCAGCATTCCTATGGTCTGCTCAATGATGGCACTTGTTTCCCAGCAGCCAGCTCTCTATGCAATAAGGGACAATAAAAATGTCAGCCACCTGTGAGCGCTGTGGAATGTAGCATTTGTGACAATTCCCTACACACTGTGCACAGCTCTGGGATATTTAGCTGGTGTAGCCACAGAAGATTTGCACAATAAGAGAGGGGATTCCTCTCCTGTTGACAAGTACAGCTGATTGCTGCTAGGGCTCTTGGATGGCAATGTGGGCACAACTGATTGCAATTTCCACTTTTGGGAATCCAGCTGTGGCAGCAAAGCCAAATACCCTGGATGTCTGAATCACTGTGCCCAAGGGGAAAAGTACATATTGGCATAGTTTAGAGAACATCAGCAACTTTCCAGATACATATATGAGTGGCTGATTGAAATTCTATGCAAGTCTCCAATGACTTGCTGAAATGATCCACTTGTGTATAAATTGTGGTCTGCTTTTTACCTTCAAGTCAACCAGCATGGGATTGCCCTCTGGTATTTCAGTTGTAGCTGCTTGTATAGCAGGTGGCAGAATTGGAGACAAAATCCAAGGCTATCCATGGATGTCTTCAGCTTTGCCTCTTGGGCAGCCTCAGACAGTTGTGTAAATGCCTCTAGATGCAATTTCTGACTGATGCTAATTAACCATGTGGCCCTTGGTGCCCTGGATGATGCATCCCTGTAGGCTCAGCCAGAGCCTTTGGCTGCTGCTTCTGCATTCCTGCATCCTCCTGCACTGGTTCCCCCTGCAAAATCACCAGAAGAAACGCAGGGTTGATTTAAGCCATCGTGCTGCCATTTCAGGAAATCTGTGAAGACTGTCACTTGATGCATATGAACAACATTCCCTGTGAGATTTGGCCTGCAAGTTGCTTGGTGATGCCCCTGGTAAGACCTTCAGCGAGAAGTATTCCTCACCTGGCTTCTTCCCCAGTTTATGCACCATGGAAGACAACAGAGGACTGCTCCTCCAACCAAACTTTGAGGTGTACGGAAACAGTACTGGGACACATAAAGCATCTTAGTGTACCATCCCACCTACTGGAGACAGCTTCTCTCCATGAAAGTTGCGGTGGACCCATTCTAAGTTCGCCTTAGCATGATAAAGCTGCAAGCAAACCAAACCCCACCCCATTTTCCCATTCTTCTTCTTTGTCTGTTGGGAGTTTGTAATCAGGATTCCACAGCTTACAATCAATGTGAAGGTTAGTTGTATCAGTGGGGGTATTTCCCTTCCTCCATTGCTGAGTCATTAGATCTGACATCATGACATGGCAATTAGGCCATAATGCACTGTGGCTCCATCTCTTCATGGGATCTTGATGGATAGCAATGACATGAATTCTGGAGCAATGCTGGTTACTTGGACATTGTAAACAGCTGACAATGATTCTCCACTCACTGGTCTCAAGGTTAATAAGACTCCCCTTCAGATGGCCAGGGATTTTAAGCTTTAACTCTGTCCACCCAGAGAAAAAGAAACCTCCTTCCATTTCAGCTGTAGCCTTTGAGAAAAAAATGATATCTCTGAAGATGGAGAGATTTACTTTCATTGTGAAATTGACTTGTTCAACTCTTCCCATTCTTTACCTTCCCAAGCACTTTATAAACTCTGACAAGCCAGATACTCACCCACCACAATTTCAACAAACGCCATCCATGTATTCATTAATCTTTCCATTTTTCCCCAGAGCCCAGAACAATCTAGGTCCCAATGCCCCTCTCAACCCGCTGCTATTCCAATAGCAATATTTTCTGCACCATTTCATACTTTTACCCCAACTCTGACGCTATAAGCTCCCTAACCCTGGCCTACTAACTCCCACACTACCAGATCCAATTCTCTGCTTTATCATACATGACCCAATCCTCCCAGACACATTCCTGTGCATGAGATTAACATAGCAAGATCCAGGCCCTGGTCAGCCAACTCCCTGGGACTCTCCCGTTGCAATTATGTCCAAACTACACACAACTGGACAGACACTACTGCAGGGTTTATCCTTCCACACCTGGACATACACTGCCCTACCTTTCCCCTACAGACCTTCCCTCCTCTTACTTATTTCAGCTTTGATATACTCTTAGCCAGAGCCTGCCTTCTTCCCCTTTGGAATTTAACATGGCCCATGGACTGAGCCTCCAACCCTCCCCTTCAACGTTACTATTGTACTTGAAGAGCTTGCAATGTAAGCCAACCAGACATCATTTCAAGCCATATCACTACAAGAACAAAGCAATAAATACCTATCTGAAGTCCAGGAAGAAATGAATGCCACCAGGTGAATGCCTGAAAGATGTGATTGGTAGTGATAGTTTCCTCGATTGGGTAGAACATAATCAAGGGTTATAGGGATAAGGCAGGAAAGTGGAGTTGAGGATTTTAAATCAGATATTGTCATTGAACGGTGCAGCAGACCTGATGGGTCAAAAGGTCAACTTCTGCTCCAACAGCTTGTGGTCTTATGGCCTAATGGTCTAAGCAGGAAGGCTGACTTAATTCCAATGAGTAATGTCCTTAATGAGAAGCTAATGCACGAAGATATGTTTCTCAACACTTGCAATTGGAAAGCTCAACCTGACTTTAGCGGTCAGAAAATTTAACAAGTTTATCCCGCTGGAGAAAATCTGAGTTTTGAACTCTTGCCCAATTAAGTTCACCTTTCTTGACAGCTCCTCAGGCACAATGAAAGGACACTAAAATAAAAACAGAAAGTTCTGGAGAAACGCAGAAAGTCTGGCAGCATCTGTGGAGAGAGAAACAGAGTTAATATTTCGAGTCAAGTTTGACTCTTCTTTAGAAGTCACAATCTGTTACAATTTGTTTTTCTTGATGTTTTTAAATAATAAGAACAAAAAGCATGACAACAGAATTTGCTCCTGAAGTGAACATTGAACTTTTAAAATTAGAATCAACTGAAAACTTAAAATAGAGCAAATTTTTTTTTTGACACCTTCCTCTCACAGGAAAGAAACTGACCTACAGAGTGAACACAAACCATGTTCATCACAACTTACAAACATTGACAAAAGGATATAGCTGAACATTGCAGCGCAACTAAGTAGGGACCCAATTAATAACATAATGGTGCAGTGAAAGGTGAGGTTAATACGTTTATGGTGCAGCACACAAAGCAGGTCAGTGAATTATTGCTGGTGCCTGATTAATAGTTATTCCTCAAGCAGCATATCAATAAATTCATGGGGTCAGAAGGAGTTGTTATGCTATTGTGATCGGGGTTAAGGGTCGGGATTACATTGATGTACAACTGTAACCACTGCAGAAGACAAATAGGATCAATATATCACAAGGGAAGCTAAAGATTTGTCACTCTCTGGTCCCAGAAGGCATGCTGATTGTCTGCAAACAGGCAATGGAGAACTTTGAATATTATAGATGTAAGCACCAATTGTAGCTTTGCATCTTGTCTGCAACCATTTAGTGATTTGACAGGGAACAGAAACAAAAAGCTGGTTGATAAAGGGTTTATTCTCAGTGGGAAATCAACAACTTTTCTTATGTTGACTCAAGCATCAAGAATGAAGGTTAAGTATTGGAGAAGCAGCCCCAGCAACCTCCTGCTGTCGATTTTAATGGACTTGTTAAAACACATCTTAGGTCAGAAACTTGTATTTTCTCCAATTAAGTGTTGAAAGACTAATCATGATTCTCAATCTATTGTTACCTCATCAATCTCTTCCCTAGTTAATGTTTCATGCTGACTGCATTGTTTGTAACATTGTCATTTTATTTGATACTGAGCTTTTAGTCTGTTCTTATTTTGATCAAGAAATTGATCAGTTTTTATATCTATAACATCACTCACATCTGCCTCTACTTTATCCATGTTCCTTTGAATTTGAATTAGCTTTATTGTCACATGTACTCAAATGTGAAAAGTTTACAAGTCACCACTTATGGAGCCATCTTACATACACATTCTTCAGTACAAGATCTTAGGGAAACAAAAATAGAAAAATAAAGAAATAAAAAGTCCAGCATTACAGATTGCAGGAATACATTAGAAAGTACAGAAATAAAACGTTCAGAACAACAGTCCTTTCAACCCAGTCCACACCTAGCCTCCAGTCCACACCAGGCTTTAACTCCAGACTGCTCCAGGCTTCACTTCAAGGCTCTTGATGCTGGGAGACCACTCTGGAATCACTTCAAGGCTGGATGTCCATGCTGACATCACATTGGGCCACAGGACCAATAGACCTCCATGGTGGTCCAAGAGATTGCCACGCCAGGCCAGGAGACTGCCATGCAACGCTGAGAGACTGCCATGCAACGCTGAGAGACTGCCATGCTGGGCCGAGAGGATGACCCGCTGGGTCTACACTGTTTCCATATGCAAACTTAACCATCTTACCTTGTCCTGGCTGACCTCCAGCTTTTCAATCTCTATAAATTTAAATATTTCCAAAACGGTATTGACCACTTTCTATCCCATTTCAAGTTTAGCATCTCCATCAAGAGCTGACCGGTGTGGATCCAGCCATTCTTCGTGGCTGCTTTGGCAGGGGCTGAAAACAAGGATCTGAGCTGGGGATTCCAACAGCCTGAATTTTCCTAGAGGCTTCTGCAGTGTCTTCATGGCAGCCTGGTTGGTCTGGCCTGGCCTGGGATTCCTTTCGGTGGATTTGAAGTCGTTGGTGTCAGTCTGGGACTCCTTGAGGCAGTTTCAGTCAGTCTGTGACTCCACGCAGTGTTTTCTTCGGTATCGTGGTGGATCTGGCCGAGGATTCCAATGGGTGGGTTGGGTCCTTGAGCCCAGAGCCATGAAATGTACAAATTGGTCTTGTCTTAAATTTTTATCTCTTTTATTTTCTTTGTTATATTATGGTGGAAGCACTGTTATTCTGAACTTTTTATTACTTTACTTTTCTAATTTATTACTATGACTTTGTACTTTTGAATTTTTTAATGCTAAATATTTTATTTCTTTATTTTTCTAATTTCTTTTCCTAAGAATTTGTGCTCAAGAATCTGTACCTAGGTACCTATGTACCTAAGATGGAGTTGTAAATGGGGACTTGCAAACTTTTCACTGTATTCATGTGAGTACCTATGACAACAAAACTAATTCAATATCTCAAGTTTACAATTCTCACCCATATTTAGATTTGTTCATGATCTCACTTACTTCTCTAACTTCCACCAGCATTTTGTGTTCTGTATTTGAGTTATTCTAGATCCCTGGGCATTCCAAATTTCCATCCATCTTCTGCAGTTACCCAGACTCCTTTAACTCTTCTGTAATTCCACCTCTGTCTCCTCTTTTAAAGTCTATCTTTAGTTGACTGAGCTTTTAGTCACCATCCTATTATCCCCTTCTTTGACCCAATTGTCAATTATTATCTTTGTGCCTCTGAACTGTCAGAAGGCAATTTGATATATTTGAAGGTTGAATTTGGGGAACATGAAACAACTTTTTCAGAATCACTTGATATTTTGAGTTGAATTTTTAAAACTTACAAAGGTTGCTTGAAACAGAACACAGTGGCTGAGAAAAAAATGAATAGTTATCAAACATAAATATGAGGTGAAGAATACAGCTTGCAGTTCAGTGTTAGGTTGTTAGAGACACCTCATGTTTGTTGAATGGTAAAGAGGAGCTGCTGCTTCTTGTATTATGAGTGAGGAAGGTTAACCTGTCAGTACCTTTCTGGTGAACAACGTTGCATCTCTGCTGACTGAGACAACACAGGTCACTAAGCACATGGCCTGGGAATAGATGAGGAAAAACGGTAACATTCCACTTTGAAGAATCTAGCAAGGTGAAAGAACTCGGCAGTGCCAACTATCAGGAAGATGGTTTGACTATTCATGGAAAGAAAAGAAGAATTATATTTATATAGCACCTTTCAACACCACTGGGCATCCCAAAGCACTTTGCAGGCAATGATGTTCTTTTGAAGTGTTATTATATAGGAAATGTGGCAACCATTCTGCATGCAGCAAATGTGCACAACTGCAATGTGATAATAACTAGATCATCTGATTCCTTCATGGTTGAGGAATAACTATTAACCAGGCACCAGCAATACTTCACTGACCTTCTTCAAAAATTTTTCATACAATCTTTTACATCCACTAGAAAGAGTAGACAAAGCTTCAGTTTAACATTTCATCCAAAAGATGTTACCTCTGAGAGTGCAGCACTGCTGTCATTTCTGACCCTCTGACACAGTATTCTGGTCGAGTGCACATTCAATGTGCCACCTACAAATTAAAGCCATTCCATATTTACATCTTCAAAGAGTTATTTAAAAAAACTTGTTTGATGATAAGTGGTGCTGTGGGTTGGGTCACTCCCATCACTATGCAAATACTCTTTCAATGTATGTTATTTGAAGATTATCTCCTTGCTTGCAATACAAGGTGGCATCAAAAACATAGGAACATGCCTAAAATGGAAGAGGAACCTAATTTATAAAAACAGAAATTGCTGGAGAAACTCATCAGGTCTGGCAGCCTCTGTGGAGAGAAAGGAGAGTTAATGTTTCTGGTCTAGTAACCCTTTTTCAGACGATTTCTGATTTCTCGTATCCATGGTGTTTTTTTTAGTTTGTTGTTTAACCTAATTTATAAGCTTTATCATCCCTTGTAGGAGACAACCTGGAGTATTATTGTATTTAATGCAAGGAAGAACTACAATCCTCTCTGGAGTTCAAGGTTACTACAACCTAATTTTTGAATTTCATTTTTTATCTACACACATTACAACTACATAAATATCACATCTGTTAGAGTGTTATCTTGGGATCTTTGCACAAAAGTAATTTTTGGAGACAAAATTGCACCATTCTTACCTTTCCCTGTCACTATAGATCTGGGGGAAGAGCAGTCTTATAGTACAACTAGCAACCCAGAATAATAGAGCACGTGACAGTGGGCTGCATCATTCTCACTATAGTTTACCAAACAAGTACATCCATAAGGATGCAGTTAACAAACTTGAATAGCTTACACTTAATGGTATATTCCAGAAAGCAAATGGTGAAGGATTGAACTGTAGGCAATATTTACACACTTCTGTAAACATTTATTTGTACAGGTACATATCACAAACCTACACTTCCTAACTCAACCATCACAATTTCAGTCTGTTTCTGTTTATGGATACTTGGCAAAAGAAGCGATGATGACACAATAGAAAATGTTTTTATGCAGCAAATGGTTAAGATCAGAAATATACTTTGTGAAAGTGTGGAAAAGGCAAATTCAGTTGTGGCTTTCAAAGAGAAGTGGATATGCAACTGAAGAGAAATGTATTTCTGAGCGATAAAGGGTGGAGGAATTGGACTGATAGAATGGTTTTTGCAGAGAGCCAGCATTGATTTGATGGGCTAAATGGTTGGCTTCTAGCATTTAATAATTCTATGATTCTATAAGTGAATCCCCACCTATTGCCTACTCCATGCATATAACTCATGAATCATTATCCATAGGTAAAGACAACTAGGTAATATTGGAGGAACCGACTATCTAGGTGCTACAATGCTGCCATCAGTAAGCTTTTACATTGGCAAATAAAACAGTGTGATAATATTAAGCAGTTGTGTTAAATATTGTTGATAGCTTGCTTGGAAAAGGAAATGAAATTTCCAGCAAAATTGATGTTTGCATTGTTTGTGAATCTATTTCATCCCTATATGGGTTGCATATTTGCACTTATTGCTTTTGACATGATGTTCTAGTGGAAGGAGGTAGCATCAGAGTCAAGAAAACGTTGAAGGTGGTTCCCTGCCTAGGTTGCCAGCGTCAGAACTACCCATACATTGAAGACTGATTGCAAAAGAACTTGGAACAAATTACACAACTACATGAACTAGAACCATTGGAAGCTCTTCTTTGTCACTGCCAGTTACATGTGCCGGAGCATATAAATATGGTTGATGACAGAATTGCAATAACAGACTGTTTTCTTCTTGTTGTTTCTTGGGGTATGAGCTGACAAGGCCAGCATTTATTGCCTATCTGTAATTGCCTTGGAGAAGGAGGTGATGGGCCTTTTTTCTTGACCCACTGAGATTCATGTGGTATAGGTATGCCCAGAGTGCCATCAAGCAGACAGTGCCAGGATTTTGGCTCGGTGGCAGTGAATATAGTTTGGCAATACAAAAACCAATATAGTTTCAGGTCAGGCTGATGTGGAGCTTGGAGAGAAACTTGCAGTTGGTGGTTCTGCTGCCCTTGTCTTTCTAGGGGCTAGAGGTAGTAGGTCTGGTAGGTGTCAAAGAAACCTTGGTGTGTTACTTCAATGCTTCTTGTAGATGGTTTCAGTTCTAGTGCCTGTTAATTTACCTGACCAATCTTTGTTCATCCTGCATCATTTCAAACATGAAGTAAACCAAATGGCTGCTTTAAAAACAACTAGATCTCCTTTCAATTACACAAACAGAGTTCTGGAGAAATTCCGCAAGTCTGGCAGCATCTGTGAAGAGAGTGACAGAGCTAATTCTTTGAGTCCAGCATGAATCTTCCTCTGAACTGAACTTGGATAATTGAAATGGATAATTGACATTCTAAAGAAGAATCATAATACAGTCAAAACATTAACTGTTTCTTTTTCCACGGGTACTCTTAGACCTGCTGAGTTTCTCCAGCATTTCTATGTTTGTTTCAGACTTCCACCATCTGCTGTATTTTGCCTAGATTTCCTTGAACCTGTTCTGTATGGTTCAGTGATAGCATGATATTCTCTATTTGTTTCAGAGGGGTCTCTCTTATCTTTCATTATTTCCTGTTCTACCGAACGCTTGTAGGTGCTTCAACTACAGAATTAGATTTCACAGAGAATTGTTTGTATTATTAACAATCTGAACAAGGTCTGTTGTCAAAGAAGAAACAAATTCCTCTCAAAAATAGAGTTAAGCAAGAAAATATAATTTTTAAACTGTGCAGGAAACAAGAAAAAAAGCATTTAAACGAATAAGAGGAACTTTTTGTACTATAAAAGCCCTTGCATATTTTCATTAATCAATCTGTCAAGAAATGTTATTACACACTGCTGGAGCAGATGGGACTTGAACCCAGTTCTTCTGGCCCAGAGGTAGGGACACTGCACTGCACCCAAGAGCCCTTATAGACTTAGAATATTTTTATAGAATGTATAGTCATGTCATCAGTGACAGGATATCATACACACTAGCATTTATTTTTATTAACCTTGTATGTAAATATTAGAATAAGTCTTTTGTACACAACGTGTGATTACAATCTATTCAGGCATCTCACCTGGTTTGGAATATTTCACTGGCCATAATTGGGTGGTGCAAAATTTTGTTTGTTGTATCCTGAATGAAGACAGAGCTTCTTGTTTCAGCTCTTTGTTACAACGTCTATTTGAATTGACAATGTTGTACAGTTAGCAATATTTTATTGAAATGTTCGTTCACGTATTTCAGTAGATAACCAAAAAACTCTGTATTTTTTTTCTCTTTTTCCCACAAAAGAGAACAAAGGAAATATTTTCTGTACCTTTAAAAACAATCATGCAAATTTAAAATGTATAAATGAAGTTGTGATTTGAAGAAACTTGAAACTCAGAAGTTGTTTTACATAATTTCAGTTTTACATCAACTGTGATACTTGGTTCGAAAGGAGTCATGATGTGGTGAGATAAATCTTAAATTAAGAAAAATGCTTATGTGGTCGCCTTATATTAGCTTTACATGCTGATGATTGGCTGACATTATCCAAAGTTATATATGTGTAATTACTCATAGATTGCAGAACTAACTTAGAAAACAATCTAAATTCTTTTGCATCTGTACAAATATTGTTTTAGAAAACTGATCTGTTGCTTTCTTATCCTGAAATAAATCCTAGATGGGATGACCATATGCAGCTCTAGTATCTGTTTTTCAAGACCATTTTCTAATTAAATATGTTTCCCATAACCAACGATATTGGTCATTTTCAAGTATTAGTCACTATTTACCCAGATACTTCCAGGCAATATAGCCTCACTTTGCCCTAAATTAGTTTGAAACGCTGCTGTCATGTCGTGTTCTTATTGAATAATTTGAAATATTGGCCCTACCCTTTTTTCAATCCATTCAGCATCTTATATGCTAAACCTCAAAATGAGGCCGTCAGAACTTTCAATATTTTTTCATAATTCAATCATATAATAAAAAGATTTTTTAAATTTTCTTCTTATTTGGTGTTTAAAAAAACTTTACATGAGTCTGTACAAAGGCTGTACAAAGATTTCGGGGGGCAGTATTATGTACAGCTTCCCATGATAGCACCATCTGAGAACATCAACTTCCACATATACACTGACAACATCCAGCTCTTCAATGGAAACTTTGGTATTGGTTCTGGTTTAATGTCAGCATGATTGGTACTCAGTATATATATACCTTATCAACAATGCAGTGAATCTGCCTTTAAGAGAATAGTAATGGATTAGACCTTTAACAGGTGCTTTGCTGAATTTCTTACATCTTGGAGCTGATTCAAGATATTTGTGCAATACTTGTAAAACACTTATAGCACCACTTTCAAAATCTCAACTGGGATCCATTACCTTGAAAAAGATCAAAGATCAAAACCTAGAAACAATCTGATCTTATAATTCAGTTCAGCTTTCAGCAGTGAATTTGTCAAATCAACTATCAACTTGTCATTGAAAAAAAGATCTGTGCTGCAGAAATGAATGTTTGCCATCAAATATTTTTACCCAAATGTATTGAACTTTCATTAATCCTAACTTTAAATCAACTCTGTTAATAATTTATTTTGAACAAATTTAGAAACATGCTGCAAGTATTTAATGAGCAACTGTTTTTCGTTTATTACACCCACATTACAAAATATTATAATGGGAAACAACTGTATCCTACCCAATCCATGTCATTCATTCTTCAAACGTCAGAAGCTTTGAAGTGAATAAAAGATTAGGGTATCTTTTAACACTTCGTGCTGTCAATGACATCGTACTGTGCTTGTCCAGCTAATTCCCCTCATGAATCTGAATTGTTGACAATAGACTTTGCACTGAATAACATAGGTTAAATATCTACATCTACCAGTTACTTGGTTAAATTCTTCATCACTTAATTTTATTTTCAGTTTAATTTGTTACCTTTTCTCCTCTATGATGAACTAGTTTTACTTTTAATTGACACAGGAACAGAACACAACAGAAGGTCACTCAGCACCTCAAGCTGGTTCTATCATTTGCTGAGATTGCCATTGATTTGTATCTTAACTCCATTCACCACCTTGATTCCATATCTCACAGTATCCGTGCCATCGAAACTGTGTCGATCTTAACAACTTAATGGGGTAGAGACTTCCAGATTCTGTGTGAAAAGTGCTTCTGCAAAGTGGCTCAGTTCCAGTTTGAGGGTGTTACTGTATTGTTATGAATTCCCCCACTAAAGCAACTCATTTCTATCCAACTCATCAAATTCTTTAACAACCTTAAAATACCTTAATGAATTCATCCCTTAATCGCCTACACTTGAGGGAATAAAAGCCTACTCAACGAGCTTTCGATTGCTTATACAAATGACATTTGGTTTTGTTTTGTAGAACGAAACTACATATATATCTGTCACTCACATGCTAACACTCACATGATGTGTAGCTTTTTCTGTTTTTCTTCTTCACAAACTTAATTAGATATTGACGCCACCACTGAAGATTTTTATTTCTAGAGTTATTCAATATGTGTATAGTTAGAACTTAATGTATCCACACAATTTTCTTTAGGTTCTCTTCATGCATTAAATCTAGAAAAATGACCAGGGTGCTCAGCTGATTTCTTTATTGTACATCGGTGCAATGTTTGAGACACAGTACATAATTAATTACCATATAAAATATTCTGGCATCGCAGCCCAGTATTTGTTTCCCTTCATATTTCTGATCAAAATTTTTATGTCAAAGTTTTTATTTTCCTGATATAATTACTATCTTATTGTTTCATTTCAAATATCCTGCAGCTGTACCCGAACTGCAAGTGGAACTTGTACATGATACAATAATGATACATCGAAATAGCAGAATTGGGAGCAGAAGCAGATCATTCAGCCCCCAGAATCTGCTCCGCCATTTGATAAGATCAAAATAGATAACCTTGTGTGTGCATATTTAAAACTGGATCATTGTCACTGAAATCAAGATCAGCACTGTTGGGTTAACAGGTCAAAAGTTAATGTGACTGGGGTGGATGTTGTTGTGATGCATTCGAAGTGGCCCTATCCCTGAACCAGGAGACCCAGTTTCAAGTCCCATCTGGTTCAAGATTGTGTAATAACATCCCTGAACAGCTTGGTTGGAAAATACCTTCATCTGACTGGGAGTTGAGGGGAGGGTCTAAAGACAAATCTGCAGTTGTCTCCACTGTGCCGATTTGAGTGCTGGAGTGTAGCATCTCTGGAGATGTTGACTGAAACAATTCCTTGATGCCATAGAAATAGTAGATAGCGTCCAAGCAACAGTTGATATTGGCCAAGTAGAGGCTATAATGAACAGCGTTACGCAGATATTCATATAATTCGCAGCTTACTGAGAAAACTCTATTGACGGCCAAGGAATGCAGCAACAAGCCCACGTGATACGGCGTGAAACACAGGAGGAAGGTGAACAAATTGGCCAGGACGATTTTAGCGGATTTGTCCGCCCAATTAGCCCGGGTTTCGCTTGCTCGAACCTTCAGGTCGCGGATGATGTGCAGGGAACAGAACATCATTAAAAACATACATATCAGAAACAGGATCTCTAGTGGGGCGATGAACTCCATCCTCAAAACCTCTTCGGAAATGTGGTAAAAACAGGACAGAGATTTGCTGTTTAAATAAAAGTGGACACTTCCAGAGCCCACGAGAATCCAGACAGCAGAGCAGATGAGCGCTGTTTTCTTCCAGGACGAGGTGGCTCTGCTCACCAAAATGCTTTACGGCCACATAGCGATCCACGCAGATCACGGTAATCAGCAGAATACTGGCGTAGGTGTTCACGTAGCACAGGGACTCCAGAAGCCGACAGAACCACTTCCTCAGGGCCCACTGGGAGCGCACATGGAAAGCGTAGATTTTGAAAGGCAGCGAGAGGAGCAGAAGGAAATCTGAGAGGATGAGGTTGGCCATGTAGATGACAGGTTTTGTTCGCCGCTTTATTCTACAGCAGATTGTTCAGCACCAAGCCAACACAAATGGTCGGTAAAGTGAACACAAACATCAGCTGATGGGACCATCCCTGATCGTTCTCTGAAGTGCCGTTCCCACAGCACATCCCTGAAAGAAACCAAAGGCAGGATGGCGAGAAGTTTACAACTGACTGAAGGATGCGCCTTTGTTTCCCCTCTCAAACGCACAGATAGGATGGTTTTCTAAGCCACAATTAGGAGAGTTCCCTGCTTTGAAAGGCGCTGTACAAAGTCCCTCCATCTCCCAGTCTGCATACGTTTTCCTACTCACCACTGGATCGTGTTTCTAAAACTGTCCCAGTAATCACACTCTGCCTCCCAGAAAAGAAAAGCAGAACGAGTGGCGGATGAACTGTCTCATATAACTCCACTGGAGTGGCTCTTAATCATGTCTCCGCTCTTCGTTTGGAGACGCGCTGGTGAGGACTAACTTGGTTCTCTCAAAGAGCCTGGCGGGGGCAGGACGGTCTGAACAGTAGGAAAAAAACCCCACCAAAGTCTTCATCAGCCGGACACAGCAAATCACGAGTAGATATAGGAAGGAGACTCTCCCCGCTTCAACCAGTAGGATCGCAGATCGGTTTCCTGTGCAATTTGTAGTATCGATTTTTTTTTGTTTAACAATCAAATAATTGTACTTCAATCAGTTGTAAATATTTGTGAATCAAAGAGCAATTCTTTTTGTTGACTCCTAATTTTAAAACATCTGTAAAGTACGTTCAGAAAATCATTTTAAAAATATTGAGCTCAGAAAACCTGGAAACATTTCTGGACTTCAGGTTTGAAGTTGAAATGGAAATTGAAATAGGGAAAGGAAAATAGATCAAAACGCAAAAAGCTGGAGAAACAGAGCTACTTATTCAAGTTCAATATGATTCTTCTTCTGAGTTTCTCCAGGCATTTCTGTTTTTGTTTCAGATTTCCAGCATCCTCAGTATTTTGCTTTCGTTTTAGATGAAAATGAATAGCTGAACCAATAAGGCTATTTTAATCATTAGTCAAAGTCAAATTCCTCTCAAGATGACCACAATTGGGATGATAAAACACTGCAAATGGGACAATAGTATGCTGCAAATTATAGTGCACTCCTAACACCTGAATTTTGCTTTGGAGCAGGAGTAAATTACTGCAGATCCTGAAATCCATACTGAAAACAACAAATGCTGGAGATCATAGCAGATCAGGTGGCATTCATGGAGAGAAAGCAAGCTAATGTTTCACATGACTCTTCATCAGAGCTGATGTGAAGTCTGGAGGAGCCCAGCATTTATGCTATTGTCAAACTAGTATGGTCGCAGTGGGGTTGTGGGAGCAGGTGGGTGGTGAGTGTAGAAAGCTGGGGGAGAAAGGATATTGATAGTTCAGATTAAGTGATTGGTATGCCAGAATGGCAGAACAATGGTATGTCTAACTGCCAAACTGGAAAGAACAGTCCCACTGGAAAGGGGGGAGGGGAGGGAGGACTTGGTGAGAGAGAATGTAACAAGCAAAGTGAAAAGAAAGGGAAGGAATGGGAGTGAGTTCACAATTTGAAGGTGTTGAAGTCAATATTAAGTCTACCAAGTTGTAAAGTGCCTTGTCTGAAGATGAGATGTTGTAACTCCAGTTTTCTCTATGATTCGCTGGAGCAATGCAGCATGCGAATGGACAGATAAGTAGGCATGTGAGCAGGGTCCTGTGTTAAAATGATCAGTTATGGGAAGGTCAGAGTCATGTCTGCACACAGGCCGAAGGTGTTCTGCAAAGCAGTCACCCAGTCTGCATTTGGTTTCTCCAATATAGAGTAGGCCACATTCGGGGCAATGAATACAATATACAAGATTGAGGAGGTACGGGTGAAATGCTGCTTCACCTGGAAAGGCTGTTTAGGCCCTTGGATGGTGAGCAGGGAGGAAGTGAAGGAGCAGGGGTCGCACCTTCTGCGGTTACATGGGAAGGTGCTGTGGGAAGGGGGGGTGGTGATGTTGGTGGTTGAAGCACCACTCAAATCAATCTGGTACCAGGATCATAGCTGACAGGCTAAAAGGGGTGGTCATATGAACTTTAAACTAGTTAAAGGACGGGAGGGCTCAAGAGAGGTTGTGAAAGTTTCCAGAACAAGTAGTAGGACAGACAGTATGAATAGGGTCAGGTAGCTAACTTCAGGCACAGCGGATAAGGGGACCAATATGAGAAGAGGGGCAGCCAACTCTGTATTTAGAGTGCTGTACTTAAGTGCACACAGTATGCAAAACAAGGCAAATGAGCTTGTAGCGCAGTTTGAAGTTGATAGGTATAATGTTGTGAGCATTACACTGAAATAGCTGCAGGGTGTTCAGGGCTGGGACCATCTGCCATGATCATGATGAATGGTAGAGCAGGCTCAAAGGGCCGAATGGCCTCCTCCTATCTTCTATGTTTCTATGATTACACCCCAGAGTTCTGAATGAGATAGGTGAGATAGTGGAGGCATTGGTGGTAATCTTTCAGGAATCACTGGAATCATGGATGGTCCCAGAGAGTAGGAAAATGGCTAATGTAGCACTCTTGTTTAAGAAGGGAGGGAGGCAGAAGACAGGGACTGTAGGCCAGTTAGCCTACCCTCAGCCACTAGTAAGATTTTAGAGTCTGTTATTAAGGATAAGATTGTGGAGGACTTTGAAGTACAGGGTAAAATAGGGACGAGTCAGTGCGGTTTTGTGAAGGGGAGTCATGCCTGCCAAATCTGTTTGAATTCTTTGAGGAGGTAACGGGCAAATTAGGCAAAGGAAAGCCAGTGGATGTGATCTATTTGGATTTCCAAAAGGCCTTTGGCAATATGCCACATAAGTGAATGCTAAATAAGGTAAGAGCCCATGATGTTAGGGGAAAAGTATTGGCATGGATAGAGACTTGGCTGATTGCCAGAAGAAAGTGGAGATAAGGGGATCTTTATGAGGATGGCAGCCGGTGGCTAGTGGAGTTTTACAGGGGTCAGTTTTGGTACCATAACTATTTGCGCTATACTTAAACGATATGGATGAAGGAACTGAGGACATTATTGCTAAGTTTGTAGATGACACAAAGAGAGGTGGAGGGATAGTTAGAGTTGAGGAAGCGGGGAGGCTGCAGAAGGACATGATAAAGAAGTGGCAGATGGAATACAATGTGGGAAAAAGGTGAGATTATGCACTTTGGTAGGATGAACAGAGGTATAGACTATTTTCTAAATGGGGAAAGGCTTCGGAAGTCTGAACCATAAAGGAACTTATGAGTCCTAGTTCAGGATTCTCTTAAGGTTAACATATGTTTCAGTTGGCAGTGAAGAAGGCAAATGCAATGTCAGCATTAATTTCAAGTTAACTAGAATGCAAGAGCAGGGACGTACTGCTTAGGCTGTAGAAGACTGTGGTCAGACTGCATTTAGAACATTGTAAGCAGATTTGGTCTCATAAACAAGGAATAATGTGCATATATTGGAGAGCTTCCAAAGGAGGTTTACAAGTATGATCCTGGGGATGATGAGCTTGTTGTTTGAGGAGCGGTTGATGACTCTATACTCAATGGATCTATGCTCAATGGAATGTTGAAGGATGAAGGAGATTTCATTGAAACTTATAGAATACTGAAAGGCTTGGCTAAAGTGGACTTGGAAAAGATGTTTCTACTCGTAGGAAAGACTGAGACTCAAAGCTACAGCCTCAGACTGAAGGGACCACCCTTTAGAAGTGACGTGAGGAGGAATTTCTTCAGTCTGAGGGTGGTTAATCTGTGGAACTCATTGCCACAGAAGGCTGTGGGGGCCAAGTTATTTCATGTCTTTTAGACAGAGATAGATAGGTTCTTGATGCAAGAGGGAATAAGCATTACAGGGAGAAGGCAGAAAAAATGGGGTTGAGAAGCATATCAGCCATGATCAAAAGGCATAGCAGACCTGATGGGCTGAATGGCCTAATTCAGCCCCTATATTTTATGGTCTTATGCACTGAATTTGAAGTTTAGTAAGAAGAATGAAAAAGCACAGCATTACTTAACTGGAGAACAAGTGTGGAAATCTGAGGTACAGAGGGATTTAGGTGTTCAAATGCATGAGTCACAAGAATTTAGTTTGAATGTACAATGCATAATCAGGAAGGCTTATAATCAATGAAGCTATAATCAAGAAGGCTATTATTAGGAGAGGAATTAAACATGACTTTAAGAATGTTATACTTCATTTTCCAGGACACTGATGAGACGGCATCTCAAACACTCTGTACAGTTTTGGTCTCCCTATTTAAGAAAGGATGTAAATGCATTGGAAGCAGTTCAGAACAGTTTTAATAGATTGATAGCTGAAATGAGTGGATCACTTTATGAGGATAGGTTGGACACACTGGCTTTGTTTCCAGTGGAAGTCAGAAGAATGAGCGCTGACTTAATTAAAGTATTAAGATCCTGATTGGTTCTTGACAAGGTGGACGTGCAAAGACTGCTGGCTCTGATGGGTCAGTCCAGAACCAGGAGATGCAATTTTAAAATTATTTTTAAGGCAGAGGTAAATGGTTTTGTATTAGATGAGGGAGTCAAAGGTTATGAGGGGTAGATGGGAATGTGGAATACTTAACTCCAACAGATCAGCCACGATCTTCTCAAATGGCAATGCGGGCTTGACGGGCCGAGTGGTCCATTTCAGCTATACATAACTTATGACTCCTCTGATTATCAAAAATCTAACTCTAGCTTGAATAAGTTCAAAGATACAGCTTCCATTGTGTTCTGCGGACAGCATCCAAAAGACCAAGGACCCTCTGGGAGAAGATATTTCTTCCCATCTGCTCCCAAATTAGAGACAACATTCTTCAATGGTGTCCCCTAAAGGTAGCTTCAAGATAACTGCTGTTTTGAGACAGAATGAAAACCCAATCTGGCGCTGTGAACTAAGGAGCAAGACAAAGAACCATGCCTCTTTGTTTATGCTTGGCATGTTGCTCAGGCTTAAGAGGCATTCAATTCAGTTAGGGTCAGCAGTCAGCGTTTACAGCGGGCACTCACACCTCACCTCGTCCTCCCAATGCAAAAAAATTAAACCTTGCAGCTGCAGCATTAGCATTTCTAAAAATTCTTCTTGCTACGATGATTGGAAACATTTTCAACATGTTGGTTTTTCAGTACTGTCGTATTGCAGCAGATGAGCAATTTCCGCGGTAATTTTTCGAAGCAACAAAGAATGGAAAGTAGGGTCAACCCACCCACACTCCCCATCACCCTTCGCACCTGCCCCTCTTCAGTGGTGTGTTCAGCAATGTCAGCATTCACCCAATCCCACCCCAGAGTTGCGATTCAGTTATTGAGTTGCTCACCGCGGTTAGTTTTAGGCGCAGTTATCTGCGTCTTTGTTATCTAGCTGCCCTGTCACACTTCTTTGTAGTTAAGTCAGTCAGCGGGTCTGGAAAAAAGCAATCGTAAAAGTTATTGAACATATTAATATTAGTCTTTACAAAGTACACTATAATTCGTAACCTGAAGATCAATGACAAAAACCTTAGCGTCCTTCACGGCCCATCGTATTTCCATTAGCGCGCAATCACAAAGAATTTAAGGTTAAACTACATAAAGAGACATTGGAGTTGATGTCCAAAGGATGTAGGCTTTAAAATCGACTTAAAGGGGGAAACGGAGGCTAAGAGATTTCAGAGGCAATTGCAGGACTCAGGTCCTGGCAACTGAAAACACTAGCAATGGTGAGGTCATTAAAACTCGTGATGTGCAAAAGACCACATTTGGAAGGTAACAGTTATATTGGAGCAGCCATCTATAACTCCAGGCTATTAAGTATAAATTGACATAGTTGGAGTTGGAGAGGTCTGTTGCAGTTGGTTCAATTGCCTGAATGGCCAGTGTAGGTCAGATTGCTGCCAATGTCATAGAGTTTAATCCAGCTGAGGTGGTTTCTGGGCCTGCCTCCTGCCTTATCCACAATGGAGGTTGTGACTCTGTGGGTCAGACCTATCATCAGGTAGAGAACACAAGAAAATCAAGGGTCATAGAGTCATACAGCATGGAAACAGACCCATTTGGCCATGACGACCATAATCCCAAACTAAACTAGTCCCACCTGCCTGTCCTTGGCCCATATCTCTCCAAACATTTCTTATTAATGTACTTATCTAAATGTCTTTTAAATGTTGTAACTGTACCTGCATCCACCACTTCGTTTGAAAGTTCATTCCACACATGAGCCACTCCTATGTAAAAAAAAATGCCCCTCATGTCTGTGTTAAATCTTTCTCCTCTCATTTCCCACCCTAGGGAAAAGTCACCTTCCATTCATCCTATCTACACCCCTCATTATTTTATAAACCTCTTTCAGGTTACCTCTCAACCTACTATGCTCCAGTGAAAATAGTGCCAGCCTATCCAGCCTCTCCTTATAGCTCAAATCCACCATTCCCGGCTTAATAATATCCTTCCTATAACAAGACACAGTACACGGAAGAGCATAGTATAGAACCAATGGAACAATATTCTACCAATGTCCTTTACAACCTCAATATAACATCCCAACTCCTATACTCAAAGGTCTAAGCAAAAAAGGTAAGTATATCTTGGAGGGTTTTAGGGTTTGAGAAAATTACAAGATAGGGAGGGCCAGGATATGGAGGGATTTAAAATCAATGATGTGAATTTTAAAATTGGGATGTTGTTTCACCAGTTGCCAATGCACATGAGTGAGCACAATATCTATGAGTAAATGAAACTTTGTGGGGGAAGACAGGGGTAGAGTTGTTTGTATATGCTGATATTGTCAGTTGACTTTGTTTCTTGGTATGTGAAACAGTGTAACATTGAATTTACAAAGGTTGCAGTCAATGTATAAAACTGAATGCACATTAATTGTTTACCAGCCGATCTCCCAGAGTCACTCACAGTGAATCAATTAACATCATGTTATGTAGCATTGACTCTCCAACACTTAGATACAATGTTTTTCCTATCTCTGACAAATTAGAGATTTCATCTCCCAGAACTATGTTCCCCACTTTTCCCTTTCTGATTTGATACATGTCTCCTCCTCCCCTTCACTGTTGCTCCTCTACAGCCAACAAATTCTCGCTCTCTCTTCATGGCAACGGCTGAAATATGTTGCAGTTCACCTGCCAACTGCACCAACTACAGCCTGAGCTGAATGTATTGTCCCTGTTATTAGTGGTGATTCTCAAGTGGGTCAGTTTGCTCAATATCAGCAGCATTTTTTCCTTCTTATTAGTTGCCTCATCAGTTGTTTATAATCCTGCATGTCTTCTAAGAAGGTATAATTTGAGCTGCACATCTAGAATAGGATTGGACTAATTTTATTGCATATTAGCTTATTCATTGTTGAGAAGTCTGCTACACTAACTTGTCAGCAACAACAGATATTGTCCTGAACACAGATTTACAAGAAACCCATTCCCTTTACTAGATATACCTAACACCTTTGCTGCTCCCCCTCCCAAAGCAAACACTGTACATTTAGGAAGCACCTTGAGACATGTGACCATGAAAAACACATCAGCACAGCTGATGGTCTATTGTGACCCAAATATAAGTAATTGACCCTATGTCATTGGGTTAGCTGGAAATAGCTTCTTATGAACCTGCTACGCTTCTCTTCCCCTTCTACGTGATGTTTGTGCTTGCATTTTCAGTAAAGTGTGGTAAATTCTAATTGTGCCATAAATTCACATGCTACAAGTGGCATTGAGATTAAGCACATTTCATATCATTGGAATGTCCCAAGGCACTCTTAATACGTTGCCTAATAAATTACTTCCAAAAATTGGCCACAGTTTTGGTAGCCAGATTCTGCACACAGGTAGATCCCACAAAGAGAAATGAGATGAATAACCAATTAATCTGCTTCACCAGTACTGGTGGAGGAAATAATTCTGGTCAGCACATTGGGAAAAGTACTCTTTGTTAAAATAGTGTCATTGGATTTTTCATTCTGAATTGATTGGGCAAAAGGTTCCTCAGTTTAAAAAAATGAAATATGTCACCTTTGACAAGGCAGTACTCCTTCATTACTGTGCTGAACATGTCAGTCCAGTCTATAAGTTCAAGTCTTGGATTGGACTGGAACAGTTGAATTAAGATGCTCGTTTATTTAACACATGCACAATATGCAGCACTTGGTTTGCCCACTGGAGTTGAGCCTGTACAGTGGCTGTCATAAATAAGGGATGTGTATGTCAGGTCAAATTCTCTGTGTTTGCAATTAAAGAAATACATAATGGGATATAATGGCCTTCATGCTTCATGACTTCCCACTGAAACCTCCAGGATTCTGTCATTATTATTCAAAGTGATCTCCCAGATAGAATCCAACTTCCATTGAAAATTTATTGTGAGGTGGTTAGTGGGGAGGAGGAGAGAGATTAACAAAATATGTGTAGGATGTAAGGGGTTGTAGAAGCCACTTAGAGGGAACAAAACATACAAACATATTAATCCAGAGCAGAAATAGACCCCTTGACACTTATGAGCCTGCTCTGCTATTCATGGCTGATCTGATTACTCCATGTTCCTGTCTACCTCCAATAACCTTTCACATCCTTGCTTATCAAGAATCTGTAGGTCAGTAAGCTCAGTTAGCTGGACAGCTGGTGTGCAATGCTGAGTGACAATTCCTGGACTGATTGAGGTCACCATTAAGGTGAAAACCACACCCCTTGTCTGAGGTACAGTGACTGTCAGGTTAAACCACCACCAGGTATGTCTCTCTAAGGAGGGATGGGATTATGACAATTTTACTATTATGCCTCTGCCTTATAAAGAAAGAGTTAAATAAAAGATTATTTTGTAAGAAAAGACTTCTCCTCATCCCTCATTTTTTAACAGGTATGATTCTCTCACAAGAGGAAATATTCTTTTACATAGACTCTGTCAAGACACCTCAGGATCTTATACATTTCAATCAAGTTGCCATTTCCTCTTCTAAATTGCAGTGGATGCTAGCCTGTCCAAGTTTTCTTCAGAAGACAACTCCCCCTATTCCAGGTTTTAGTCTAGTAAACCTTCCATGCACCAAAACTGTACAGCCTCTTCCAGGTGTGGCATCACAATGCATCTCAGAGCTCTGCAATCTCTCACAATTTAGATAACATACTTCTTTATTCTTCTTTCTGAAATGGACAATTTCATATTTTTCCACATAATAGTCTATTTACTGGATCTTTCCCTTTTGAACCAACTCCCTGCTATAATGCACTGGAAATCAAACTCCTTATTTCTGGAGTCATATGAAATGTGAAAATTTGATTAAACCACTGAATTGCCCAATTTTACCTAACTGTTCAATTCAGATTATAAGAATGTGCACACCAGTTTATTTTTATCATTAACAAGAAAATCACTATTTATTGCTAGCAAACAGTTTTAAAAAATGGTAAGAAGGAAACACAAATTGCTAACTTATAACTCTATAGCTTAAACTCTTCCCGTTTCAAGAGTTCACAAGCACATACAACGAGACACACAAAGAGAAAAGATGAGACAAGGCGCCAATATTACAGTGAGGAAGGAAGAATAAAGCCAGTGAAGCACAGTTCTGGCACCAGTCCAGATTACAGGCAGCAATAGTTGCTTTCCCGTAGTTCTCTTCCAATTTCTTTTGATTCCTTGATGAGATTATGAAGTTTCGGCACACTGATTCTCAATCTTTCATTCATTGGTTGAAAATTTGCCCTTTCAATGTCTCTAAAAATTGGTTTTACCTCTTTTCCTTTCAAGAAAGGCATTTGCAGGGAGTCAGTAGCTAGCTGCATGGGATTTTCTTCTACATTTCGACTCACAGAGAGAGCATGAGAGAGAGGGATTTAGGTGCTTTCTCTCTCAAAGGTTGCTTGTTTCTGCTGTTGATACTCACCCAGGAACCAATCAAGAAGTTGTTACTATGCCGAGTACTCCTGAACATACACAACTGATCCTGTTTGAAATAACTAATCAACAGTCTGTAACGAGACAAAACTGACCTGAACATGCAACAAATTAATGGGGAAGTGATGGCCTAGTGGTATTATCACTGGGCTATTAATCCAAAGATCCAGGTAATATTCTGGGGACCTGGATTTAAATTCTGCCATGGCAAATGGGTGGAATTTGAATTCAATAAACAATCTGCCATTAAAAGTCCAAAGATGACCATGAATTGATTGTTGGGGAAAAACCCATATAGTTCGCTATGCCCTCTAGGGAAAGAAAATGCCACCCTTACCTGGTGTGGCCTACAAATGAGTCCAGACCTGCAGCAAATTGGTTGTATAAAATCATGAGGAGCATGGATAGGATGAATAGTCAAGGTCTTTTCCCTAGGGTAGGGGAGTCCAAAACTAAAGAGCACAGATTTAAGGTGAGAGGGGAAGGATTTAGAAGGGACCTAAGGGACAAGTTTTTCACGCAGAGGGTGGTGCGTGTATGGAATGGACTGCAAGAGGAAGCGGTGGAGGCTGGTACAATTACAACATTTAATCTGGATGGGTACATGAATAGTAAGGGTTTAGAGGGATATGGGCCATATGCTGGCAAATGGGACGAGATTAATTTAGGACATCTGGTCGGCATGGACAAGTTGGACCAAAGGGTCTATTTTCATGCTGTATGACTCTATGACTCTGGATGGTATGGACATTAGGACTGAAGGGTCTGTTTCTGTGCTGTACATCTCTATGACTCTATGACTGTGTAGGGGTGGGTAATAAATACTGGCCTAGCCAGTCACACCTTCTTCCTGTGAATAATTTAAAAACTTCAGGTGTTTAGCATCCTCCCTCATTGTGTGGGCACAGTGTAAACATGGGGCAACATTGTAGTTACAACTCGCAAAGAATTCCATTTGCTCATTTTTAAAACTGACAGCATCTTTTTCTACAGTTCTTTGAGTTCAAGCAATATCTTTTACCATTTCTAGTCCATAATCCAAAAATTAAATGTAGTCTTTAGACAACTCACTTATCCTCTCTATATCACTTTGTAGCTTTCTTATATCTTCTTCAGAACTTATTTTCCTAGCTATCTTTGTGTATTCAGCAAATTTAACAACCTTTCAACCAAATCATTTCTATAAAATGTGAACAGCTGAGGCCCCAGAACTGATCCCTACGATACACTGTTCATCTTGCCAACCAGAAAATTACCCATTTATGCCTACTTTCTGTTAATTAGCCAAATGTTTAACCATTCCAATATATCATTCCCTGAACCCATGACAAATTATTTTCCATGATAACTTTTAATCTGGCACCTTATCAAATGCATTCTGGGAATCCAAGGACAGTACATCCTCTTTATCTACAGCCTGTTATTTCCACAAAAAAGTCCAAAACGTTCAAGATCAGTACCTGCAAATGGAGTGCAAAAAAATAACTGGATGACTAAAAGCCCAAGTGCCAGTATCAATCAGTGGCATTGATCTATTTACGTAGGATGATAGACATGTGCAAAATCAAATCCATTGGGGATGGGCTAGCTTCACGTGATGCATTTTTGTTGACAGACCAATCTGTGAGATGTGCGCTCTGCCATAAGTACTGAATAGGATATGGTTATCGGGTGCCATTGTGTGTTGTCATTTCCATGCTGGAGCTTGTTGCTAAGCTACTGTAGCCACTGATCATTGCAGTGTCTCACATTCACCCACAGAAAACAATGCCATTTCCCACTGTCATCACCAGGTGTGAAAACTGATCTTTGGGCCTTCATGCCATGCTTGCAAATTTCCTTGAATTGAAGTTTTGACATGCTAAGAGTTTCCTATTGGAGGCAAGGAAAAGTTTCTAGAATTGAAAGACTTTCCATGAGTCTTTATTGTTGAGTTTCTGTGTGAGGGTCTTGAGTGACATCAGCATTGTAGTGGAGATCTCTGTTGAAGACCTACTGAATTTTTATCTTTACTTTCGGTCTGGATAGGCTGACAATAGATGGGTCAGTATTAAATATGCTTTAAATATACTTGATGACTAAATGCCATTTTGTGACCTGCACTTGGGGTTCCCTACCCATTAAATGACAATGTCAGGTAGTCTTTCTTTGACAATCTGCTATTTTCTGTTATTAATTTTCCAAGGTATTGCAGTTACTGCATGTAGTGTTAACATTCACTACTAATTCTTGCTAGAATAACTTTTCCAGTCCATTTCAGCTTTCCCACTAAGCATAAAGCATGGCATTGGGATAAAACTTGGTTGAGTGTTACTCAGCAAGCATCTCCAGTCATAAGTTAAGCTTGCAGATGAACTTACCAATGTGAAGAAAGTGTGACAATTGAGCAATATTATTACTACCACTTTGCTTATCACAGTGTTAATTATCTATAGATTTCCTGACAGTAGCTGGCGCAAATGTAGAATTGCTTTTCTGCTAGTCTAGAATCTGCAAATACACTTGGGCATATCAATTGCCAGTTAGGTGTACCAGACTTTCAGGCAGCATGATGTTATAGATATTTTCCAATCAACCTCTCGGAGATGTTATTAAACACTTCTGGAGCAAATGGAACTTGAAACTAGGTCTCCTGGGTTAGAGGTAGGGACACTACCATTGCACCACAAGTGCCCAGCATGATGGCATATTGGTCAGAGAGGAAAAAGATCCAGCTTTGCTATTAATTAATTCTCAAAGTTTCTTCCATACTGAACCTCTTCAATTGGTTAATTACTGTTATGGGAGTACTTTATAACCAAACTGCATCATTAATTGTGAATTGATTTGCCAAAAAAGTGCCTCTATCCCTTTAAGTGCTCCTTCCTGCATAAAACTTAACATTAATGTCCATTGTCATCAGAGATAATTAATGCCAGGCAGGGATGTGCCTGACGAACATAAAATCCTGACTGCATAAAAAGTTCTTATTTCCAGGCAGGATGGACACATAACAAATGATTTGTGTAAACTTATGTCATTGAATTAAGAAAATCTTACTGGTTACAAATCTTCACCCACAATGTGTATCAGGCATGTTTGGACACCATACTATTTTCAGAAAAAAAACTTGTAAACGCTTTCAAATTAAACAAATTTTCTAGAACTGTAAAAATTGTTCAGAGAAATCCCAAGCAGTGAATATGCCAGTGATAATGGACAAATTCAAAAAAAAAAGTAAAATCCAAATGATCCCAGGCAGCGATATACTTTCTTTTTACATAGAGATAAACACTTGACCTGTTATTTGCTTTGTTGTCCCATCTGCACAAGTACCACTGAGAAAAACAAACCACTTGGAGAATCACATTAGAAGAAGCTGTTAATTGGCTAGGTATAGCAATTGGAACCAGGTGGATGTCATTGACTATGAGACCCTTGATTGGTTTGTTAACCTGTGCTAATCAGGAAGCCCTGGCTGACCAATATAAACAGGGGATTTAGAATCTCCTCAGTTCAGAGAGACTGACTTCAAGCTATTGGCCATAGCCAGTGTATGATGCACAAGTAAATAAAAGGTGACGTGACGTGACGTGACGTGACGTGACGTGATGTGACGTGACATATATGATTGTGCAGTTTTGTTATCAGTGTGTGATTTGGAAGAAAGTTGAAAATGAAGGGAAAGCTTTTACAAAAACTAGATTATTATTCACTGAGAAATGAAAGTTGTAAGCAACCAAAGCAACCAACTTTCCGCTAGTGCTACAAATAATCATACAACCTTCAATGTCCTTTCTCAGCCAGTAATAAATCAGCCTGCTCTCTACAATATCAATTAACCCCAAACCAGCCACTTCTGAAAGCAGGGTTTCGGCTGTGTTCCAAAGTTTGTAAAGCTGCAAATGAACTTCTGTTGTGCATGCTCAGCACAAACAGGCAGAAAATAACACTTGCATGTTTGCAATCATGTTGGCCCTAAAAAAATGTTTGTCTCATCTCTACTGAATACAACAAATGCTGGAGATCACAGCATCTGCAGTAATTTGCTCTGACATTTTGTCTCATCTCTATTGCTTGAAGTTCATGAATTTAGGATTTAAATCTTATACTTTTATGTGCACAGTCCAAGTTAAAAATACTTGCCTATTTCAGTTGTATCTGTACCTTTACAATTGCTTATCTGATTCTTTCAGGGAAATGCAACATTATTTCTCATACAAAGAAAGCGTGCTGCGTGCCTTTTACCAGTGCTTATCAGTAATTGGAATGGAACCGGAAATATTGGAAAGTAGTACATTTTGACCTTTACAATTAAGTGTGCACTGAATTTTAGTTATTTAATATTTTTGTGTGGAACAATTAACTTTTATAGAAATGTTAAAACCAAAGTGTGATTGTGTGGCAGGTCTGAAAGAAGTGGGGAGAGCAATGGAGTTGCAAGGATGCACCATAGTGAGAAATGTAGAAGCAGCTGAGCAAATTGGAGTTCGTCACACTGAGAAGGATGAGCTTCATGCTCAGTAATAAACCCTGCACCTCCTTGTTCTTTTATAGTGACAACAGGTTGGTTTGCAGGAACTTTCACTGCACCAAACATTTTGTACCTATCAACCTTCTCCTGTATGCCCCATTGAAATCCTCATCTGAATTCCCTGCAGCAGAATCATGCACCTTCCAGGTACCAACACGTGCAGTATCATTCCCCCAGCCTCATTGCAACTCACTCATCCCCACTTACTGAGATTGTGCAGCTAAGGCCTTGATACCACCCTTCAAGGTTGGCTCAGTGTCAATGGCTGAGCTGGTGGCTGTGAACAGCAGGTTGCATGATGGTGCTTTTCCCTCAGCTGTCTGCTCCCTGTCCTGAAACTCATCCTCAGGTAGCATGGGCTGACCAGTTAGCCATTCTTTTTTTGAAAAGAATAATTGAGCTCAAGTGATGGGATGGGGTGAGGAAGGAGTTGACTGGAAAGAAAAAGTTAAACATGGTTAAACTTGAAAGGGTTCAGAAAAGATTTACAAGGATGTTACCAGGGTTGGAGGATTTGAGCTGTAGGGAAAGGCTGAATAGGCTGGGGCTATTTTCCCTGGAGCATCGGAAGCTGAGGGGTGACCTTATAGAGGTGTATAAAATCATGAGGGACATGGATAGTGTGAATAGCCAAGGTCTTTTCCCCAGGGTATGGAGTCCAAAACTAGGTGGCATAGATTTAAGGTGAGAGGGAAAAGATTTAAAAGGGACCTAAGGGATGACTTTTTCACACAGAGGGTGATGTGTGTATGGAATGAGCTGCCAGAGGAAGTGGTGGAGGCTGGTACAATCGCAACATTTAAAAGCATCTGGATGGGTACGTGAATAGGAATGGTTTAGAGGGATATGGGCCAAATGCTGGCAAATGGGACTAGATTAATTTAGGATATCTGGTCAGCATGGACAAGTTGGACCAAAGGGTCTGTTTCTGTGCTGTATGACTCTATGACTCTACAACTGGCCTAGCACGCCACGCAGTTGTACCAATCGCTACTAAGTCTCAACAAAGAAATGAAACTGGATAGACCACTTGGCATTGACTCAAGCACTGGAAATGACAATGGCAAAAAAATGCCCTGTCAACCCTGCAAAGGCTTCTGTACTAATGTCTGGGGCTTGTGCTAAAATTGGGAGAGCTGTCTCACAGACTCGACAAGCAGCAGCCTGATATACTGATACTCACGGAATTATACTTACAGGCAATGTTCCAGAAACCACCATTACCACGCTAGATATGTCCTGTCCCATTGCAGGACAGATCCAGCAGAGATAGTGGCACAGTGGTTTACAGTCAGGACAGAGGTGCCCTTGGAGTCCTCTATAGTGACTCCAGACCCCATGAAGTCTCATGGAATCAGGTTAAACATGGGCAAGGAAAACCCCTGTTGACAACTACCATCCTCCCTCGGCTGATGAATCAGCGCTTCACCAAGTTAAGCACCACTTGGAAGAAGCAGGGAGGGTGACAACAGCACAGAATATACTCTGGTTGGGGATTTCAATGTCCTGCAACAAAAGTAGAACAGCAGCAGCACTATTGTTTGAGCTGGTCAAGTCCTAAAGGACATTGTTCCTAGACTGGGTCTGCAGCAGGTGGTGAGGGAACCAACAAGAGGGAAAAGCAATGTTCAGCACCATTTATGAGTCGTTAAATACTGAAACAGTCCGTGTCCAAATACAACAAGCTCAACAAGTTTGACACAGCTCAAGACAAACCAGCCCTCTTTATTGGCATCACATCCACTCCCTCCACCACTGATGCTCAGTAGCAGAATTGTGTACTATCTACAAGATGCAGAAATTTACCAAAGATCCTCAGACAGCACCTTCTAAACCCACAACCACTTCCATCTCGAAGGAAAAGGGCAGCAGATATATTGGAAAACCACCTCCTGCAAGTTCCCCTCCAAGCTACTTACCATTCTAACTTGGAAATATATCGCTTTTCCTTCATTGTCACTCGGTCAAAATTCTGCAGTTTCCTCCTGACAGCATTGTGAGTCTCGCGACAGCACATGAATTTCAGTTGTTCAAGAAGTCAGCTCACCACCACCTTCTCAAGAGCAATTACGCTGAACTTGTGCCCCCTGCTGAGCACAATGTCACTCAGCAGTGTGTTTCAGGCAAGGCTGGATATTTAGTCCTATAATTTCAGAATTGTCCCTATATTTAGCCTTGATTTTTTTCAATCAATCATTTTTTTTGTCGATACCATCTACCATCTACTCACCATCTATTACCCTGATGTACTTATGTAAGGTATGATTTGCCTGGATAGCACGCAAAACAATACTTTTCACTGTACCTCAGTACATGTCACAATAATAAATCAAATTCAAATGTTGGATTGTTACCTTATTTACATAGCTTCCCTAACTGTAACTCAGACAGCTTGACAGAAATTTGAAATTAAAGTTAGAAGGCTACAAAGATAGGTGTTAGATCTTCTATTTTCTAATGAGAGTCCAAGTCGGTGGTAGATTCAGGTACAACTTTATTTTGGTATAACTTTGTCACAGCTTCAGATTTTCTTAGCAGTAAAGCACACACAAAGCTTCAGATTGTCTTAACTTATAGATTTTAAACTTAGAGCACACACGACCACTCCCCTGGCTTTCATTACTGTTGGTCAGGGGAGCCGAATTATCCCTTTGTAATTGGCTCTCTGATACAGCATTTTATACTATTCAAGCTTGCCTCAGCAAAACAACAAAGAGATGGACAGGCTTGTGGTCCACCCTTGGTCCTTCATGATGTTTTCCAGACTCATCTCCCTTCTGGATGCTTTTCACAATGAATACTGTATCAAGTAACATTTGCCAGCTACACCGTGTTAACTGCCAATTAATTGGATAATTGCCTATCACTTCAGGACCTTATTGATTTCACCCTGCATTGTTATCGGAGGTCGCTTTTACTGTCTGAAACCGGTTTGAATCTTTTCCTTTAATGCTTTTAGTGATTGTTTTTGTATATATGTGGATCTATAACTAATTCAAAATTTATATCTATAATTATTGAGTAAACAACTAATTAGTGTGAGATGTTCTTATCTATGTTTAATGCATCAGCTGCAACCTTGAGTGTACAGAGCAGCTATTGTTCTACCCGTTCAGACTACATTAATCAATTGTGAAATGTTATTATCTATGTCTTATACACATTTTGCGGCCATTTTGTGCTACTCAGTTATGGGCAGTCCTAACAATAGGGCTGGGGACTGGGACCAGCTGGGTAGCTCTTTTAGGAGCTGGTACAGACACAATGAGTCCAATGGCCTCCTTCTGTGCTGTAAGGTTCTATGATTCTAAACAATATTAACATATATGGCATAAGATCTATAATGTTTCTGATTTGAATGTCAAGAATAATCATTAGCAAAATAATTGCCAAGTTACAAAAGGCAGAGAAACATTGCAGTGTTTTTCTACCTTGTGTTAGTCAATTGCACATCTTTGAGAAAAGGACTTTACAATGGAACTTACTGATTGTGGCACATTCTGTACAGAAATAGGATTAACAACATAACTCTTCTTTCTCTTTTATCATTGATGAATGATGACATACCAACTAGGGGAAATGGAATATTCAACTTTACCCTGTCAAAATTATTCATCATTTTGAACACCTCAATTAGGTCACTTCTTAATCTTCTCTGCTACAATGAGAATGAGTCCAATTTCTCCAATCATTCCTTGCATCAAAAATCTCTCATTCCTGGTATCATTGTAGTAAAGCTCCTATGCACTCTCTCTGGGGCTTTAACATCTTTCATTAAATAAGGCTCCCAGAACCAAACACAGTACTCCAAGTGTGGTCTGACCTATGACCACCTATTTTTACTGCTTTTTACTCTATGCCTCTAATACATTCTCAGAGAATCATAAATCATTTCTCTGAAAATTATCTTTATTAGATCATACATTAAGTATTCTCAGTTATGGCTGTTCACACTGATTCAAAAGACAACATATGAATGTGTCTTTATAAAATCTATCCTTGTACAATATTTACCCATTATTGCATTTAAATTGACAGGCTTTGCAGAAGTAATAATGATACTGTAATTAATGTACAAATTGGTCAGCAGGTTCAGGATAAGATGTGCTCCTTGCTTCATACAAACAGTTTCTTGGCCTTAGCTTCACCAGTAATTTGTAGATATTTCTTGATTTGCACACTAAATTGGCTGTTATACCCATCATAGAGAATTAAGCATCTTATTAATGCAATGCCAGCTAAACTCTCCAGTTGCAAAAGGGAAAATTTAGAATTAATAGAATTTTAAAACATTCAGGTTTTATTTTGACTATTACTTTCTGACTTTTTTTTTCCATTGAATCTCTTTCCTTCTTTATTCCCATTTCTGTATCTCATCTACCTGTACCTTATCTCACTCACTGTCTACAAATGCATTTTTCCTTCAATCTTTTCTTTCTTTCTTGAACCTTAAATTTCATTGATAAATTGTTAATCAGTCATTCACTCAGCTCCTAAATACCCTAAAGGCACAATTTCCATTGCAAATTATATTTGAACTGAAAGGTGTAGGAAAAGGTCTAACTTGTGGTGCGTGCCAGAAGGCGGCACACTGAAAAGATTTGGCCCAACACAAAATAACAGGATTATAAAATAGGTGTATTTCATAATTCTTCCACACAGTGGCACTTAGATTCCATTTTTAGAAGTTAGATTGTGGAAATATAAAGCTAGGCCCGCCCAATTTGCTGAAACACAATGAACACTGCGAATAGGACATTCGTTACTCATGTCTTTAGCAAATTATAGGAAGTGCCTAGTTCTGAGGAAAGGTTACCAGATCCGAAACATTAACTTTGATTTTTCTTCACAGATGCTGCCAGACCTGCTGAGTTTTGTTTTTGTAGCAGCTTCTGCTTTTGTACCTTTTCTTTTGATCAGTCTACCTGTTGACATGGGTACATACAAACAGCTTTTCTAGAAGGCTTACATGGCTTCCATTCTCTGTACCTCCTGATATCATCTTCCTCAAAGCAGATGAAAAGGAGCGTTTCTGAAAGAAAATTCACAGGTTCCACGAAAAGGAATTATACTGGTGAAGATCTCAACAGGTTCAGTCAGTCTCTGTCTATTTCACATTTCTATAAGCATCTGCATGTTCAGCAGAGGCCTGCAAATTGTTCTCATGCTCTGGGACTCCCTCCTGTTCCTGACAACATGTCTTAAGGTGATGCTGTTTTAAGCAATCTGCACTTGGCAATGGAATTGCGCTGGGGTCAGGCTAGGCATGTGTATTCATTGTTGGGTTTAGTGCAGGAACATTCTGATGAGATATTTAGTGGCTGAGATTGTTTCAAAGAATTCCTCTCTGTCCTCTTTCTTTTTTTCCTCTGACACCTGAAGTCGATGATAGTCAGAGGAAATTCAACGTCAGTATCATTCCTTCATTCAGAGGGTGGCGAATCTTTGGAATTCTCTGCCACCACATGGCTGTGGACGTCAGTCACTGAGCATATTCAGGACTGAGATCGATCAACTTTTACAAACTGAAAACATCAAGAGACGAGATATTGGAGGAAAATAGCGTCTGTGTAGACAATCAACCATGATTCCATTGAATGTTGGAACACGTTTGAGGGACAGAATGGCCTCAACCTGCTCCTATTTCTTGTGTTCTTTCAAAAATAAGGTTTACTTTTATCAAAATCTGCAGCTCCAAATTTCCACAGAGCTTTTTTGCTTGACAACTCACCAGTTGGCTGGAGAGAGGCATCGAATTGAGGTTTGCTGACTTCATAGTTACATAGCAAATGGTTTCCTCAAAACAGCACTACATGTGCTGAGGCAGTGTCCAACAGAAGGGTATATTCAGGTCAGCATTAAGGAGGCTGTTCTCTCTTAAGGTAAAACTTATTCCAAACTGGTCAGTCCTTAAACTAAAATATTCAACATTGTACAGTAAATCCTCACAGAGTTGTAGCTACATTATTCAAAGTCATAGTTCAAAAGTGAAATGACTATAGTAAATCATATGTTCCCATTAAAATTAATGTAGTTGCTATATTCTGAAGGACCTTCCTCATTAAAAAAAGTCAGTTAAAACACTTTGTCTTCTTAAATTCCTATATTAATAAATAACTTCTAAGATATAAAACTTAAAAATATAAAAGAACCGCTGAGAACTAACTCTCTCTGCTTATGACTTGAATACTCTCTCTCCTGCTGACCAACTCTCCCTCCTGCCGACTTTCTTTCAGTTCCCACTTCCCTTGCTCAATTCTACCATTCGCCACTTCCTGTTGTAAACCTCTCACTCACTATTCCTCTCACACCATCACTCGCTTCCTCCCTCTCACTGCTTCCCTCATAAGTCCTCATGTGATCTCAAAATCCACAACCATTACCATCTTGCAACATGAGGATAGCAAATACGCGGGAACACCAACGACTGCAAGCTCCCCTCCAATCCACTCACCATCCTGATGTGGAAACATATTACCGTCCCTTCACTATCACTGAGTTGAAGATCCTGGAACTCTCTCCCTATCAGCATTGTTGGGTTATGTACACCACATGAATGAAGGCGGTTAAGGGCAACGAGGGAGGTGCAATAAATGCTGAGTCAGCCAGCAGTCCCCATATCCTGTGAATGAGTTAAAAGGAAATGCAAAGACAAAATACAGCAGATGTATGCAGGGACGCCACAAATAGGAAATAAGATAGTTTTATTTTACATCAGCTAATGCTGACATTTTGTGACAGAACTGCCCCACCCTGGGCTACCACAGCAGCAGACTAAGAGGCCATTGAAATGAGAAGTTCCATCGCCATGGAGAAAGCACAGTGTCCAAGGCCTCACCTGTAGCTCAAATGCTACTGCTGGAGGAGTTTCCCCTTGATCAGTGGGGCAATTAATGGACATGGGGAAAGAATAGGAAAGTGGATGTGAGGAATGTTGGATCAGCAATGATCCTATTGAATGGCGGTGCAGGCCTGAGGTTTGAGATGTAAAAATAGACTAGAAAGGCTGGGACTATTTTTTCGCTGGAGTGTGTGAGATTGAGGAGTGACCTTATTGTGGTTTATGAAATCATGATGGGCATGGATAAGGTGAATGATAAGGGTCTTCATCTTTGTCAAAACTAGGGGACATATTTTTAAGGTGAGAGGAGAAAGATTTTAAAAGGACATGAGGGGCAACGTTTTTACAGAGAGTGATTCATGTGTGGAATGAATTGCCAGAGAAAGCGGTGGATGCAGGTACAGTTACAATGTTTAAAAGACATTTTGATAAGTTCATGAATAAGAATGAAAAGCAGAAAGAACTGCGGATACTGTAAATCAGAATCAAAAACAGGAATTGCTGGAAAAGCTCAGCAGGTCTGTAGCATCTGTGGAGAGAAATTAGAGTTAACATTTTGTAATGAGTGACCCTTCCTCAGAACATGAATAGGAAAGGTTTGGAGGGTTATGGGCCAGGCACAGGAGGTGGGACTAATTTAGTTTGGGAACATGGTCAGCGTGAACTTGTTCAGACTGTAGCATCTGTATGACTGTATGACTCCATGACTGAATGGCCTACTCCTCTTCCTATTTCTTATAGTTTTGTTAAGGTACATCCAAACCACAGCGCTACAATCTTACCCAAGGGGGAAAAAAAATCCATCTCAGCCGGAAGGGGATTGAAACCCCTATTGTTAGTACCAATCTGATTGATATCACCCATCCTGTCAATGTGCCAACTGGCCCCTCAAGGAATCAGTGGTGCCCTGGCCCCAAACACTTTTACTTGCTTGTTGTGGCTTGCAGCAATGGTTACTGATGGTAGAAATTCCAATTTCTTCATCACACGGCTGACCAGATATCCCTCCTGCTCTTACCACCTGACATTTTACAAGTTGCCTGTCCCCACTATGAAGGCCATTCCTTGGGCACTATGTATTGGAGTGATACTTGAAGCTGAAGCTTCTGTCTCAGAGGTAGAGATGAGAATTTTCTCATGCAGGGAGCAACAATATTCAATATATTTGGGGTCATTACACCATTACTTCTGCAGATTATCATTGTGAAAGTTTTAAGCTAAATTATTCTATGCCATTAAGAAAGAAAAGGTACATAAAGTATATTCTAGGTCCCTCTGTGTTGATTTTTAAACAAGTTTTTCTTTGAAAATGAAAATAGAAATAACCTTTAAATAATTTCAGGAAATTCGTATAGTTTGTACTTTTGCATTGGTCAAAGCTACATTAAAAAATGACAAAGAGCTTCAGTGAAGTGACCAACCCAGTTTTACATTTTGCACAAAAAGTTTCTCAATCTTTTCAAAGGTAAAGTATCACTTCATCGTTCTGTAGAAGTTTACAGGAAATTCCAGGTCATGGTGTTCAGTTCAGATCACAAGAGAATATGCTTTGTTGCAGTTAGACCTTGGCACGACACTACATGTACAGCCACTCGGATGTGTGACCAGCTGTTTTTCTGTAAGAACATGTAAAGCAGAATCTTAACCATAACATCCCCTTTTCATTCAAATGAGCAGGATAAATGTGCAGCGACAATAAAATGCATTAAGATCTTCATGCTATAAATAGGTTGGAACTCAGAGACTAAAATAAAAGCAATTAAATCATCTTCAGAACATATTTTTTGTACAGTTAAATAACTAACATGGTGTTTGAAAAACCAGCATTTTACAGGCTACCCAGTCTGATGTAATGGGGTGTCTCCTGGCTAGCAGCTGTCATTTTAGGCCTTACAGCAGTGAGCAAAAAGTATTAAGGAAAGTCTGGTGTCATTATGGTCCAAAAGAAACTTTTCTGAACAAACTCACTTCTGAAATTCAAAGTACATCCTCTGCAGCCAGTGATTTGATGAGACACCTTTCACATTTTGCCTTTGTAAATGTGAGAAAGTTTCTACATTCCCTGACCAGTTTCCAAAGGCTGGAGTGTGGCACTGACTGAGGAGGTCTAACATTTACAAGAGTTAGCACAGAGACAGCCAGCTGAATGCCTTCCTTTGTGCTACAACCATTTTGTGATTCAAACCCCTGCACATTTGAAAAGCTAGGCCCTACCTCAGCTTCCACCTTAATTTCTTAAACAGACATAAACTTCTATTATCTTCCATAGTTCACCCATTCCATTGTAACTTATACCTCCTGGTGGTCCATCTTTTGTATCTATGTCCACCTCATTATGATGACCTTTTAACATGTAACCCTTTGGTCATTTCACTGCTCTTCTCCTGGAGCCTTCTCATTCTGACCATGTTCTGCTCCCCTTTCTCTAGGTCTGTCCTTAAAACCTGCTCAAGTGGAACATTTCCCAGCTCTGATGAGACATCACAGACTGGATGCTCTCCCCACAAATGCAACCAGGTATTTCCACCGTTTTTCCATTTCATTCTCCATTTACTGCATCCACAACATATTCTGTTAAGTTTTTGCAATTTTTTAAAAAATGTACTGAATCTGCAACCATAAAAATATCTTAGTCCCTCGAAAGATTATACCTCAGCTAAATTGATGGATTTCAGACTTTTTCTGTTTCTCTTCCAGAACTCTTTAAGAACAAAATAGTAGTAGATAGCATCCAGGACGCAGTTTATATTCGCGAGACACAGGCATATCTGGAGAAAGTTGCGCACAGGCAGCAGATAACTATCTGCTATCCGGCAATTCCGAGCTAAAAAGTATACGAGCATGCCCACATGATACGGCGTGAAGCAGACGAGAAATGTTAACAGATTGGAGAGGACGATTTTCACAGATTTGCTATTGGATTTGCCCTCTGGTTTCTGGCTCCCACTTTTCTGCAGAGTCCTGATGATCTGGACCGAGCAGAAGACCATGATGAAAGCGGAGACTAGGAATATAGATTGCAGGAGGGACACAACGGTCCCACTCCAAACAGAGTCAGAATGGTTGAAGAAGCAGTACTCGGAGTTCTTGGTAGAATTCATGCCACGTTTGAAATACATGCCGAGGCAGCAGGACCAGACAACAATCCAGACCAGGGAGCAGGCGAGCACGGTTTTCTTTGTGGATCTGAAGGTACGGGCGAGGAAGGGATGTTTGATGGTGAAGTAACGGTCCAGGCTGATCAGTGTGATAATCAGAATGCTGGCGTAGGTGTTCACATAGTACAGAGACTCCAGGAACTTGCAGAATCCTGCGCCGAGGGACCATGTTTCGTTCTGGTAGGCATAGATCTTGAACGGCAACGAGAACAGCAGCAATATGTCCGAGACGATCAGGTTTGTCATATAGATGGTGGACACTGTCCACTTTCTAACCTGGACGCGAAGTAGACACAAAGCGCCAAAGTTGAGAAACAAGCCGAAAACAAACGTCGGGGGATTAACCACGACTTGGAAACTTTTGACAGAATCTGCTAACGTTCGGTTTCCTACACAAGTCGCCACTGAAATAGAACAAAATGAAGGTGTGAATCCTCATTCCAAGCGAAGCTGCTTCTAACTAGTTACAACTCTTTTTCATTTCTACTTTGCAAACGGTGGGTATACTCCTTGACCCTCCTCAAAAGTTGACCCGGCTCCTCTTTTTTGTTTGAATATTCCTAATATTTTGCCATTATAAATGATAAGCAAGTTCCTTCCAAGTTAATTCAATAATACACCAATCAATTAAAACCTTGCAAACATCAAGGAAAAAAGACTTACCGCTAGTCACGGTCTGGTTCATTTTTTGTTGTGTCCAGTTTGGATGTTACACGCGGGCGTTCACGCTGCACTAAGATAGGATATGCATCAGCAGATCGAGATCTTAAACATGAAGTTCCTCCTTCGGGTTTTTTTTTATACCACATAGCGTGCATGATCAAATAAAAAGTCGTTTTTATCAGTTTACGTTTGTTCAAAGTTCAAGAACCCCTCTCGTTTTTCTGAATTAACAGACAATTCAGTCTCTGTTTTTGTTAGGAGCAAATTCCTACAGATGCTGGAATCTGTCCTAAAAACAACAAATGCTGGAGCTCACACCCGTCAGGCAGCATCGATGGAGAGAAAGCAAGCTAACGTTTCGAGTTTAGGTGACTCTTCATCAGAGATGATGTGAACTGTGGAGGGGGCAGCCTTTATGCTGTAGTGGTTCGTTTCATCCCTCGCCTCAACAAAAGACTTTTTCCTTCAGGCATCAAGGCATGCAAGCTCCAGCAACTTATGGACTCCCACACCTGTCCTGTGCCACACTCCATCACCTCCTGTCACTCAGAGCCATCCCTTACAGTCCTTTAGCACCTTCCCAGCCCTCAGATGCCACCCCTTTCTGTCCCCCTGAGGTCACACCCCGCCAGCCCCAGTCCTTGCCCTGTGTTCACCCCATACCTCCTGACCTTCCTCTCTCTGAGGCTGAACGTACTGTCCTTGGCAAAGGACTCAGCTTCACACCCTTATGCCCCCACCT
>NC_063344.1:54693927-54800730 GCF_021869965.1 Rhincodon typus
CACCCCTCTCACCCACTCCAACCTCTCCCCCGCAGAACGTGCAGCCCCCCACTCCCTCCACTCCAATCCCAACCTCACCATAAAACCCGTGGACAAGGGAGGCGCAGTTGTAGTATGGCGCACTGACCTCTACATCACCAAGGCCAGCCGCCAACTCTCCGACACCTCCTCCTACCGCTCTCTTGATCATGACCCCACCCCCGACCACCAAACCATCATCTCCCAAACCATCCACAACCTCATCACCTCAGGTGACCTCCCACCCACAGCCTCCAACCTCATCGTTCCCCAACCCCACACCGCCCGCTTCTATCTCCTTCCCAAAATCCACAAACCTGACTGCCCTGGTCGACCCATTGTCTCCGCCTGCTCCTGCCCCACCAAAAAAAAAGCATTTCTGAAGAAGGGTCTAGGCCTGAAAGGTCAGCCTTCCTGCTCCTATGATGCTGCTTGGCCTGCTGTGTTCATCCAGCTCTACACCTTGTTATCTCAGACTCTCCAGCATCTGCAGTTCCTACTATCTCTGGTCAAGATGTTGAACTGTTTTTTTGCTGCCTCAGTCTTGGTGCTCACTTCTTCAGGCAGGATCCCACCCCCTCCCTCCCCGACCCACTGATCCCTTCACCCGCCTTGGTATTCACCCTCCACTTGGACCCCTTCCCCTGGCCTCTTGCCTGTCCTCAAACTTTTCATTGAAAACTCTCAGCGTGACATCAGCTGTCTCAATTTCTCTGCTCCTCTCACCCACCCTAACCTGTCCCCTTCTGAAATTGCCGCACTTTGCTTTCTCGGGTCCAACTCTAACTTTGTTATCAAACCCACCAACAAAGGTGCTGCTGTTGTAGTCTGGCGCACTGATCTTTACCTTTCGGAGCCTCAATGCCAGCTCTTGGACACTTCTTCCTACTGCCCCCTGGACCATGAACCCACATCTGAACATCAAGGCATTGTTGCTAGGACTGTCACCAACCTCAATACCTCTGGAGATCTTTCTCCCATTGCCTCCAACCTCATAGTCTCCCAACCCTGGACAGCCCGCTTCTACCTCCTTCCCAAAATCCACAAACCAGACTGGCCCGGTAGGCCCATTCTATCAGCCTGTTCCTGCCCCACTGAGCTTATTTCCTCCTACCTTGACTCCATTCTCTTTCCACTTGTCCAGACCCTGCCCACTTACATCCACGATTCCTCTGATGCTCTCCCAAACCATCCACAACCTCATCACCTCAGGTGACCTCCCACCCACAGCCTCCAACCTCATCGTTCCCCAACCCCGCACCGCCCGCTCACTCTTCCCCTCACTCCCCCTCTCTGCGTTTCACAGGGATCGTTCCCTCCGGGACACCTTAGTCTATTCTTTGATGACCGCTAACACCATCCCCTCTTCTCATGGCACCTTCCCATGTAACTACTGAAGTTGTAGCACCTGTCCCTTCACCATCTCTGCCCTGCTCACCATCCTAGGGCCTAAACAGTCTTTCCAGGTGAAGCAGCATTTCACCTGTACTTCCTCCAACCTTGAATATTGTATTCGCTGCACCCAAGGTGACCTACTCTACATTGGAGAAACCAAACGCAGACTGGATGACTGCTTTGCGGAACACCTCCGGTCCACGTGCAAGCATAATCCCGACCTTTCTGTAGCCAGTCATTTTAAAACAGTGTCCTGCTCATTCGTCCACTTGTCTGTCCTCCCGCATGCTGCAGTGCTCCAGTGAATCACAGAGAAAACTGGAGGAACAACATCTCATTTTAGGACTAGGCACTTTACAACCTGCTGGACTTAATATTGAGTTCAACACCTTCAAATTGTGAACTCACTCCCATTCCTTCCCTTTCTTTTAGCTTTACTTGTTGCATTGTCTGTTACCATGTCTGCTCTCCCCTCCCCTCACCCCAGTGAAACTGTCTGCTTTTTCCCGTCTGGCAGTTAGACACACAATTGTTCTGCCATTCTCACATTCTGATCACTTAATCTGAACTATCAATATCCTTTCTCTCCCACCACCCTAACCACCACCACCACCACCACCACCCCCCGACGGTTGCACAAATACTGCTTCCGTCTGCACTTCACGTCAGCTCTGATGAGGAGTCATCTAGACTCAAAACATTAGGTTGCTCTTTCACCATGGATGCTGCCTGACCTGCTGTGATTTTTAGCATTTTTGTTTTCAGTCTGTTTTTAAGTTGTCGATGTTCTACTATAGTATTGGGAATATCATAATACAGTGTTCTTGGCGTCAGGGTTTCCATTAAATGTTGCTTCCCATGGATACTATAGACTGTCACCTGACTTTGGATTCTCCCACATCCCAAATTCGCCTGCTCCCTTCCTCCACTCTGACTCTCTTCTGCTGTCCCACTCAGTCCCACACTAAACCCCTCTCCATTCCCCAACTCTGTCCTGCTCATTTTTCCTCTCTATTCCCCAGTTCTCTCTGTGTGTCAATACTCTCCCACTGCTGACATCCTTGCACTCACTGACCTTTTCCTTCTCTCTGGCTATAATCTGTTCACCAACTCTCTCCTGCTCTATCAACTCTTCCTGCTCTCCAACTCACTTGCACTAAGTGATTCTGTCTCTCACTCCCAAATTCCTCCTGCTCACAAACTCTGTCCTGCTCACTCACTCTCTGACCTTTTCACATTCACAACATCTGTCTGCTTTCCCACTTTCTGACATTTACTCTGTAACCTTTCCTGTTCCCCCAACTCTCTTTCTCTTCCCCCCTCCAACTCTTCCCTATTTTTTAACCCCTCTCAGACTCTGTCCCACTCTCCTGTTCTCTGAATCCCCCCACACACTAACTCTGTGCTTCTCTCTGACACTCTTGGCTCAACGACTGTCTTCCATTTTCTGTTTCTCTTCTGTTGCCATGACTCTCCTGCTTGCCAACATTCTCCTACTTGGTGACTGTCACACTGCTCACTGGCCCTTTGTTGCTCACGGATTTCTGTTACTGTCAACTCACTCCCGCTCAATTACTCTTTCCCACTCGCTACCTCTCTCTCACTGAATCAACTCTCCCCCTGACTTTCCCCCATTCACTGCCTCTCCTGTTCATCGATTCCCTATTCCCTCTAACTTACCAATTCTCTCCAGTTCTCTAACTACATCCGGACACCGTTAACTCTCTCCTGCTCTCCAATTCTCCTGCTCATCAACTCTCTCCTGCTGTCTCTCACTCTTCCACTTGCCAACCTTCCCCTGCTCTCCAATTCTCTCTCTTCCGATCCTTGATCCTCTCCCACACCTTGTCTCTCTATTCGTATACCAGTTCTTTCCCACTCTTCTCAGTAAATCTGTATGGTTCCCCTGACTCTCTCTCACTCACTGACTCTCTTCCACTTACCAACTCTTCCACACACTCTGACTTTTGCCTACTCACTGACCTCTTCCCTTCCTGAGCCTCCTGCTCACCACCCTGCTCCTTGCCCTTGGTGCCCTGTAAAACTAGCAGCCTCCTGAGATTCCAGGGGATCAGTTCCACCTCTTTGGGTGCCCACTAAGGGCTTCCTGTTGCAAGCTCTACCTCTGTTGTAAAGCCCCAGCCCATTTGCTAGGGCCTGCCTAATTGGACCTAATGATCCCTGTGTATGGGATGGGCCAAAGAGCTAAAAGGTAATGATGATATTTGACAGCTGTATGAGAAAAAAGATTGTGTGGGATGGGAAAATAGACTGGGAAAGTTAATGATGATACTCGACAAGCTACATGACCTTGAATGAGTCCTGTGAACATTCCTTTATGGGCCGAAGATGGCACCAGCAGCTTGTTTTTCTGTAGCTGTGTTTTCTGTACTAGCCAGCAGTTTTGTCTTCTGTCTCTGTGCTGGTTGTTTGTTACACTGTATAAAAGAGAGAGTTTTTTCCAAGTCATTGGACTTCACCGTGGACCGGAATTGTGAACGGTGCCAGGAACGAACCAAGGCCACTCAACCAGCCATCAATCGAGGGGTCCCCGACGGGCAAAAGGGCGTGAGACTTGTTGCTTTTTCTTTTTGCTTTTCCATTTATCATTACCACTATAATCATTATCATTACTTAATTAGCATTCATATTTAAGCAAATTGCTGTTGTAAAGTTTTCTCTTAATTATATTTAATTGAATCCAAAAGAACCGCTTGGATACATGTTGCGATCCAAAACATTTTTGAGGATGGGATTCGGGAAAATGTTTAAGAGAAGGGAGAGGCAACCTGATGCTCTGGAGACCTTCCATATTCCAGGATGAAATGTGGCAGACTCTGGATTCGGGTCCGTAGCTAATTTGTTAGGACCCCTGCAAGAATGGCAGATGGTTACAACTGGAAAAAGAGAGAAAGGAGGATTATTCATACAGGCTGCTGTATACAAGTGCTTGCAAGAAGCAGGCTTCCCCAGAAGCAAGGAAAGCATATTGCAAATTTGATGGAAGTTGTCAACAGCTTTGCATTCTACGTATAGGGAATTAGAAGAGTGCTAGGCTAAAAACAGGCAGCTTGAGGCTGCATTGACAGTGATAGAACAGCGTAATATTATCCTAACAGAAGCAGTTCAGACAGTGCAGGAGAGAGCCGAGAAGGTGGAGGAGAAACAGAACCAGATAGCATGCCATCTGATGGCAGTATAACAGAAGAAAAGAGCAAACTGCGCAATTGGAAAGTTGACCCAGTCAAAGTGCACTAGTAAGTGAAGAGTGAGGCCCACCTGAGCAAGTGACAAACAGGGACAACAAGTTGTAGATGGGGTGGGTTCAAAGGTGAAACAAAAGATAACCAGAAGCGAAATGTTTGTGGCATTATTAAAAGCAGGAATAGAGAGGAGTAAGATAGACAGAATATCTACAGATGCCATGTACAATATGTGGAGAACGCACTGCTCTCCAAAGCGTAAAGAAATAAGAGAGATCAAATCAGATGTGGAGGGAGGATAGGAAAACCAACAGAAGACAGGGTTTGTAGTCCACTCCAACACAGAAAATGTTGAAAAAAATGATAATACATTAGGAAGCTAAAGCTGTTCCAAAACAGAATTCACCCACTCCACCTCTCTCACCCACTCCAACCTCTCCCCCACAGAATGTGCAGCCCTCCGCTCCAACCCTAACCTCACTACAAAACCCACGGACAAGGGAGGCGCAGTTGTGGTATGGCGCACTGACCTCTACATCGCCAAGGCCAGGCGCCAACTCTCTGACACCTCCTCGTACCGCCCCCTTGATCATGACCCCACCCCTAACAACCAAAACATCATCTCCCAGACCATCCATAACCTCATCACCTCAGGTGACCTCCCACTCACAGCCTCCAACCTCATCGTTCCCCAACCCCGCACCGCCTGTTTCTATCTCCTTCCCAAAATCCATAAACCTGACTGCCCTGGTCGACCCATTGTCTTTGCCTGCTCCTGCCCCACCAACATTATCTCCACTTACCTCAACTCCATTTTCTCTCCACTGGTCCAGGAACTCCCCACCTACGTCCCTGACACCACCCATGCCCTCCACCTCCTCCAAAACTTCCGATTCCCTGGTCCTCAACACCTCATCTTCACCGTGGACATCCAGTCCCTATATACGTGCATTCCCCATACAGATTGCCTAAAAGCCCTCTGCTTCTTCCTCTCCCGCAGGCCCAACCAGTCCCCCTCCATCGACATCCTTATCCGCTTAACCAAACTCGTCCTTACACTTAACAACTTATCCTTCAACTCCTCTCACTTCCTACAGACAAAAAGGGTGGCCATGGGTACCTGCATGGGCCCAAGCTATGCCTGCCTCTTTGTAGGATACGTGGAACAATCCCTCTTCCGTAGCTACACTGGCCCCAAACCCCACCTCTTCCTCCATTATATCGATGACTGTATCGGCGCAGTCTTGTGCTCCCACGAGGAACTCAAACAGTTCATCCACTTTACTAACACCTTCCACCCCAACCTTAAGTTCACTTGGACCATCTCTGATACCTCTCTCTCCTTCCTGGACCTCTCTGTCTCTATCCCTGGTAGCCACCTGGAAACTGATATCTATTTCAAGCCCACCAACTCCCACAGCTACCTAGAATACACCTCCTTTCACCCACCTTCCTGCAAGAATGCCATCCCCTACTCCCAATTCCTTTGCCTCCACTGCATCTGCTCCCAGGATGAGGCATTCCACTCCCGGACATCCCAGATGTCCTTGTTCTTCAAGGACCGCAATTTCCCCTCCATAGTGGTCGAAAATGCCCTCGACTGCATCTCTTGCGTTTCCCGCACCTCAGTCCTCACACCCACTCCCCGCAATAACAACAAAGACAGAATTCTCCTCGTCCTCACGTATCACCCCATCAAACTCCGGATTCAACACATCATTCTCTGCCACTTCTGCCACCTGCAATTTGACCCCACTACCAAGGATATATTTCCCTCCCCATCCTTATCTGCCTTCCAGAGGGACCACTCTCTCCGTGACTCCCTCATCCGCTCCACACTCTCCACTAGTCCCACCACCCCTGCCACTTTTCCCTGCAACCGCAGGAGGTGCTACACCTGCCCCTACACCTCCCCCCTCACCTCCATCCCAGGCCCCAAGAAAACCTTCCACATTAAACGGATGTTCACCTGCACATCTGCTAATGTGGTATATTGTCTCTGCTGTTCCCAACGTGGCCTCCTCTACCTCAGAGAAACCAAGCGGAGGCTTGGAGACCGCTTTGTGGAACACCTACCCTCAGTTCACGACAAACGACAACACCTTCCAGTAGTGAACCACTTCAACTCCTTGGATGACATGTCCATCCTGGGCCTCCTCCAGTGCCACAACGATGCCACCCGCAGGCTGGAGGAACAGCACCTCATATTCTGCTTGGGAACCCTGCAGCCCAAGGGTCTCAATGTGGACTTCACAAGCTTTAAAATCTCCCCACCCCTGACCTCATCCCAAGACCAGCCCATCTTGTCCCCGCCTCCTTGACCTGTCTGTCTTTTCTCCCACCTATCCGCTCCTCCCTCCTCACTGACCAACCCCCACCCCACATCCGACTTACTAGCCTCATCCCCACCTCCTTGAACTGTCCGTCTTCCATCCCACCTACCCCCCCCTCCCTCCTCACTGACCAACTCCCATCCCAACTCCTTACCTACACTCACCTTTACTGGCTTCATCCCCACCTCCTTGACCTGTCCGTCTTTTCTCCACCTATCTGCTCCTCTATCCACCTTCTATCGTTGCCTCCCTCTCTCTCTATTTATTTCGGAGCCTCCTTCCCTTCCCCCATTTCTGAATAAGGGTCCAGATCCGAAACGTCAGCTTTCCTGCTCCTCTGATGCTGCTTGGCCTGCTGTGTTCATCCAGCTCTATACCTTGTTATCTCAGACTCCAGCATCAGCAGTTATTACTATCTCTCACTCATTAAAGATGTGTCAAATCAAACAAACTCACTCAATAAAGTTAAATCCCAATCACAGCCTTCCCAATTACTCGTAAACTATGCCTTTTCTACTGACAAGCAGTGCCCCACTGCAAATAGGCAGATTCCACAAAGTAAAATGCATTCATCTTTTATAAAAGATGTTCTGATTTCCAGTGCTCCATGTGATCAGTCAGTTAACGCATCTGTGACCTTTGCAATCAATCTAATTTCAACTTTATTATCAGATTCTGTTAAAAGTCATGTTACTGCTATGAAACAAGATGATTGCATCTCACATAATTTGTGTGTCTCTAATCTGCCTACAATATCTATTGTATCCTGCCCAGCTACTGAAACAGTATTTGTGACGCAGTCAGAGCTTTCACCTTCCTACCACTCAGATTGCTTTGATATCAAACCCAATACCAACATGTTTGGACCCGTCAAGAAATTCAAACCCATCATTCAGAAGCCAGTACAGAGGGATGAGTGCTTACACAGTTCCCTAATGGAAGCTATCCAATCAGGGCAAAACAAAGAATGGTTTAGAAAGATATCTGATATGGTGATAAATGGTAACCTTAAAAAAGATTCATTTATTGCAATGAATGAACACTTTGCACTTTTGACATCAATTAGAGCACACAGTGGAATTACAAAACTTAAAAAGACAACTTCTACAGTAATCAAAAGAGCTACAGGACGTAAAGGAATGTTCTCAAACAAGATAACCAGCCACTGCATCTTGTGCTCCTCCTCCTGCTCCTTCTCCAGATTTTCCAAAAACTGAGAAGTTCACTACTGATTCTGCTGCGAATATAGAAGAGGCACGAATTGCATTATTAGAAGTGATTCAATCTGGCACCAGTGCAGCTCACTTAAGAAAGGTCTCCATTCTGAGAAACACAGTGCAAATCAGTGGAAGGCCATGTTCTGTACAAAAATTAAGATGCTCAAGCCCTTACATTTCTTAATGAGAAATGTTGGAACTAATCACACAGTGGCCTTAAAATGTCATTCAGAATACTTTCAAGAATACCAAAGAAGTGACAGAAACAAGTATATAGCTATATTTGACTATTCTGCATAATTTAATTGTTTTGTGCAAATGGGGTATTTTATGATTACGTATTGATAAGATCAGAATAATTAATATGATTTAACTGTCTCTGAAGAGAAAAAGATGTAACTGATTCTATTTAATGTTTACATAATTATTAGTAAATGTAATTAGTGCCATTTACTGATGGGTGGAACAGGCAAGGTAAAGTTCTCCTCAAACCTAAGTTACCAATTTTGACGCGGATGTTACCTGATGTTATGAGCCACAAGGCCAGGAGAGCCCAACAAAGCTCCATTGTAAAATAAAATGGTACATAGCTGATTGAGCCAAGAAGGGGAAGGAAGGTTTTTGCAAACTTCTTGAACAAATAGCTGAATACCCACCAGATGGACAAACTCCGAGTCCCTATCGCACCATACCTGCATCTCTCATTCGAACTACCTGAAGATAGTCGTCACTGTGCTTGGTTCACTGATGAATCAGCTACCTGGAAGAATGTCCAAAGATGGTGGTGAACAGCTGCATTTAATCCCTCCACATAGACGATTATCCATAGTGAAAGAGATGGGGGATCGAGTCAGTATGCTGAATTGGCAGCTGTGCTCCTAGCCCTGGAAGAAGAGAGTCAGTGTCTGCACATTTATACTGACTCATGGGCAGTGGCCAATGGAATGGCTGTATGGATGCCAACTGGCAGTCACATGACTGGAAAATTGCTGGTAAACCCCAGTGGGGAACAGAACTATGGAATCAAATATGGGCAAAGGCACAGCACATGAAAATCACTGTGTACCATGTTGATGCACACATGAAGGATGGTTCAGAATCTGCTGATCACAACAATACCATGGATGGAAATGGTAAAAGCCAGAACAGTTGAAGATGCATCAGAAGAGTACCACACTGGAAAATGGGCTCATGAAAAATCAGGACACTTAGGGTATCACGGCACTGTGCAATGGCCAAGTAATCGACGTTTGCATTTATCCACCGATCTGGTGAAAGAAGTCATTGGCAAGTGTGAGATTTATCAAAAGGTAAAACATGTCTTACTGCTGAAAAAAAAACTAATGGTACAAATCAAGCGAGGAGATCCGCCAGCTCAAACCTGGCAGATTGACTATGTTAGCCCATTACTGTTACAACAACGATATCAATATCTGTTAACCATGGTGAACACCTACGCTGGGCTAATGCTAGCTTTCCTGACAACCAAAGTGAATCAGAGTAACACTATCAAGGGCCTAGAACAGTTGATATTCTACTATGGTGAACCATCAGAAATACAATGAGATAATGGCTCACACTTTACAGGCCAACAGGTGCAGCTTTGGGTTGCAGATAATGGGATACATTGTATGTTTCACATTCCCTATTACCCTCAAGCAGCTGGCCTTGTAGAATGAATGAATGGGTTTTTAAAGCAGCAAGTTAAATTATTAACCCTTCTCATACATTAAGCAGGGGGAGGTGGGGGTGGCTCAAAGTGCTTCCACAGGCATTGTATAATCTAACTAATTGGCCTCTGAAAGGAGTGATACCCATGAGAAGAATGTTTCAAGGGCGTGGCCAGTTACATCCTCCCAATGAACTTACAATGTCTGACGACCTTTGCACAGGGAGAAAAGTGTGGCTACTCCACCCACAACACCCGCCTAAGCCAGGTGAGATACTTGCCCATGGACAAGGTGATACCTATTGGGTATTGATAGTGAGGCAGGAAGCACCAGAATGTATAGACAGAGGGAAATTAACAAAAACAGAGTGAGTTGTCAGATTGCAGACTGATAAGATATGAGTTCTTCACATCACCATGCAAATTTATTATGGAGGGATGTAGCTGCAGATGATTCATCAGTTGGCAGCTGCCATACGTAATCTCACGAAAGAGACCGCTGCAGTCCTTAATTTGATGATACAGTCTGTTGTTATGTTATTCATAATGGTGACGGTTATTTTCATGGTAGTTTTAATTTTTTGGTGTAGGTTACATACTTTTGTTATACATTCTCATGTGTCTGTCGCTGATTATGTCTGCATTTACAATTGTAACATGTGCTGTTAAATATCATCGGGGTGGATTGTATAGGATGGGCCAAAGAGCTAAAAGGTAATGATGATATTTGACAGCTGCATGAGAAAATAGATTGCGTAGGTTGGGAAAATAGCCTGGGAAGGTTAATGATGATACTTGACAAGCTGCATGACCCTGAATGAGTCCTGTGAACATTCCTCTATGGGCCAAAGATGGCACCAGCAACTTGTTTTTCTGAAGCTGTGTTTTCTGTACTAGCTAGTAGTTTTATCTTCTGTCTCTGTGCTGGCTGTTTGTTATACTGTATAAGAGAGAGAGAGAGAGAGTTTCTTTCCAAGTTGCTGGACATCCCCTCTGCTCGGAAACATGAACGGTGCCAGGAATGAACCTAAGCCTCCAGATCAGCCATCGATCAAAGGCTCCCCAATGGACAGAAGGGCGTGAGACTTGTTTTTTCTCTTTTCCATTTCTGATTATCAGTATAATCATTATCATTACTTAATAAACATTCATATTTAAGCAAATTGCTGTTGTCATGTCTTCTCTTAATTATATTTAACCAAATTCAAAAGAACCGCTTGAATACATGCTGTGATCCAAGACACCCTGATCCTACTTTTTTTGGGACTCCAGGTTTGCTATGGGAATTGCTGCTGTCCCTGGGGTTGCCACGCTTACTCCCCAAAAATATGTGGGCAAAAATGTCAAAAGGATGAGATATCACAATGCAGTATTGGGTCATGAATCACCAGACGTTTTCAATTTACAAGTAAGCGTCCTATTAGAATGTGCCACATGCTGCAACTGCAGGAAGTTGGCCTCAGTTAGTGATACCAGTGGCTCTGAAAGTGGTTGTGGTAATATATTTTAATGCATCTGTTTTTTTTTCTCTAATAGAGCAGGCAATGTTCACCACATCTCCCAGTTTGCCACCTGCTGTCGCTGAACCTCTGTAACCTGAGAGACTTGATGAATTTATTCCCACTTTGTTCCTTCTGGCAACTGACTCACTGATGAATAAAATCTTTTATCATTTTGAACGCAGATAAGTGGTTCAGCAATGATTAAATACCACTATTATTAGTAGGTTGTACTGGTTAATGCTTAATTTGATATAAAGTGGCTCTCCGTAGAATAGCTGTGAAGAAGATAACATTGCGACATGGGGTAATTGAATGAGAATTTAAGCATTAAGGCAATGTTTGTGGTATTTTTTCAAGGTAAGCAAGAGAGAAAATTCTTTAAAACTGAAGCATGTGACTTCCTGATTATAGTAACAGGATAATTTGCTGAACAATGTAAATTTTGGATTGCCCTCAATTGTGTGAAAAATTGTCTGAAACACTTTCTCAAGTTGTCCTTTTTTAAGACAGGAGTTCAACTGTTCTTGCAACTAGCTATGAAACTAAGCCAATTTTATAGTGTTCTTAAGAATTTAAGAATGTAAAATAATCAGCTAAATGAAATTCAGATAATTTCAGTCACACTAATCACACGATTCCCCATCATCTTACATGGCTTTCACCACCAGGAAATTACTTGCTGACGTCCACCAACGAGGTTCATAGAAGAATAATGCTTTTGGCAATTTATTTTTCATTCATGGGATGAGGGCATCACCGGCTAGGCACGCACTTATGGCCTACCCCAAATTGCCCAGAAGGCAGTTAAGAGTCAACCACATTGCTGTGGGTCTGGAGTCACATGCCATTTCAGGCTGTTAAGGATGACAGATTTCCTCCCTGGAAGATATTAGTGAACCAGATGGGCTTTCATGACAATCAGTAATGGTTACCATTAGGCTAGCATTTTATTCCAGATATTTGATATTAATCACTATCTTAACAATCTGCCATGATGGAACTCAAACCCATGCCCACAGGACATTAGCCTAGTGGTAAGCCTGACTCACTAGCCCAATGACATTACCATTATGGCACTAAAGTTGTGGAAGGTGATCACTGCATTTGGAATTGTACTCCAGCAAGAGTCAATATAGTGTTATAGAGCCATATAGCATGGAACCAGACCCTTCAATCCAACTCGTCCACACCAACCAGACATCCCAATCTGACCTACTCCCATTTGCCAGCATTTGGCCTATATCCCTCTAAACACTTCCTATTCATATACTCATCCAGATGACTTTTAAATGTTGTAATTGTATTTCCACCAGTTCCTCAGGCAGATCATTCCATACACACAGCACCTTCTGCATGAACACATTAACCCTCAGATCCTCTTAAATCTTCCCCCACCTATGGCTTCTAGTTTTGGACTCCCCACCCTAGGAAAAAGACCTTGACTGTTCAACCTATCCATAACCCTCATGATTTTATAAACCTCAGTAAGGTCAGCCCTTAGTCTTCGATGTTCCAGGGTAAAAAGCCCCAGGTTATTCAGCCTCTCCCTATAACTCAAACCCTCCAGTCCTGGCAACGCCCTTGTAAATCTTTTCTGCACCCTCTCAGGTTTAACCACATCCTTCCTATAGAAGGGTGACCAGAATTTTATGCAGTATTCCAAAAGTGGCCTCAACAATGTCCCGTACAGCCAGCAAATGACCTCTTACCTCCTGTACTCAATATTCTGATCAATGAAGGCAGCGTGCCAAACACCTTCACCATCCTGTCTACCTGTGAGTCCACTTTAAGGAACCATGCATGTGCTCCCCGAGGTCTCTTTGTTCAGCAACACTCTCTGGGGCCCTACCATTTAGTGTATAAGTCCTGCCTTGGTTTGCCTTACCAAAATGCAACACCTTACATTTACCTAAATTAAGTCGCTTTTGGTCAGCAGTCACCTTTTAAAGTCATTGCCACTAATATGTGCGTCATTGAAATGACAGTGTTCAATCTGTAAGCATCAATGGCATGGTGAAAATTCTCTTCTCTCACCACAGATGTTGCCAGACCTGTTGTGTTTTTCCAGCAAATTCTGTTTCTGATCTCCAGCATCTGCAATTCCTTATTTTATTAGCTTTTGTTGTTGATGGTGAAAATTGCCTTTGACCAGCATTTGAACCCTGAGCACAGTCATTCTACACGCATTGCTTACGGGTGATGAAATCATTTCGAGTGCAAATTAAATGGAGTGATAATTTGCAAATGGCTGCTGCATGTATTTGCCCCTGCAATGTCATAGTGTCCCGTAGATATGGATCCCAAGCTTTAGTTCATTGAACTGACATTGAGTCTACCCATCCTGGGTTTTGTCCCAGCCATTGCAGTTACTGTTTAGTGAACAACAAGTGATGGCAATCTCAGTGGAAACTGTCAGTTCCAGGCTTTGCCTATTGACTAGGTACACCCCTAACCAAAACCTCATTGCCTCCGTTTCACCTTGCATGACTGCAACAGCTCATTTCTATCCATTTCCACTGTGCCACAAACCCTCCTTATACTTTGACTTGCTCCCACCTCCCACCATCACTGAGCTTATTCCTACCTCAACACATGCCTCTGCTTCTCCTGCATAGCCTTAATTGTCCACTAACTTATGGCAGTGATCCCCCAATTGCCCTAAAACCATCTCTAGCACCCTCCTCGATGATCAATGCATGATGCCCAGGACTGTATTTACCAGACCTCTGACTGTCTTTGATGAGCAGCCCCTAGACGTGAGTGTCTAGACCCTTGGCTGCTGTATTTGCAATTCCCTGACTGACAGTAAGTAAGCTTCCTGAATGTTTGTGATCCCCTACAAAACTGACCATTCCCCACTCCCCTGGACTGTAATTGAACAGATGCCCTAACTCTGACTGGCCTGAGTAGACCCCTCACTGTGGTCAAGACCCTGGACTGTGTATTAAATTCACTCGTAACTGATGATACAGGGATGCCCTGACTGACAGTTGCCCTCCCTTGACTAGACTGAGAACTAGCTGCCACCCACTTTCCAATATGCCAATTTGGTTAAATAAATAAGGTGTTTTCTGCACAGGCAGCTGGCATGTACTGCAGGTGTCACATTGACATCTCAGTGTGCCACACAGCAAAATGAACCTCCCCGCCACCCTGGGCAGATCCATAATGTCAAACAGCCTGTCTGCGGGTCTCACAAAACAGAGGTCCAGACAGCATACTGATAGTCTTTAGGCATTGGCTGAAGTGCCAATGTACTACTAGGCATGGCAAGGGAGGCCTGCTGTGAGCATGCAGGTTGGCACTAAGTGAATGAAAGTGCTAAGAGAGCTAGGGTGCGGCCTGATCCAATCCATGAGCTGGGTGCTTGCCCCTACGTGCATAGTGTCCTCGCAGCAGGCTTTCGATGTCGGTTGCTGGTGCACCCAGCAAGGCAGCCCTACATTTTCTATGCATTCTGCAATTTGATTAAAAAAGTGTCATGAAGATCTTTAGGGGCTGACAGATATTGGATATCAATGCCTCTGAATCAATGTATCGTGCCCTGAGATGCTGTTGCCTGGTGACCACAGTGTCAGTGACAAGAGTCACCAGGTACTGGCTCTGACTTACATGTCAAGAATTCTTGGTGTCAAGGTCACTTATGGCAGGAGGTGGAGTATGAAGTTGCATATTAATGAGGCAAGATGTGCACTTAATACTGTTCTTAACAAGAAATAATCCTTTTAATCGGTAACTCACCATTTCCTAGCAAGAATCTTGCCATGACAGCCAGAAGCATGCAGTGTGTTTCTCCGGACATTGACGTCCATGATTCCGTCACATTTCTCATCTCTCAATGTCTTTCAGGCCCCGATAAGATTCCTCCCAAAGACTCCTTCCTGACCCATGTGGTAAGATGTAACTGTAGGGTTTGTGAGGACAGAAACTTGGAGTACATAAATGCAGACAAGGAGTCAGTAGTGGATTGTTCTGGCATGGACATCCTTATGCAGAAAGATCTGAGATTTGGCAAATGAGGTCTAGAAAACACTCTGGACAAGAAGGTGCAGAAAGACAGGAATGAATGTTTCAGTGGTAGATGTACATATGGCATTGGTACCACTAGAAAAATAAGAGTGAATATTATACAACAGTAACTATTTTGGATCTCTTGTTGATGTTGAAGAATTGATTCTGGCATTGAAACCACATTCCTTTAAACTAAATGCCTCCAGTGCACAGTTCCACTCATTTCCCAGGCAAACGTATTCTTCCCTCATTGATCTTCCAAACAAGAGAGATAGAGAATTACTTTTCTAGCAAGTCCTGAAACGACAGCTCAACAGCATCACTATTTAAGCAGGGAGACTCGCTGTTCCTCTAGGCCTTTGTGGTAACATTTTATTTGACATTATTCTGCAGATCTTCCAGCCAACAATGATGTGTACATTGCCACTGCCTTTGAAGCTTCCTGCACCCAATCAAAATTTATTATTTTAGCTGAGTCCAGTAAGGGGGTGGTGGTAGAAGATAAAGTTTGATTGTATCAGATCAGATGGGTTGGTAGTTGGGCCGAGGGAAGGTGGTGGAACTGAGTCAAACCGAGTCAGGGTAAGTATTTCGATTGGGGATGATTGTGGTATAGAAAGTTGGGTTGGGTCAGTCAGGTCAGAGGTGGCCTGGCTGAGGGTTTGGTGAGGTAAACAGAGTTGAGATGGAATCAAGTTGGGTGAGACTTGGGGGTGTATTGATTGTAGTACTCAATTTGGTCATATTGGCTAATCTCTGACCAAGAAATAACTGGCGTAACATTACCAAGTAAGTAGCCAGGTAAGTCAGTAATTTGATGGATCGAGATTAACGTTCCGTATAAGTTTTCTTGCTGTTGCATGAACCTCTGAGGTATATACGTGACAGTGGCTTCTGAAAGCAGAAGCCATGCAGTTCCACGCCAGTTGACATTTCCCGAGCTTCCCAGCAACTGTGCAGCTGCTTAGAAGATCAAGAGTCCAAACCATAAGGCTGGAGTGAGGTGATTTGCTCACAGCCCCTTTTACTGGCAACAATAGCGTGTTGTCAACTGCACTTGCTTTCAATTCAGGAGTCAGTCAGTCAGTTAGAGGATTTTGCTTGAGTTAGACATTTATTTTTCAGGATGTTTTAATGCTGGTTTCTTTCCATTCCCAGAGGGAGTGAGTGAGAGAGATTAGTTTGCAGGCTTTGGGAGGTCAGAATTCCACTGCCGTCCTCTCCGCTCACTTCACAAAACTGCAATTTTAAACAAATCCAAATATTGTTGCTGGGAAGTTTATTTTTAAAAAAACCTGTAGGTTCCTAAAAAATATCAAATCTAACATTTTGAAAAAGGTTACATACCCTTACGTAACCAATAGGTGAGCATCACCAAGTTCTTGTTGTTAAAAAAAAGCAATAAACCAAACAGCCATTTTCCAGGTTATATTTCCAAATAAAATCTGTAATCCTTATAGCAGCTACCATAATTTAAAAAGTGTTTAATGCCATCATCAATACAACAGATAATTTGAATTGAGCAGTCGGCATCAGCTACTGTCGTGGAACTTCATTTATTGCAATGATGTCTGTTCACATTGAAGTTAGTGACTACATTTTAAAGATTTTGCATTAACTTCCCTAACTAATTACAAAGATGAGCTGTAATACCTCATCAAGTTTCAGGCTGTGGATTGCTCGACTTCTGCATGTTTTGTGTGATACTAGAGGGGAATACCAGCTTCCTTAATTCATTCAAAAATGCAGCTAAACTGGTCCATAAAACAAGTCCGTGAGCTACTGCGAACTTAAAGTTAACATGCAAGCAAATACAAACTTCCTGAATAAGATAACAGGGCGATTTTATTACACAGTACAGGTAGATTTCGAATATTTAGTCATTATAGTCTGTACAATGTCTGAAAACAAACCAGAGTACTCTATGACACTGCAATACTTCATACTGCGATAAAAACACATATTAACCAAATTGTAGTATAATGGGAAGTGAATATGTTCATGATATCAAATGTGATGAAACTGTCACATTGGTACAGCAGACAGAAATGTGACCACGACATGAAGAGGAGCAGAAGTGAAACATATAAGTATAGCATAGTGCAAATAAAGCATTTACTGGATTACTGTCCTTAGCTTACAGTAATTCACTCTAAGTTAAGGATAAACTAGGGAAGCAAGGAATGCAAATCAGTAGAACTAGTAAGATAGTGCAGTTTATAAAGAGGGTGAGTGCAAATATCTAATGTCCTAGAGAACCAAAGGAGTATAGAATCCATGAAGGGACAATCAGGAGGCAGGAGTCTGCATGAGAAGGACAATACATACACTTAGCTGTAATAGCCTAAGACATGGTTACCATTAAGTTCTCTCTAGACACAAATTAATTGTGACTTTCTTAGCTGAAGCCACTTAGATGGGTCCCTCAGGCCTCTTCCACTGTAGTGATAAAATAGGCGTTTTCTCTATTTCTACCTAAAGTCATCTATTATTAAAACATTTCCCAGTATGAAGCAATCACTACGGTCACCAGCCTCATTTCATTGGGTGATCTTTCCCCCACTGCTTCCAAGCTGATAATATCCCAAACCCGCACAGCTCACTTCTACCTCCTTCCCAGAATCCACAAACAGGACTGCTTGGGTAGACCCATTGTTTCTCCTGCCCACAGAACTCATCTCTTCCTGCCTTGACTCAGATTTTTAATCCCTGGTCCAATCCCTGTCCACTTACATCTGTGATTCCTCTGATGCTTTACACTAGTTTCAGAATTTCCAGTTTGTGGGCTCCAACCGTCTCCTCTTTACCATGGACATGCAATCCTTTTACACATCTACCCCCAACCAGGATGGTCTCAGGACTTTCTGCTTCTTCTGGAACAAATGCCTGAATCAACCCCATCCACTGCCAACTTCCTCTGCCTGGCTGAGCTTATCCCCACCCTGAACAATTTCTTTTTTAACTCCTCTCATTGACTTCAAGTCAGAGAGGTGGCCATGGATAACCGCAGGGCCCCAGTTATGCCTGTCTCTTTATGGGTTACATCGAACATTCCTTGTTCCAGTCCTGTTCCAGCCCCCACTCACAACTCTTTCTCTGGTATATAGATGATATTATTGGTGCTACATCCCTCTTTGTCTGGAATTAGAAACGTTTATCGATTTTGCTTCCAATTTCCACCCTGTCCTCACTTTCACTTGGTCCATCTCTAACTCCTCCCTTTCCTTCCTCACCATCTGTTTCCATTTCTAGGGATAGACTGGCCACTAATATTTAATTCAAACCAACTGACTCCCACAGATACCTGGACTATACATCCTCACACCCCACTTCCTGTAAAGACTCTAATCCATTCTCAGAGTTCCTCTGTCTCTGTTGCATCTGTTCCAATGAGGCCAGCTTCAGCAAGGGATCCTCCAAAATGTCTACCTTCTTCCTCAACTGAGAGTTCCCCAGCACCTTTGTTGACAGGGCCCTGAACTGGGTCCGACCAATCTCCTGCACTTTGGCCTTCACCACCTCTCTTCCCTCCCGCAACAGCGATAGGGTCCCCATGTCCTTACCTACTAACCCACCAGCATCCACATCCAGAGGATCATTAGCTACCATTTCCTCCACCTCCTTCAAGATGTCACCACCAGACACATAGTCCCCTCCCCTCCATTGTCTGCCTTTCACAGGGACTGCTCTCTCCAGGACACCCTAGTCCACTCTTCCTTCACTCCCAGCAACCTCCCCAACAGCCCCCGCAACTGCTGAAGGTGTAACATCTGCCCACTTATCTCCTCCCTCCCCAGTAGCCAAGGGCCCAAACTTATCTTCCAGGTGAAGCAGCACTTTACTTGAACTTCAAACAATCTAGTCTACTGCATTCGCTGCTCACAATGTGGTCTCTATTATATTGGAGAGATGAAGGATAGACTGGGTGACTGCTTCACAGAACATCTATGTTCTGCCTGCAAAAAAGACCCTGAGTTTCCAGTCACCTGCCACTTCAACATACCACCCTGTTCCCTAGCCAATATCTCTGTCTGAGGCTTACTGCAATGTTCCAGTGAAGCTCAGCGCAAGCTGGAAGAACAACACCTCATTTTCTGCTTGGGGACCTTACAGCCTTCTGGACTCAACATCACATTCAATAACTTTAGGGCTTGTCCTGGCCCCTACCCCCATACACCACATCTTGTTATCACAGTCTGCCATTACACACTACCCATTGTTAGCCACTAACAGTCCCCATTAGTAGCTATTCACCCTCCTAGCCAGATCATTATCCACTCCTATGTCTGTTCAACTGTTCTTCTCTCTCTTTGGGCCCTATCCTCACCTATCAATTACTCCTTAACCCCTCCCCCCACCCTACGTTCTCCATATAAACTGACACTTTCCTAGCTACCATCAGTTCTACGGAAGATCACTGGACATGAAACATCCACTCTGATTTCTCACCACAGATGCTGCCAGTCCTGCTGAGATTTTCCAGCAATTTCTGTTTTAGTTTCTGATTTACAGCATCCACAGTTCTTTCAGTTTTTATGAACCAATCCTTCCGATGTGATTTGAAACCTAAATCCAGAAGTACGAACTTAGTTTTGAAATCGAACATTATCAGTATTTGGTTTTTCTTACTTCATTGCTGAATTGTGAGATTGCCTCAAGTCACAAGGGGCCGACAAACTCATGCTTTATCCTACAAGATTGAGGAAATTGTTGGTAGAATTTTCTAATCCGGATTGGTCCTCCAATAACATCAAGTCCAGATTCTAACTCTGTGTACTGTTGGGACGGCTACCGGACTTTGATTTTGGCTGTCCTGGACAATTAGTGGCCTGGAGTAGACTCACTATCCAATAAGGAGGTACCACTTTAGACACAGTTACCATCTTAAATGTCAGACATGTGGCAGCCAAGTTGTGCACAGAAGGCTCCCTAACAGCAATGCGATAATGCCCAAATAATCATTGTTTGCAATGTCAGTTGAGGGATAAGTGTTGACTAAGACACATACCCCTGCTCCTCTTTAGAGCGGCATCATGGGATTCACCTGAAAGAGCAAGCAAAACATTGGCTTAATCTCTCATCCAAATGATAGTGTCCCCTCAGTTGTGCACTAGAGTGTCAGCCTAGAGTTTTGTACTCAAGTACTGGAACTTGAATCTGCACCCTTCTTACTCAGAGGTAAGAGTGTTCCTAATAGAGTCACCCTGGATATTGTTGCTTGTTAAAGGGGAGCAGGAAAAATTCAGCAACTACAGAATGGACAATCTAATGGGGAAACTTCAACTAACAACAATTCTGGGATAAAATTTATTAGCACTTGGAAAAAATATTATTAGTAAATGAAACCCAGCATGCATTTGTGAAAGTCAAATTGTATTTGCTACCAGGATTGGATTTTTTGACAAAGAAGTGAGAATGGTTGGTGATAACAATGCATTGTTTGGTAAAAGGGGACTTTGGAATGCTGGTTGACAAAGTACACACGGACAAAAAACCAGAGCTCATGGCTCTAAAAGAGTATTGGCAGCGCAAATATAAAGATATCTAAGGGACAGAAACAGAGAGTAGTGGCTGATGTTTAGATGGTAGGAAAGAGTACAGCCCTAATTTCAGGGTTAGGGAAATTGTTAACTTTGATATAGATACTTTATTAAAGTTTTGGGAAAGATCTGTAGCTCGGGTTGTGGGTGAGGTTGTTGACTTGCTTGCAGAGCTGGTTTGTTCTTGTTCAGACGTTTCGTCACCATACGAGGTGACATCATCAGTGGACCCTCCGATGAAGTGATGTTATTCTACTCTGCTTGGAACTTATACTGTCTGGCCCGTTACGGTGAGTGGTGTCATTTCCGGTTTTGATCTGCATGGGTTTGTATATGGGGTCCAATTCTATATGTTTGTTCATTGCATTACGGGTGGAGAACCATGCTTCTAGGAATTCCCGTGTGTGTCTATATTTGGCTTGGGCTTCTATGGTTACCTTGACCCAGTTAAACTGATGGCCTCCATTGTCTGAGTGTCCTGATATTAAGGAAAGTTTGTTGTGCCGTTTTGCTGCTAATTGATGTTCATGTATTCTGATGGCTAGTTTCCCTCCTGCCTGTCCGATGTAACGTTTGTGGCAGTCGTTGCATGGTATCTTGTAAACCACGTTTATTATGCATGTTGTGGGAATGGGGTCTTTAATCCTACTCACTATAACAGACTGGACAGTATAAATTCCAAGCAGAGTAGAATAACATTGCTTCATTGGAGGCTCCACTGATGAAGTCACCTAGCATGGTGATGAAACGGCTGAAGAAGAATAAGCCAGCTTGGCGAGCAAGTCAACAACCCCAGATACTTTAATAATCTGCACTTGGGAACGTAAGGCATACTTTCAAAGATTGAAGATGAAACAAAACTCAGACATAAGTGAGTAATAAGTGAGGGAAACAGTAACTGACTGCTAAATGGAAATTGCTAGAATTGGACAGATAAGCAGAAAAGCTGGAGCCTCTTGTGGCACATTGGTAGTCTCCCTACCCCTAGACCAGGAGGCCCAGGTTCAATTTCCACCTGCTTCAGAGGTGTGTAAGAACATCGCTGAACAGGTTGATTAGTAAAAATAGGTAGTGCAGGGTGCTAATAACCCATGGTTACGGGTATTAGAGAAAAGCAGAGTGTGAACTGACTAATCTTGATAGGAAGCAAACAGTACAATTTTAAAATGGAGATAAGAGACACCCATGGAAGAATGTATCCAACTGTTTGAATTAGCAAGGTCACTAGCCTCTCCTTTAATGTCTGTCTTGTTCAAATGTGACCCAGATACCTTTTAGAGTGTGGCACTTAGCAAATGGTTTCTCACTATTGTACACAAACCAATTTATCAACCAAGTGTGATAACTACCGGGTGCTGTTCGCTCACCACGGAGTTCAAAACTTAAACCAAGTGATCCTAACTTTCAGGCTTGCCACTGCACATTAAATAACGAAAGAGGTTTCAGTGTTGCTGCGAATGGCTGATTATTGTAAAATGAAACTGAAAGTTGCGGCTTCTGTCGAAAGTGAAATGGACTATCGAGTGAACGATAAAAGACCGCCTCGAATCTTAAAGCAGAGAGCTGGGCGTTATCCAGAGACTCAAACACTGATCGCGGCTCCCGGTTTATCGTTTCTTAAGTGTGTGTGTGTGTGAGAGAGAGATCTGATTAGGGAGACACTTTTCCAACGTGGAAAAGTAGTAATTTAAATTCAAAGACGGTAGGGAATGTTAAATTTCTTCAAAAACTTGCCGCATTTGATTAATTTCAGAAGGAAAAAAAAACCAGTAGAAACGGGAAGCACTGAGCAAATGTCGCGACAACAAACAGACGACCCTCATAAAGGCAAGTAATAAAATTGTTCGAAAATGGTTTAATAATTAATCTCAATAACCTGGAGGGGGCGGAATCTGTAGCAAAAATGATCTAATTTTAATGTATCTAACTGCACGTACTTACTGTCATAAGATAGCTAAGCATTTTAATAATTGACAAGCACTTTTGCAAATCATCATCTTGTAGTTATGTGACTCAATTAATGTAGTAAAGCGATCTAAGGAAGACCATAATCCATTACAAACTGGGATTACAAAAAAACATGTGGTTACAGATATAAAAACCTTTAAGGGAGAGAGAGGCGGCGAGGCGAAGGAATCCCAGAGCTTGAAATAAAAGTAATCGAAAGCAAGGACACCGATGGCGAAGAGATTGAAATCTTGTGATCTAGGTATCAGGAGATCAACCAGATCTCTCTGAGGGCTGTAGGATTGGAGTAAGGTAAAGAGACAGGACGGGATGAGACTATGGAGTGAAAGTTATGACATTGTTTAATTGAGAACTAAAGAGGGCAACAGAGTTGATGAGGGTTTAGGACAGCGGGATTTAGCAAACTAGTTGAGTTCTGAATGAAATCCATTTTTGTTTTGGAAGTAGCCCAAAGGCAGTTGCAATTATTAGCACTAAAGATAATATAAGTATGAAAGGGGGTCTCAGTAGATGAATTAAAGTTGTGTGGATTCAGGTAACGCTACGAATGTAGAAATAGGTGGTGGTAGCGACAGGATTGGATTGATACACAGCTCAGAGTCAAACGTGTCACTAACATTGTAATAGGCTGCCTCAAGGAGAGGGTGGATTTGGTGGCTACGGAACGGAATTTGTGGGGAGGAAGGATAATAATTTCAGCCTTCCTTGGGAAGAACTGCCTGCTGACCCAAAACTAGATATTGGACATAGTTAGACAAGTGTGTAACATTTTATAGCCAGTGAAAGATTCAGGGAATATCTCAATAAACAGGGGAGAGATAGCTGGGGAAAAACTTGGAAGAGGGGATATTAGAGCTTAAGGCTGAATTTTATCAAAAATTGGCTACATCAATGACATTGTGGGTCAACCCACAGCAGGTGAACTGCAGCAGTTCAAGAAGGCAGATCACTACCACCTTCTCAACGGCAACCAGGGATGGGCAATAAATGCTGGCCAGCCAGCGATGCCCTCATCCCACAAAATGAATAAAAAAAATTGGGAAGTTTCTCTCCATGAGTTATTTCATGCCATTTATGCTATCACATTTGCACCATCATTCACTCACTAGTGCCAGAGGTACTTGCTGCTGTGGGACCTTATTCGTGCCAGGGATAATTCTTCATTGTATACGTAGTGGGAGGGAATCGAAGCTAAAAGCTTCAATGGCACATAGGAGGCAAGGGCAACACTTACTTGGAAATAGAACCTCGCACTCATAAATGCATTGCCCATCTATGTCATCTTCTATCTGATGGGGCACCTTTTTTTACAAAAAAATCACTCATGAGATGTTAGCATCACTGGTTGCATCAGCATTCATTTGTGGTGAGCTGCCTTCGTGAGTTGCTGCATTTCATGTAGTGTAGGTGCTTTCTCAATGCTATTAGGGAGAGGATTCTGGGATTATGTGCCCAGAGACACTGAAGGAATGGATGAAGGTTCCTGATGAAAGGCAAAAACCTGAAGTGTCAATTCTCCTGCTCCTCTGATGCTGCCTGACCTGCTGTGTTCCTCCAGTTCCACACTATATTGACTCTGATTCTAGCAACTGCAGTTCATGCTATGTCTGAAGGAATGGAGATATATTTACAAGTCAGGATGGTGAGTCGCTTCGAGGGCAACTTGCAGATGGTGAAGTTCCAATATAACTGCTGCCCTTTCCTTTTAGATGGTGATGGTTGTGGATTTGGGAGGTGTTTTCTAAAAAGCTTTGGTGAATTTCAGCAATGCATCTTATAGATAAGTGCACATTGCTGCTACTGAAGATGGGTGGTCGAGGAACTGAATGTAGATGTGGTGCCAATCAAGCAGGCCACTTTGTCCTTTATGGTGTCAAGCTTTTTGAGTCTTGTTGGAAATGCAGTCATCCAGGCAAGTGGGGAGTAGTCCATTACACTCCTGACTTGTGCCTCGTAGGTGGTAGACAGGCTTTGTGGAGTCAGGAGGTGAGTTATTCGCCGCAGTATTCCTAACCTCTGTCCTGCTTTTGTAGCCAGTGTAATTATATGGCTAGAAAACAGTTCAGTTTCTGATCAGTGGGTAATGCCCAGGATGTTGATAATGGGAGACTCAGTGATGGCAAAGCCATTAAATGTCAGTGGGTTGGTGCTTAGATTATCTCTTGTTGGAGCGGTTCATTGCCTGGTATTTATGTAGCAGGAATGTTGCTTGCCACTAATCAGCTGAAGCCTGGATGTTGTCCAGATCTTGCTGCATTTGGACAGGGACTGAGGAGTCATGAATGGTGCTGAACATTGTGCAATCATCAGTGAACATCCCCACTTCTAACCTTATGATGAAGGGAAGGTCATTGATGAAGCAGCTGAAATGATTGGGCGTAGGCCACGACCCTGAGGAGCTCCTGCACAGATATCCTGGTGCTGAGCTGACTCACCTTCAACAACCACAACTGTCTTCCTATGTGCCACGTATGAGTCCAAAGAGTGGAGAGTTTTCCCCTTGATTCCCATTAACTCCAGTTTTGCTTGACGTCAACTCCTTGATGTTACCCTTGATCAAATGCAGCCATGGTATCAAAGGCAGTCACTTTTGTCTCACCTCTGGAGTTCAGCTTTTATGTCCATGTTTGAACTAAGGCTGTAATGAGGTCAAGATCAGAGTGGCCCTGGCAGAAACCAAACTGGATGTCAGTGAGCAAGTTATTGCTGAGCAAATGCTATTTATAGCACTATTGATGATAACTTCCATCACTTTATTGATGATTGAGAGTAGACTGAAAGGGTGATAATTGGCCAGGTTGGATTTGTCCTGCTTTTTGCATAAAATCCACATTGATGGGTAGATATGAGTATTGGCGCTGTACCAGATCAGCTTATTAGAGGAGTGGCAAGTTCTGAAATATAAGTTTATTGCTGGAATGTTATCATGGCCCACAGCCTTTGCAGTATTCAGTGCTTGCAACCATTTCTTGACACCATATGGAGCAAATCACATTGGCTGAAGACTGGCATCTGTGATGCTGAGGACCACTGGAGGAGGCTGAGATGGATCATCTACCTGACACTTATGGCTGAAGTTTCTTGCAAATCCTTCAACTTTATCTTTTGCACTAATGTGCTGAACTTCCCGATTATTAAGGATGGGGATATTTATGGAGCCTCCGCCTCCATTGAGATGTTTATTTTTCCACCACCATTCACAACTGGATGTGGCAGGACTGCAAAGTTTAAAACTGCTCCATTAGTAATGGAATCACTTAGCTCTGTCTATCATTTTTTTGCTTAAGCTGTTTGTCACAAAAATAGTCCTGTTTGTTACCTTCAGAAGATTGACAACTCATTTTCAGGTATGTCTGGTGCTGCTCCTGGCATGCCCTACATGGTTGATCCCCTGGCTTGATAGCAATGGCAGAGTGGAAGATATGCTGGGCCATGATGTGGCTATTGTGTTGAACTATATTCCCTTATCTGTTGCTGCTGCTGATGGCCCACAATGCCTCATGAATGCCCAGTCTTTTTACTACAATCGACTGTGGATACACGGTCATCATTAGACTCATATTCCAGATTATTATTGAATTCAAATTTCACCATCTGCCATGGCAGGATTTAAACTCAGGTCCCCAGAACAGTACCTGGGTCTCTGGATTAACAATCTACCACAAGGCCATCACTTTCCTACATACTACTTAGAACAAGGACTCTTTTTGTGACTCGCTGCATTTAGAGAGAAGTAGCTGGCCACTGGAGTTTTGTCTGTCAGCACTGTGATATCCTGGTGGTCCTCTCCACATGTTGCAGTCCATGCTAACTCATTTAACCAACAATAATGAGTCTGTCAAGGTGGGACATGCCACTAGTTGTCTTGCATTTTTATCTTATCTCTATGCGTCGTTGTTAGAGCATAGCAACACTATGGAATAGTACATGCTTTTTACTTGGAAGATTTAAACAAGGAGCCATCAGTCACTCTCACATCCCAGTTCAGATCGAATGGTAAAGCCTATGCCTGACTGTTGAGGCTGTCCTTGTGCTTTTCCAGTAGAATGTATATAGTGTGCTTCAGCCTCCTCAAATCGAGACTTGACTAGGTCAATGTAGTACCTGTCAAGCATTTTCACTCTGAGGGCTGTTCTGTATAATGGACATGTATTGTTGTTTAGAAATATTTTGATATTTCATGATCTGGGCTCCATATGATGGCTGGTAATATGGTTCTTTACATTTTCACCACCGAGAGTGGTTAACTAGCCAGGAACGGTAAACTGCCAGTTGCAGAGAGAGCAGGCTGTTATCAGAATCATCACTTTCCCATTACCACATGGCTAGGTAAATCTGATATTTTGTTTAATTACTTGCTGAACAACCTGCACATTGAATGTATCTAATTGCAGGTCTTTGTGCAGGGCCTTCCCTGCACTCTTGTCCAAGGCAGCTAATGCTACACTAGTGCAATGTGTATTACAAATACAGCAGCTGAATGACTGCGCAGTTGGTTTTAGAGCACAACTTTGTATTCTGTGATAACTTGGTAACTAGTTCTTAATCTCATTCAGGTTGATGCAACATTGTCTCTGCTCAAAAATTCACAGTCACAGTTTCCTCTGATATTCAAGAAAGGCATATACAGCATTGCAACCAGATGTGTTCAGACTATTAAAATGCACTATTTACAGCACTATTTCTGTTTAGTGTTGATCTTGGAATTGACTATAGAAAAGGGGAAAATATTTGGTGATATTTTCATTTTGATTTCAAAATACTCAGCCTTATGATAATTATGAATGTAAGTTTGCTTGTCAATATTTGTTTAAAATTATCACAACCAAATGTTTTATCTGTGTAATAAGTATTCAACATTTTTGAAAATTAGTATAAAAATTGCAACTGAACTTTATAGCTACAGAAAATCTTGTGTTGTGCACATGAATGTAGAAATTGGAACTCACTTGTTTATTGTCTGTTAATTTACTACAATTTATATTTTGATCAAAACAATGCTTTTATTTATGATTAGGGTATTTTGGATTATATAACCAAGGAGCCACTTGCTACTTGAACACATTACTTCAGACTCTCTACATGACTCCTGAAGTGAAGAACGCTATTATTAGGTTTGTAAATAATATAAATAATAATGAGCTCTGAATATATGTTAGTAACATGTTATCTAATTACTTGGAAGTGCAATATGTTTTAGGTTTAAATATTTACATATAAAAAGCAAATAATGCATTATGTGCATGTCATATTACACACTGAAAATGCCTAATATTGTGAAACAATTAATCCTCCTGTCAGATTTGTGGAAGAGACAGCTGAACCCATCAATAAGGATGCCAACATTTGCTACCAACTTAAAGAACTATTTGCAAACTTAGAAAATGGTAGCGCACGTACACACGGAATTACAAGGAACCTGGGCTTAAGCAAGAAAGGTGAATGGCATATAATATGAAAATTGGAATATCATGTAAAATGGCATATACTTACGATCAGCGACATAAATGAGTGTTGTAAGAAAGTTTTTAAATCTTGATGTGAAATTTCTTTTACTGCCTTTTTTCCAGAAAGTCTATACTGTTAGATCATGGCACATAAAATGACCTGTAAAAGCTTGAAAAATTCTTCCCAAAAAGGGGGCGGAGTGGAGTGTGCAGAGGGGTGCAATTTACATGCTGAACATAAAATGAACTGCTGGCGTTCGTGTTTTGGTCACCATTTTGAAGCATGAAATAAAACTTAATACTGGGCTATTCAGGGGACATCAATGTGACATGTTTTAATCAATGAATTAGTCTAGAAATGTGCCTTTAATCATAACGTAAACATTTTAAAATTATAAATGGACCACGTCCATTGTCTTCAGCATCTTTATGCCAAACTATACATCACTATAAGAATTCTACTCAGGATCAGATTCTACATTTTCAGTTTCAGACAACAATTCATCTTTCTGTCCCTCCATTGAATTAGAAATTCTGCACTTTTTTTTAATGATCTGATAACAATTTGTGCATTAACAACATATATGATTTTCGTGGTGTGTGAAGATTTTCTCCTCTGTCAACCATTCACATATTCCATTTGGTGTTTGTGCATTAACAACATATATGATTTTCGTGGTGTGTGAAGATTTTCTCCTCTGTCAACCATTCACATATTCCATTTGGAAAGAACGTGATGGTTTTCACTTGAATAGTTTGTTGGAGCAGACTTCCCAATTTGTACACAGTTATAACTGCAGTGTAGGCATTATTTCTTCACATTAGTTCTGTGAGATTTGACAATCTCCCACACTGTTCTTTGTCTACATCATCAGGATATTTATTTTATAACTTCACTGCTTTGATCCAGAATTTCACACAATCCAACTGTTGTCATGGACATGCACAAAGGAACTCCTGCAGAGAACTTGATTTTCATTATGGGTTTACATTTGAAAATTACCCTAGTCTTTCATTCAGTTGGCCATGCACGCTCAGTGCAATGTAAGTTTTCTCCTCTCATGTCTGTGGTGTTTATGAGAACTAGTTTTGAATGCTTCCACTCCATAGTTCTGCAGTTGGACATTTATTCATGTTGCTACTCATGTTTTTGCCACTGATGATGAATCATTGGCATCCAAGTAAGAAGTATTGTTCATTGCTACTCTCGCATTATTCACAATGGGAATAGCGTCTTAATGTGCCAGAAACTAGACACCTTGTTTGTGATGCTCTTGCAGGCATGAGTGTTATTAGTACAGTCTCCATAGCCAAGAGGAAAGCCCCACAAAACATCTCCTTGACTCCATCTGAGGAAGAAGCCTCAGAGGAAACACCGGAAAAGCTACCTGCTGCATCTGCCAGCAGCTCAGATGCTGACACCTTGATGAGCATTTGAACTAACTACAGTTTGGAGCACATCATGGGCTCATCTTCACCACTGTTGAGAACAGTTCCGAACAAGAGTTGCTGGATTTGAAATGTTAACTCTTCTTTCTCTCCACAGATGCTACCAGACCTGCTGAATTTCTCCAGCAATTTCTGTTTTTGTATATGTAGATTGGGCCTGTTCATTGAGGTTTAAGATCTTATTGAAACGTACAAGATTCTTAGAGCACTTGACAGGGTAACCAGGGAGAGGTTGTTTCTCCCTTGTGGTAGAGTCTAGGACCAGAGGGTGTAATCTCAGAATAAGGGTTCACCCATTCAAAACAGATGAGGAATTATTTTTCTCGTGCAGTGTTGAACCTGTTTGGATTTTACTGCAGAGGGCTATCGAAACTTGGTTGTTAAGTATATTTAAGACTGAGATAGACAGATATTTAAACAGCATTACTAAGGGTTACCAAGGGAAAGTGGAATTAACGATCATCAGATCACCATGATCTTATTGAATGGCGATGGACTGAATGGCCTACTTCTGCTCCACTGTCTCCTGGTATTATCTGAAATAAAACAGAAATGTCTGGAGGAAATCAGCAGGCCTGCCAGCATCTGTGGAGATAGAAGCAAAGTTAATGTTTCAACCATGATATACCTGTTCTTCAGAACAGAAAGGAGCTGGAAAATTGTGTTTTTTTTAATGCTGTAGAGAGAGGAGAAGAATGAAGACATGGAGCAGATTGTAAGCATGTTCAGAGCCAAAGATTCAATATTGAATTCAACAACTTCAGAACATGATCTCTGTATCCTTCAGTTTTCTGACTAAAGGTTGTTTCCTTTGACTTGCCTGAGGACTAGCCTCCACTTAGACTTTGATACTAGACTATTTGCTTGAAATATATGCAATGCTGTTGGCCCTTATGTGGCTGGCATTTGGTGCTGGTATGAGATTGACATGGCAGAATGCTGTACAGCAACATGTCCACTCCATTCACTGAGCACTGCTGCTAAACATGACAAGCTCCCTGGCTTTGACTCAACACTAGAAGACAAGTCAAGATAAGAGTTCTATGAGCTTCTAAGCTATAGCCGAGGAGGCAAAGTGTAAGAGGCAAAACAAGGCAGGGTTGTGGTGAGCATCCAAGTTGCCACAAGGTAGTGAGCAACGATCCGTGAAGTGATATTTGGTCCAATCTATGAAATGGCTGCCTGTCCCTGCAAAATGTCCTTTCAGCAGCATAAGCTGATAGTGGTCTCCAAAATGCAGCGTGGAAGTGTGGGTGGATTGAAGAAATGCCACAATAATACAGCGGGGCTGGCACATATGTAATGTTAATGTCCATGGATGTAGGATGTGTGCTGTGACTGCCCATGGAGCATACCCTGAGATTTTGGTGCTGTGACTCCAAGATGGAGTCTGGAGAAGAAAGTGGCAAGCTGGAGTCACCAGTTACCCACTCTGACTTGTGTGTCAGGAATTGTCACCATCCAGTTTCTGAGTGGCAGAGAGGAAAATAGGAAACTGCATATTAACAAGATGAGATGAAATTAAGTATCCATGACACATTAGTGCATGCTAACACATGCGATACGTATCTCACCACTAATAAGCGAGAATCTCAACTTGTAGTTCAACACTTGGTTGGAAAATTGAACTTTTTGGTCTCAATATTGAAAAACTCTCACTGACAGTCTCACATGATTTTCTCGAATCACCTTCTACGGCCCACAGTCATTCAAGGCTGTGAAGATTCTGCCTCTTAATTCCTTAAAGCAACTACACAACAGGCTTTGTTCTGACATCGTTGTAAGACTGAGGCTTTCATTCACCCACTGAAGTGAGTTTAGTGAGTCTGGTGTTGATATAACCATCCAGAGGATTTTTGAGGACCCATTCCAATGCATAATTCTCAAGATCAGGCCAGTCAGTGGCTGATCCCAGGGCTCATGACACATTTGGTCTTGGACACATTCTTCGGCACAGATTTCTCATTCTTCCACTTTTTTTGCATCAGTGTTTCATTTTTGCTTGAACATTTTGCTTGAACTGCGCTTTATGTTGCATTCCTTTTTTCTGGAGGACCCATTTCTGTTCATTGATCACCAAGTGCAGTCTGCAATGTCTGAACATGTCTTAAACTCTTCAAGGCTTGCGTTACGTGCGTGATTCTTTGTGCTGATGTAGAAGGTGAGTAAAGCATGCATTGCTGAGCTGAAAAATTGAGGTTGACTCCTAATATCAACAGAACATTTCTTACACATTGAAAATTAGGCTGAACGTGATGGTGTAGAAGAAAATTGAGTTTTTTTATGTTGGTCTAGTTTTTCTAAAAATTTGAGGTCATCACTGGCAATGTCAGAATTTATTGCCCATCCCTAATTATGCTGGAGGAGGCAATGGTGTGCTGACCTCTTGAATTGCTATAGTCCTTGGACTGTAGGTTTTTACCTACTGGGGTGTTAGGAAGGGCATTCCAGAATTTTGATCCAGCAACTGTGAAGAAAGGGTGATGTATTTCCAAGTGAGGGTGATGTGTGGCTTGGAGGGGAATTTGCAGATGGTGGTGTTCCCTGCATCTGCTGCCCTTTTTCTTTGAGATGTTGGTTATGGGCTTGAAATGTACTGTCAGAGGAGCAATGTTGAATTGTTGCAGTACTGGGGGAGTACAGCAAATGTTGAAATCTGACTTCAATTTAAAAACATCGGGAATTAAAATCCACCCTTATAATGATCATGCAACCATTGCTGCTTATCATTAAAGACTCTTCTGGGAAGGAATTTGGGGTTCTTGTGGTGCTGTGATAATATCCCTACCTCTGAACCAGGAGACCTGGGTACAAACCCCATCTACTCCAGAGGTATTTAGTAACACATCTGAACATTTGATCAATAATATCTAGAGAGATAAATCCACCATTGTTGCCTGGTCTGGTCTATATGTGGCTCAGATCCACAGAAATGTGGTTGAATCATAACTGTCCTCTGGTGTAGCAAACCACTCAGTTATATCAAACTACCACTCTGCAGTATTTAAAGTTGATTCAACAAGGGGATGCAATGCATGAAGCAATTGCATTCAGGTATATGATAGCATGATTTGAAGGACATTAAAACTATAATAGAAAACATATTGCATAACTAATCAACAAACATTTCTCAGATCATGTACAGAAAAATATTTTTTTCTGTAGTATATATGGGAGAATTGAAGCACTGAGCTTGGTACCCTAAGGTGTAGTGTTCCTTAATTTGTCAATAATGAAATTCTGCTTGCCAGAAATTGTAATAATCAAGTCCTCAGAGAGAATTGAAAGGGTGTTTTTGATATAGTATGATTTTTATGAATTCTTTTATACCTGGATAAATAACTTAATCAAGAATATAACTGTTGATCTCTGAGAAGCATCCAGTTTTGTAATGGTAATATTCTGATGTTATTATCTATGTTGCAACTATATTTTTAACATTACTGTTGTTTCAAGAATATTTAACAATAAGTAATACCTTTTATTCCAAATTCCAACTAATTGAAGAATAAAATATAAATATTACTTCTGCATTATTTTTAAGTATTCGAACAACAGGATGTAGAAGAATATTTCCGACTGCTGTTGAATAAAATTGATGGAGAAAGTAATGGATCTTGTAAAGTATTGCAGGTGAGCTTATAATGGAGGAGAAATTTCAAACTCAATTCTTACATCAGTAAAGTTGATCTATATGCAAGTTTGATCATCCTTCAGTTTCTATATCTTTCAAGCAAGTACATCTTATCTTTCTTACTGTTATCACAATCTATTGTTTGGATATAGTTGCTGCCGTTGAATGCAATATTGCAGCTATCGGCATGGTATTGTTTATTAATCTAAGTTTTAAGAAAGATGTTAGGATGCTGTCAATTCAATGTTGGTTCCACCCCTTGACAACAACAGAATGCAGTAAAGACGTGAATTCCTGCCATAATAACTTGCTAAGAACTCAGTGCACCCTAGGACAGATTCAGGACTCTTACAAATGTCTATGGATTGCTGTATTTGATACCAAGACAGATTGGAAATTTGGTGCTGCTGTCTTTTAGCCACAGTTCCAACTCATTTGTTTAGAGTACAGCTCCCAACTGGCACTAAGACAGAGTTGTACCAATTCTTTAGTTAGTACTACCAGATAATACCCAACATGAATACAGTGATGGGGAATGCAGCTAGGCTTAGGATCTCTGGATGAAGTGTGAATAAAATGAAACTAGTCAAGAGGCCCAGTTCCAATGACTGGAAATTGTATATGTATTGAATTTGGATGAAAACAGAACCAGATATGATTCTGATGCTGCCTTAATGATCAAAATAGCTACCTGCACAGACAGATGAAGAGTAGCTCAAGACCAAAAGGATGTTGCTGGCTATGGAACCATACCATGGTATACATTCTCTAAAGGATCTAAGAGAAAAGGATGAAAATTGAAATAATAAAGTAGAAGTTTGTTTGCCTTTTTAGTAATTGAGAAAATGGGAAAAGCCACAAAAGTTTGAAGGGTGGAGGGGAGAGAAAAGCATGAAAATGGAGAAAATTTTGATTTAATATCTTTTTCTAGATCTACCAGAGTAAAATGATTAATTCTCTGAAGTGTTTGGAATGCAAGACTCAATCCCGAGAAGAATGTATTTTTTTGGATATTCCCTTGTCCCTTTCTTCTCCTGATCATTTAACAGGGAGGTATTTCAACAGCGTGGTAAGTTATATATCCAGGTTTTTAATTACAATTCTAGCAACTACTTATTAATAGGACCATAGTGGGGGGGGGGGGGGGGGGGGGGGAGCAGCATTAAATTGTAAAGAGTGCTGTAGTAGGCTAGAAATTGCTGTGCTGACATCTTGATGATAGATATTAGTCAAAATCAGATCTGTTTTCTGCTTTTAGCCTTGTTCTTGACCCTAGCTCATCCTGGCACTTAAACTTGTAGGACAGGCATCCATTCCATTGTTTTACTATGTTCATTTTAAAGACAATTATCCAGACCGGCAGTACCTGTTCCAGGGGAATTTTACTGGAAAGAAAAGGGAGAAAAAATTGGAATAATCAGGCATTTGCCAAATCTGTCTCACCAGCCTAGATTCAGCCTTTTCATTCGGATTTCACCAAGCAATTTCAGGCCATATTTATTGTTTAAGTTTGAGTTAAAACTTGGAGCACCAGATAAATCTAATAATTGCAAAGGTCTGCTTCATTATCAAGGTGTTCTGCTTTCTACTTGCCCTTTAGCCTGGAATGACCTTGGCATCAATTCTAGTCACATGGATGTGACATTTTTTCAGTAATGCACATGAACATACAAATACAAAAAAACAAATTGGGGTCAGGCTCAGATCACTTCACCCCAGGAGCCAAATGAGCTAATCTCATGTCTCCCCATTCCTACCTTTCCCCTGATCATCTTGCAATTCCATGTTCATCAAGAATCTATCTCTGTCTTAGAAATATTCTAAGTCTCTGCTCTACCGTCTTTTAATGAAGTTAGTTCCACAGACAAGAAATATTCTCCTGATCTCTGTCTTAAAGGATGACTATTATTTTGAAATAGTGACCCTCTGGTTCTGTATTCTCCCACAGGAGGGAACACCCTTTATATATCCATCCTGTCTCGTCAGTTCAGGAACTTGGATATCTCACTCAAGTAATTTTTTTTACTCTTCTAAATTCCAGCAGATGTCCAACCATTGGACTCCTGCCCAACTGGTCCTCATAAGACAACCTGTCCATAATTTGCCATAAGTCTAGTAAACCTTCTCTGAATTGTTTCCAATGCATTAACATCCATCCTTAAATAAGTAGACCAATACTGTGCACATAACTCCAGATGTGGTCTTGCTAGTATAATTGAATAACTGAAGCATTACCTCTCTACTCTTGTATTCAATTTCCTTCATAATAAGTGATAATATTCTATCAGTTTTCCTAATTACTTGCTGTGTCTGCATACTAATCCTTTTGTTATTCATGCACTAGGGCACTCTGATCACCCTTTCATCTCAGAGCTCTGAGATCTCTCACCATATAGTTTTTTTTCATATATTCTTCTTGCAAAATGGACAATTTCACATTTTCCTGCATTATACTCTATTCGCCAGATCTTTGCTCACTCAACTTATCAATGTCTTTTTGTGGCTTCCTTATATTCTGTTTGCAACTTGCTTTTCTACCTATGTTTTTCATCAGCAAACTTAGCATCTATCCTTTTGGTGATCTCATCTAATTCATTTACATAAACAGCGCAAAGTTGAGGTCCTGGCACTGAGGCTTGTATCCATTTCACCTTGCCAACTACAAAATGAATCATTGATGCCTACTCTCTGTTTTATGTTAGCTAGCCAATCTTCTATTCATGCTAATATGGTGCCCCCAACAACATGTGCCTTAATTTTCTGCAGTAGCCTTTAACGTACCACTTATCAAATACTTTCTGGAAATCTAAGTACAATACATCAACAGTTCCCCTTTATCTTTGATACATTAGTTCCTTAGAGAATGGAGATAAATTGGTCAGACATGATTTCCCTTTCATAAAACAGCATTGACTTTGCCTGCTTACCTTGATTTTTTTTCTCTAATTGCCCCACTATAACATATTCAACAATAGCTTCTAAACCCCCATGACAGGTGTTAACTGTCCTGTTTCTAGCTTTCTGGCTCGATTTCTTTTGAATAAAAGTGTCACATTCACCATTTTCTAAAGTAACGAACCATCCCAAAATCCAGGAAATTTTGGAAAATTAAAATCAATACATCAAGTATGAGGTGATTTTATTTAAAAAAAACCCCTAGGCTGAAGTCCATCTGGCCCCAGATACTGGTCAGCCTGCAGACACAACAGTTTGCTCAGTATCACTTCCCTGACAATTATAATTTTCTTGTGTTCCTCCTTTGCTTCTCCTTTTTGATTTATAACTATTTCTAGAATGTTACTTGTATCATTTTCAGTGAGAGTCTTGCAAAATGACAGTTATCTCCTTTAATGCTGCAACTCACTGAAACACTGATATATAGGGATACACCACAAGATGACAACATCAGAAATGCCCTGAGAGCAGATCCCAAATGCTGACACTGCTGGCCATCCTCCATCATTAGTTCCACTTGTACCTCTCTGTTCACAGGTAGAGAGTTCAGTTACTTCATTTCCCTCTCATAGTGGTGCTGCTTGAGCCCAGCAACAAAACAATGTTATGTATGTCAGTATTATCTCCTACAGGCATTGATAGGTCTGCTGAATGTGACTGATTATGTTCTCAACAAAGGAAGCCATGACTGTGCACAAGAGGGTGACTACAGCACTCATGGGTTGGATGGACTCCTTCACTATCCTTTTCACAGCATCAGTTGCACCCCGTATCTTCATGCACCTCCTGCTGTACATTCAGCAGTTCCTTTATTGTTGGCTCTGGTGACTTTTGATCAGTGTGACAGTCATCATCGACAGTGCTCACTCACCTTTCTAAGTATCACAGTGTTATAGTCTCTAGCTTCTGTTCTAGCAATTGTATGGTGCGAGAATCATAGAATCCCGACAGTGCGGAAAGAGGCCATTTCATCCATCAAGTCTGCAATGACCCTCCGATAAGCATCGCATCCAGACACAGCCCCCTACCCCATTCCCGATACACAACATTTTCTCATGACTAATCCACCTAGCTTGCACATCTCTAAATCCTAAAGGATAATTTAGCATGGCCAATCCACCAAACCAGCACATCTTTGGACTGTGAGAGGAAGGCAGAGCACCTGATGGAAACCCACGCAGATGGGTGAGAATGTGCAAACTTCCCACCGACAGTCACCCAAGGCTGGAATTGAATCCAGGTCCCTGATGTTGCAAGGTAGCAGTACTAACCACTGAGCCACCGTGTCACCCAATATACTCAACCTGAGACTCTCAATCTTCAATTATGCAGTCTCTCACTGATTTGAAATTATCTGACCTGGTGGCTGGTGTGGAGAGAGGGTGGGACACATCATCGATTGGCTGGCAGACCTGTTGAGTGTGTTTTAATTGGTCAAGCCTCTTCCTTGAGTCAGAAGGAAGAGTGAAGAGTGACGAGTGGGTGCTTGAAGTCAGTGTGCTCCCCCAATATCAATCCACACCATTTGCTGTAGTCCTAAACTAGATTAGAGAACTTCATTCACACCCATTTATATTTGAACTCAGCCACTGATATTTCCATGGAATGAAACAATTATTTTATTTGTAGCTGAAATGAAAATGCAAACATAGTTACAGTGCTACAAATTATCATTTGGAAAGGGATTAAACTGGTAAAAATGCGACAGACAAAAAAAATCTACTTTTGGTTATTATCAATTTTTGCAACAAAATAATCTCCTGGAAACTAATGTAAAGTATACTTTCTAATTGTTTTTTAGAATGAATCACTTGAAGAATTTTTGAAGGTTGTAACTCTGAGCGGAGACAATTTATGTTATTGCAAAACATGTGAGAAGAAGACAGAGACTGAGACAGTGAGTTAATTTTCTCCTCGTCTAATGTATGCACTAATTAGGACAGGTCACGTGTTCCATACAGTAAGTACTGTGCTACTGGATGTTGAAAGAAGCCCTCCACATGCCTGATTCACCGTGCAGTCTCAGCAACTTTACATACTTCAGGTGAATCAGCAGACTGAGAATAAAGATTGACTTCAACAAATTATTTTCCCTGGAGCATCGGAGGCTGAGGGGTGACCTTGTACAGGTTTATAAAATCATGAGGGGCATGGATAGGGTGAATAGCCAAGGGTCGTTTCCTCGGTAGGGGAGTCCAAAACCTGAGGGCAGATGTTTAAGGTGAGAGGGGAAAGATTTAAAAGGGAGCTAAGGAGCAACGTTTGTGCACAGAGGATGGTGGGTGTATGGAATGAGCTGCCAGAGGAAGTGATGGAGGCTGGTACAATTACAAGGCATCTGGATGGGTACATGATTAGGAAGAGTTTAGAGGGATATGGGCCAAATGCTAGCAAATGGGATTTCTGAGTGGAGAGTTGAAGAGTACAGCTATAAATCCACAAAGCAGACTGCCCCAGTAAGCCCATCATATCAGCCTGTTCTTGCCCCACCGAGCTCATTTCCTCCTACCTTGAATCCATCCTCTCTCCACTTGTCCAGACCTTGCCCACCTACATCCATGATTCCTCTGATGCCCTCCACCATATTGACAATTTCCAGTTGCTTGGCCCTAACTGCCTCCTGTTCATCCTGGGTGTCCAATCACTCTGTGCTTCTATTCTCCACCAGGATGGTCAGCCAGCTCTCAGTTTCTTCCTTGACTAGAGGCCTGAACACTCCCCATTCACCACTACTCTCCTCTGCTTGGCTGAACTTATTGTCTCACTGAACAATTTCTCCTTTAATTCATCTCACTTCTGCCAAGCCAAAGGAGTGGCTATGGGCATCCGCATGGGTCTCAGTTATGCCTGCCTCTTTATGAGGTATGTGGAATAATCCTTGTTCCCGTCCTACACTGGATCACACCCCCGTTCTGTCTTCTGTACATTAATGACTGCTTCGGTGCCTCTTCATGCTCCCTCCTAGACCTTGAAAAATTTGTTCATTTTGTCTCCAATTTCCACCTCTATGTAACTTTCACATCATCCATTTCTGACACTTCCTTTCCTGGATACTCTAGTCCATTCATCTACCACTAACACCACCCCCACTTCCCATGGCACCTTCCCATGTAACCTCTGAGGTTACAACACCTGCCCATTCACCACCTACCTGCTCACCATCCAAGGGTCTAAACAGTCTTTTTAGGTGAAGCAGCATTTCACCTGTACCTCCTCCAATCTTGCGTATTGTATTCGCTGCACCCAATGTGGCCTAATGTACATTGGAGAAACTAAACGCAGACTGGGTGACTGCTTTGCAGAACACCTCCGGTCTGTGTGCAAACATGACTTCGACCTTCCCATAGCTGGTCATTTTAACTGCTCGCATTCCCACTTGTCTGTCCTTGGCATGCTGCAATGCTCCAGTGAATGACAGTGAAAACTGGAGAAAAAACATCTCATCTTCAGATTTGTTACTTTAGTTAGACCCTCGGCATGTGACTGTTATACCTATCATGATATTCCAGCCATCTGGTTTGTCCCCAGCACCACCTTATTTTTGACTCACTGTCTCAATTAAGTGGATTATGTGTCATCCCTTCACTTGCTATTCAGCTATTGACACTTTACTCACACCATCTGACACTTTTGATCACCTGCAGAGACTTATTATTCAACTTGTCAACACTCCACTCACATCATTTGTATAATCTTTTGATCTCTGCTATAAATTTTGTGCCTGTGTGCCTCTCTGCATTTCACCTGACGAAGGGCAGCATTTCGAAAGCTTGTGATTTTAAATAAACCTGTTGGACTATAACCTGGTGTTGTGTGACTTCTGATGCTGTCCACCCCAGTTCAACACCAGCACCTCCACAACTTCAGACTAGGCACTTTACAAACTTATGGACTTAATGTTGAGTTCAACACTTTCAAATTGTGAACCCACTCCCATTCCTTTCCTAGGAGCCGTCAGCCTCTCTGCTCCTATGATGCTGCTTGGCCTGCTGTGTTCATCCAGCCCTGCACCTTGCTGTCTCGGATTCTCCAGCATCTGCAGTTCCTACTATCTCCCATTCCTTTCCTTTTGCTTTACTTGTTGCATTCTCTGTCACCCTGTCCTCTCTCCCCTCCCCCCACTCCAATGAGACTGTCTGTTTTTCTAATCTGGCAGTTAGACACACCATCGTTCTAGCATTCTCACATTCCAATCACTTAATCTAAACTATAAACATCCTTTCTCCCCCAGCACTCCCCACTCCCACCCCCCCCCCCCAACTATAGCACAAATGCTGCCCTCCCCCCAGCAACACTTCACGTCAGCTCTGATCAAGAGTCATCAAGACTTGAAACGTTAGCTTGTTGTTTCTCCATGGATTCTGCCTGACCTGCTGTGTTCTCCAGTTTTTGCTGTTTTCAGTTATAAATGCCGACTGTCAGAAATGTCACCTCTGGCTCCTGAGAATCTTGAAATTATGTCCAAGTAGTCGTTGTAATTGTACCTATTGTTATCATCAATAAACTACATCTTGTTAAGACACCTTTTATCCTCTACCACTGTTAACCGAGCGGTCCCTTAGACTCAGTTTGCAAGTTAATTTTATGCAAGTCAGAACATGATGCAGGACAGCTGTTTCTAAGTACAGGAACTGTTTGAATATCAGGTCTTAAAAATTGCACCCTCATATGGGACCACATTTGTAGGTCCAAGCATTCATAAATTAGATGCTCGTAAATCAGGGACCCCCTGTAAAAGTATCTGCACTTAGGGTATTAAATACACAGAAATCAGTTCCACATGATCCTGTCCCAGTATAAATCAACATATACAAATGTTTGTTTGTTCCTTTCCCATTTTCAGAGATACTACTTTGAAAGTCTCCCACAGGTTTTGGCTCTGCAGCTAAAAAGATTTGAGTTTGACTATTTTGAGATGCGTTTCAAAAAGCTGCATACCTCTATAAAGATTCCACAGAAGTTAAAGTTTCAGAAGAAGGTACGCATCTGTTTTATTCTAGTTATTTTCATATTTTACCTCTTTTTTTAAAAAATAAATATTAGCTTCTTGGGGTGGGAGTAATGATAAAACATCACAGACTTCATTTCAGTGTTAAAATTAAGGGGCAATTTGAACGTCTATGATTCTGAGTAATTATTGGATTTGCATATTAGTTATCTATTAAAGATACCACAGAAAGTTATGTCTGTGCTTAATTTAAATTGTTAAAACAATGAACCTCTGGCACAGAAAAAAATGGAGTATCAATATTTCAGGTAGTGAATTGTTGTTAAAGGGTACAAAAACGTCAGATTCTTTTTTTATTTTTTCTTAGCCTCTTTTCTATGACTTTCTTAATCTAAGTTATCCAGTTAGTTCACTAAGAATTGGCATTTCACTCCATGGGTCACCGTTGTCTTTTAAATTTCTTGCTTTGAAATTGTGAAGGGCTATCAATTCATAGCTGGAAGAACAAATTGGCAATTTGAAGTAACTTCTCAGAAATATTGGGCAGAATTTCCTAAGCAGTGGAATCTCACGCAGATTGCCAATTCACTCCTTTTTCAATCCATGAGAAAAATTTGTATTTCAGGCGAGAGGCTCCACTCGGTGCCCCTTCAGAAATGAGGAGCTGTACTTCCATTCTGATAGGTCCCTCATAATGCCAGCTTTTTAAGAATAGAGAAAACATGGCCCCTTTTCACAACAGCCTGTTGCCATGTTATGGAATTTTAAGATCCAGAATCATAGATAACCACTTTGACAGCAGCTGTTGTGAAAAGGTAAGTATGCAGTGTAGGTGTGAGATTAGGGTGCTGGGGGAGTAGAGTGCCATGTGAATAGGGGGTGTAAAGTACCTGGTAGGAAAGGTATTGGAGGTGCTAGGGATTATGCTGCCAGGTATGTAGGGTGTAAGGGAGTAAGGTAGCAAAGGACCAGGTAGATGATGACACATTTATGGTAGGTTGGGGTGAATAGCAGGCAGCAGGGTGGAAGGAATGACGTCAGTTCCTGGGCTGTTGGCTCCAGTGAGGCAGCTCCAATGGCAGGGGAAGGGGCTGTTTGTCCTGGCAGTGGGGGAAGGTGTTTTGAATCTGGGCAAGAGGGTGTTTGTGCCTGAGGTGGGGATTGGTTCTGGAGCAGTGGAGGGGCACGTTGGGTCCAGAGTGGGGACAAAAGGCATCAGGTCCAAGAGTTGGGGATATGGGGGAGTAGGCCCCAGACATGGAGGAGGGGGCGAGGGTTAAAACAAACACAGAAAATTCTGAGGAAATTTTACAGGTTTGGCTGCGTCTGTGGCGAGAGGAAGAGTTTGTGTTGTGAGCCCAGTACTACTTCAGAACTGAAGTTTGGGATCATGCCCACCATTATTAGTTCTGCAGCCATATCATAACTAAATAAATTAACTTCACACATTCCATATGTCTCATAACCAACATCCGGCCTTCCACTCTGCTTTTGGTCAGAAAATCTCCGTCCCCTGCCACAAGGAAAGTCCGCATGCAATAAGTGCGTCCGAGAAAGATAATCTCTTTTTCTGGTTTCTGGGAAAAAAAGACTAGAAAAATACTGGAAAACTAGAAAACTTGGAATCTGAATGGGTAATTAGCAGTTTGAGTTCTGTCTCAACTTGAAATTTCAATCTCATCAAACAAACCAGATTCAGTCAAGTGCCTGAACTTTGCCAATATGTCTCTCTGTGATCACATAACATTATTTTGATTGTGCTAGAAGCAAAGTAGACTGGTTTTCTGCTACCTTCCTGTTGTACCTGCATGGCCAGGATAGCTCCCAAATCTGTTACGGATGCATCTGCAGCCACCATCATGAACAAACCTGGATTTACATTGAATCAATATGTCTGAAGGGCTGAGCTTTTACTTTTTCTTCTAAAATGCTGTGGTTCGGTCAATACTCCAAAACTACTATTGGTCATTTTGCAATAGGTTTCTGAGTTGCAGTGATTGTAACTAGGTTTGGTGTGAATATCCTTAACATTCAAAGGAGCCACTGATATCATTAACACGTTTGGGAAAGTCGCTACATGGCTTTAATTTCTCAAAGGCCTATCATAATCCCTTTTGCTTTATATGTCCCAAAAATTTAATGTCAGTTCTTTCAAATTCACACTTTTCAGTCAAGGTGTGTCCACAAGGCAGCAGTGTGGTCAGAATAAAATATTTATTTAAATGCCTCAAAGATGGCTGCCTGCAGAGTGCATACCTCTTAGTAGAGGCTTCATGACTGTGGACATTACAGGTTGAGTTCATATCTCTGACCAGCTGCCTGCTATTGAGGAACACCTTCTCCAATTGTGATTAGGTGCCTGCATTCACTGGATGTGGGCATCATTGGCTAGGCCAGTATTTACTGCCTATCCCTAATTGCTGAGAGTTGACCACATTGCTGTGGGTCTGGAGTTACAGTAAAGCCAGACCAGCTAAAGATAGCAGATTTCCTTCCTTAAAGGACTTTTTCAAAACAAAAAACACTTGAGAGCAACTGAATTGCCAGAAGAGAAAGAGGACAGTGGTTAGCACTGCTGCCTCACAGCACCATGGACTCGGGTTCGCTTCCACCCTCAGGCAACTATCTGCGTGGAGTTTGCACGTTCCCACCTTGTCTGCTTGGGTTTCCTCTGGGTGCTCCAGTTTCCTCCCACAGTCCAAAGATTTGCAGGTTAGATGGATTGGCCATGCTAAATTATCCATAGTATTTAGGAATGTGCAGGCTGGATGGGTTAGCCATGGAAAATTAAGGGTTACAGGAATAGGGTAGGGGGATGGGGATGGGTCTGGGTGGGATGTTCTTCGGCGGGTTGGTGTGGACCCATTGGGCCAAATGGCCTGTTTCCACACTGTAGAGATTCTATGATAATGATCTAGACGTGAAGGTGGCAGGTATGATCTGTAAGATCATAGACGGTACAAAAATTGATGGGGTGGTAAATAGTGAGGAGGATAGCTCCAGATTACAGGAAGATATAGAGGATTAGCCAGATGGATTGAACAGTGGCAAATGGAATTTAAGGGGCGGCACAGTGGTTATCATTGTTGCCTCACAGCTTGAGGGACTCAGGTTGAATTCCACCCTCAGGCGACTGTCTGTATGGAGTTTGCACATTCTCCCCATGTCTGTATGGGTTTCCTCCGGGTGCTCTGGTTTCCTCCCACAGTCCAAAGATGTGCAGGCTAGGTGGATTGGCTGTGCTAAATTGCCCATAGTGTTCAGGGATGTGTAGATTAGGTGGGTTATAGAGGGATGGGTCTGGGTGGGATGCTCTCAGGTTCGGTGTAACTTGTTGGGTCGAAGGGCCTGTTTCCACACTGTAGAGTTTCTACGATCAAAATTTGTGAATGTTGCCTACTAGTCTGACTCAAAAATCAAAATCTGGTGTAGCTGGTCAAGTATCACTTTTTTTAAACTGGACGTTCCCATTGGATTTGAATATGGATAATTCCTGTAAAAGCAAAGGTCATGAAGTGAAATTGGTATCTCACAGAACTCAGGTTTTGTGTCATCTAGTATCAAGATGGCAAGAGGAGAAATGACAACACTAAAGACAATATGTTTTCAGTGGCTATGGTGATTAATTTCTTTTTGTTCTTGGGAATAGTTCCTGAAAAGAATTTATTGATTCTGTGAGGTGGAGTCGGCATCTCACAGGCCTCAGCCTCATTTTGGGGTCATGTGGTGTTACTGGAGGATCAAGAGGAGAAAGTATTCATCACTCCTATGTTCTCTGGGATGATTGAGTCTTAGCTGCAGGTAGTGGGTGAACCACCTTCATTTATAGGAATAATGTCTTTAATCTATGAGGTGAAGTTGATGTCCATTATGTCTCAGGCCTGGGATCATGCAGGCCATTGAGGGGACACAGGAGTGAAATGGGCTTCTCTGAGGGGCTAATGGGTAACCAGGAGGCAATTTGGATCATTGACTACATGCAAATATATTGTTGATTTATTAAGTTAAAACATTTTACAATATAACATAGCTTTCTTTGGGCATTGTACAATTAAAAACTTGGAAGATGAATTAGATTTATAAGCAAGTTTTAACTTAGTATGTTTTTTTCCCCATAGGTTAAAGATCATGATAAAACAGAGTGGCGTTTCCTCTCTAACGTAAGGATTTTCACTTTTTAAGTTATATTTGTTGCACTATATCTAGCTTGAAATGTGCGATTTGTTTTAGCATTTACAGGGAGATCTCTCAATTCTTGTGTGCTTGCACTAACATTAAGAACAGCTATATGATTGTACGGCACACCAGAGCATGGATATATGGTGCTATTTGATGGAGGAATGCAGCCTGGATTCTCCCTGTATTACTGCATCCTTAACCTCACAGTGTGACTGAACATTTATTGAATCAGTGCTAAGTCATGGACATTGCCATAAGTTCATCACATATCTATGGAAGTAATCAATAGTAATTGTGGATATTGCTATAAAAAACAATTAAGTGTAGGCCATAGGTTGAAAAATTCAACAAAATTGATCCTCTCTGAACAATTCACTGGATTCCTACTAGTTCCTTAGTGTCTAGTTCCATTTATTCTGATGTTTGTATGAGAGTGAGGAGAACAGGGTGGATGAGCTAACTAGCCATGGTACTGTGTTAAAAGAAGACATTCAGAATGGATGAACTACAATGTGGTGGTAGCAGGTCACAGTACAGTGAGGGGGATTGACATTGTTTGCTTCAGCAAGTACCATGATTCCTGACAGCTGTGTACACTGTTCAGTGCATGGTTTAAGATATGTGCTGTAGGGTAGAGAAGAACTTGGAGTGGGAAGAGGAGAATCCGTGGTTGTAGTCTGCACTGGTACCATAGGTAGAACTACAAAATAGGTTCTGCTGAGAGAATACACAATGTTAGATACTAAATCAAAATGCCAGACCTCAAAGCCCCCTAGGATTATTACCTGAGCCACATGCAATTTGGAGAAAGATAAAAATAAGATTAAAGGAGTGAGTCAAAGATTGTTGTAGGGAAGAGGAGGGTTTCAGTTTATGGAGCACAGGACACACTGCAGTGGGAAATGGGATCTGTACCCATTAGAATGGTTTCACTTGAGCCATGCTTGGTCTGTTTTCTCACAGTCTGTGGGAAATTGGGAGGGCTTTAAACTAAACGAAGTTTGAAGGATTAAGTTTGGTAAATGTAACAGGAAGGGACAGAGACATAACAATCTAAGAATATGTCAACCATGAAGTCTATATGTCACATTGGTAACAAAAAAGACTAAAGGTTCTGTATCTGAATTCAGAACAAAGTAAATGAATTGATCACTCACATTGAACTGAATAAATATGACCTGATAGCCATTATGGAAACAGGGCTGCAAGATGACAAATGCTGGGTACTGAATATTGAGGGATATATGACAGTCAACAACAATAGGAAGCTTTGTAAAGGTGGAGAGGAAGCAGTGCTAATCAAAGGTGGTATTGATGCAGTAGTTAAAGATGGCCTTAGTTCAGGTAAATAGCATGTTGAATCAGTTTAAGGTGGAGGTAGGGATTAGTAGAAGAAATAAGAGTCACTAGTGGAAGTGATCTACAGGCCATTGAATAGTAATCATAGACTAGGAAGAAATTTGCAAGAAATATTGAATGCTTGTGATAAAGGGACAGCAGTGGTCAGAGTGATTTTATTCCACGTATAAACAGGAGGAAAACAGATTGTACCCTGCAATGATCAGTAGAATGCTTTCCTAGAGCAGTACATTCAGGAACCAACCAGAAAGCAGTTAGTGCTAGAGTTTGTATTGTCTAACATGGCACAATTAATGAAGAACCTCAAAGTAAAGGTTTGCCTGTAATATGATTGAGTTTTATATCCAGTTTTAAAGTGGGTGTAAGATAAGTGTGCAAGGTGATTTAGTTAAAGTTGATGAGATCCTGAATGGTCTCGACAAGGGGCATGGTAAATGTATTTACTCATGTGGGTGAGTCTAGAGTTAGGGAATTGTTTTAAAATCAGCATCACCCTTTTGAGGACAGAGATGAGTGGTGATTCCTTTTCTGAGGGTTGTGGAACCTTGGAACTCTCTGCCTCAGAAGGTGGTGAAGAAGGGGCATTTAATAACTTTGAGGCAGAATGAGGTGGATTCTTGTTAGGCAGGGGAATCAGAGGTTATAGGGGATTGATGGAAAGGTGGAATTTGGAACACAGAAAGATCAGCCATGATCTTATTGAATGGTGGTGCAGATTTGAAAGGCCAAAAAAGCCTATTTCTGCTCCCTGTTCATATGTCTGTATGAGAGAAGAAGTTTGTTGAATTATTTTCATGCAATTGCTATTGACCCCACTGACCTGTCTCAGACAGTAAATAAATTGAATGGTGCTGTGATGTTTTCAATTTGTGATGGGCTAAATTTACTGCAAAAATAATAGTGTGTATTTAGTGGCACTAATTATCATCAATGTGCATAATACATAGCAGAATCAGGTGAGTGCAGATGAGCAATTTAATGTGAAAGCTTGTAATTTGTTGACCATGAGTTACATCATGCTCTCTAGTTCCCCAGTCAAATGTATTGAATAGTATGAAGTTGCTGTACTGAGATCCTAGCTATGGATCAAACTCACCACAGAAAAATGGACATACTCATGCAATTTAAGTATCCTTTTTAGAAACATTACAAGTCTTAACTGCTACAAACCTAACTCTGTGGCACTGAAAATGAATACTTAAAAAATTATGGAATCTCATTACTTCAACTTTCAACTAGAATCATAGAATCCAACAGTGTGAAAACAGGCCATTCAGCACATCAAGTCAACTCTAGCCCTCTGAAGAACATCCTAGCCAGATTCACCATACCCTTCCACCCTCTCCCTGTAACTCTATATTTACCATGGCAAATCCACCTACGCTACACATCCCTGGATACCATGGGCAATTTAGCATGGCCAGTCCATCTAACCTGCATATCTTTGGACTGTGGAACAAAACTGGGGCATCCGGAGGAAACCCGCGCAGACACGGGGAGAATGTGCAAACTCCACACAGACAGTCACCTGAGGGTGGAACTGAACCTGGGTCCCTGGTGCTGTAAGGCAGTGGTACTAACCACTGAGCCACTGTGCCACCCTGTTAGGGATTAATTAGGAATCAAAATATTTTAAGACAACTTAATCTTTCTGATTCTTAGATAATTTTTCTCTCTGTTATGAACACTTTGCTTATCTAAGTCTTATATGGTTGGCCCCTTAATTGAAGATTGTACCTGTGTTGTCAACTCCCAGTGCACAGAAATAACGTCTCAATGAATACCCTGTCAAGCCTCTTCAGAAGCTTACATGTTTCAATGGGATTGCCTCATTCTTCTAAACTTTAGAGAATATAAACATTTGCTCAAATCTTTTAACAAAGGATAACCCTCTTAGTGCAGGAACCAATCTAGTAAACATTCGCTGTATTATTTCTAAGGCTAGTTTATCATTCCTTTGATTTGGAAAGCACAGTTCCTCATGTTTGATCTCACCAAAGCCCCTTAAAATTGTATGCCATTATCACTAGCTTCCAATACCCTTGCAATAAATGTTAACATGCCATTTAAGATCCTTTGATTACTTTGGATATTGACAATTCATCAGATATTGGTGTTGGTTTTCATTTAATGCTTCTGTAAACAGGAAGCATTTGTACTAACAAAAACAGATATTGCTGGAGTACCTCAGCAGGCCTGGTTGCATGAATGGAGACAAAGCAGAGTTAAAGCTTTGGGTCCTGTGACCCTTCATCAGAACCACCAACTGTGTAGAGATCTATCAGGATTTTGAACACCCCTGTCAAATGATCAGAATATCCCATTGCTCAAGGACAGCACATTGTACAAATGGTGGTTTTGCCCCTTGCATTTGTATTCTTGTAAAATGTCCTGATGAGTGTAACATTGAAAAACTTAGAGAGAATATGTTCTTTTTTAAGCGACACTTCATCAATAATAGATTTCAGCATCTTCTGATGATTACTGCCAGGTTAACTGGCCTCTCGTTCATTCTTTGCTCTTCCTCTTCCTTCTCAAATAGCAGCCTTAGACTTATTGAATTTTAATCTGCTGGGACCATTGTACTATTGAGGAGTTTTGAAAAATTATAATCTGTGTTTCCAGTATGTGTACAACTAATTCTTTTTGAATCTTCATATATGTACCATCAGCTCCTGTGGATTTGCCAGCTTATAGTCTGTTAAATGTCTTTAATCTCTGGTACCAACCTGCCTACTGAATTTGCCATCCTTCCACCTACCCCATCACTTCTAAGGTTGGCAAAATCTAGCCCTATATTATTGGTGTGTAATTTTCTATTTTACTTTCAAGGCAGATACATGAGAAATATCTGTTCAGTGTTTCTGTGATCTCACTTCATTTGATAATGGCTGGTCTCTACTTGTAAGCGAGAGAGAATTTACTATAAAGTCACAGAGTCATAGAGATATACAGCATGGAACCAGACCCTTCAGTATAACTCATCCATGCCAACCAGATATCCTAGACCAATCTAGTCCCTTTTGCCGTCATTTGGCCCATATCTCTCTAAACTTTGCCTATTCACATACCCATCCATATGCCTTTTCAATGTTGTCATTGTACCAGCCTCTGCCACTTTCTGTGGCAGCTCATTCCATAAATGCCCCACCCTCTGTGTGAAAATGTTGCCCCTTATGTCCCTTTAAAATGGTTCCCTTCTCACCTTAAACCCTTGAGTTTTGGACTGCCCCACCATGTCTATTTACCCTATCCATGCCCCTCATGATTTTATAAACCTCTATATGATCACCCCTCAGCCACCAACACTCCAGGGAAAATAGTACCAGCCTATTCAGCCTCTCCCTTTAGCTCAAACCCTCCAACTCTGACAACATCCTTGTAAATATTTTCTGAACCCTTTCAAGTTTCACTATAGCAGGGAGACCAGAATTGCATGCAGTGTTCCAATAGTGGCCTAACCAATGTCCTGTACAGCTGCTACATGACCTCCCAACTCCTTTACTCAATGCACTGACCAATAAAGGTAAGCAAACTAAACACCTCCTTCACTATCCTATCTACTGCGACTCCACTTTCCAGGAACAATGAAACTGCACTCCAAAGTCTCTTTGTTCAGCAACACACCCCAGGACCTTACCATTAAGTGTATAAGTCCTGCCCTGATTTGCCTTTCCAAAATGCAGCACTTCACATTTATCTAAAATTAAAGTAAAGTGTCTCTTCATCCCACTGGCCCATCTGATCAAGATCCCATTGTAGTATGAGGTAACCTTCTTTGCTGTCCACTGCACCTCCAATTTTGATGTCATCTGCAAACTTACTAATCATATCTCCAATGTTCCCATCCAAATCATTAATATAAATGATGAAAAGCTGAGAACACAATATCGATCCTTGTGGCATACCGCTGGTGACGGGGTGCCAATCTGAAAAGCAACCCTCCACCACCACCCTGTGTCTTCTACCTTTTGATCCAGGTCTGTATCCAAATAGCTAGGTCTCCCTCTATTCTGTGTGATCTAACCTTGCTAACCAGTCTACCATGATGAACCTTATTGAATGCCTTACTGAAGTCTGTATAGATCATGTTCACTGCTCTGGCCTCATCAATCCTCTTTGTTACTTCTTCAAAAACTCAACCAAGTGCGTGATACATGATTTCCCACACATAAAGCCATGTTGACTATCCCTAATCAGTCCTTGCCTTTCCAAATACAAGTAAAACCTCTCCCTCAGTATCCTTCCAACAATGTACCCACCACTGATGTCAGGCTCACCGGACTACTGTTCCCTGGCTTTCCCTTACCACTTTTCTTCAGAAGTGACACCACGTTGGCCAATCTCTTGTCTTCTGGCACCTAGCTTGTGGCTATCAATGATACACATATCTCAGCAAGAGGCCTAACAATCCCTAACCTAGCTTCCCACAGATTTCTAGGGTACACCTGATCAGGTTCCGGAGTTTTATCCACCTTTATGCGTTTTAAGACGTCCAGCACCACACCTCTGGAATATGGATATTTTTCAAGATGTAGCTATTTATTTCCGATGTTCTCTATCTTGCATATCCTTCTCCATAGTACACACTGATGCAAAATACCCATTTAGTATCGCCCCCATCTCCTGTGGTTCCACACATAGGTGGCCTTGCTGATCTTTAAGGGGCCTTATTCTCTCCCTAGTTACCCTTTTGTCCTTAATGTATTTGTAGAATCATTTTGGATTCTGCTTAACCCTGTTTGCCAAAGCTATCTCATGTCCCCTTTTTGCCCACCTGATTTCCCTCTTAGGTATACTCCTACTGCCTTTATATTCTTCTAAGAAATCACTTGCTGTCTGCTGTCTATACCTGATAAATGCTTCCTTCTTATTCTTGACCAAAACTGCAATTTCTCTAGGCATCCAGCATTCCCTGCACCTACCAGCCTTGCCTGTCATCCTAACAGGAACATACTGTCTCTAGACTCTCATTATCTCATTTTGAAGGCTTCCCATTTTCCGGCCATCCCTTTACCTGCGAACACCCACCCCCAATCAACTTTTGAAAGTTCTTGCCTAATACCGTCAAAATTGGCCTTCCTCAAATTTAGAACTTTAACTTTTAGATCCAATCTATCCTTTTCCATAATTATTTTAAAGCTAACAGAAATATGGTCCCTGGTCCAAAAGTGCCTGCCCACTGACACCTCAGTCACCTGCCCTGCCTTATTTCCCAACAGTAGGTCAAGTTTTGCACCCTTTCTAGTAGATACATCGACATATTGAATCAGAAAGTTTTCTTGTACACACTTAACAAATTCCTCTCCACCCAAGCCCTTAGAACTGTGGCAGGCCCAGTCTATGTTTGGAAAGTTAAAATCCCCGACCAGAACCACCCTATCATTCTTACAGATAACTGAGATCTGCTTATAAATTTGTTTCGCAATTTCCCACTATTGGGGGGTCCAAAGTACAATCCCAATAAGGTGATCATCCCTTTCTTATTTCTCAGTTCCACCCAAAAAACTTCCCTGGAAATATTCCCAGGAATATCTTCCCTAAGTACAGCCATAATGTTAAACCTAATCAGAAACGCCACTTCCCATCCTTCCTGCCCCCTTTCGATCCTTCCTATAGCATCTATACTCTGGAACCTTAAGTTGCCAATCCTGTGCATCCCTGAACCACATCTCTGTAATTGCAATGATATCCCAGTCCCATGTTCCTAACCATGCCCTGAGTTCATCTACCTTAACTGCTCGGCCTGTTGCATTGAAATAAGTGCAGTTTAATTTATCAGCCCTAGCTCGTTCTCTACTTTGTTTCTGCTTGCCTTGTCTGTTCGACTTATAGCTTTTCCTAACTGTACCAGTCTCGGATTGATCCTTGTCCTCACTGTCTCCCCATCAGTACATTAGGCCCCTTCCAATTCAGGTGCAATCCGAACTCCTTATACAGATCACTTCTCCCCAGAAGAGATTCCAATGATCAAAAAATGTGAATCCTTCTCCCCTGCACCAGCTCCTCAGCCATGCATTCATTGTGGCACTGGGAGTAATCTAGATATTACTACTCTTGAGGACCTACTTTTTAAATCCCTGCCTAACTTCCTATAATCCCTGCTCAGAAATTGGTCCTTTTCTCTTCCTATGTCGTTAGTTCCAAAGTGTAAAAAATCCTACTGCTGGCCCCTCTCCCCTTTGAGAATATTCTGCACCCTCTCCAAGATATTTTTGATTCTGTCTCCCCGGAGACAACACACAATTCTGATGTGTCACTGTTGGCCGCAGAATTGTCTGTCTGTGCCTCTGACTAGAGAGTCCCCTATCGATTGCATGGAACCCAGTGTACCCCTCATTACATTGGAGACCGTATCAGTTCTAGAAACAGCTGTCAGTGCTATGTTCCTCCAAGAGTCCATCTCCCCTTACATTTTCCAAAAAACAGCATACTTGTTTGAGCTGGGGATAGCCACAGGAGATTCCCATATCCAACAGCAAGAGCACATCACTCGACTAAAGGCCATCTTTGCACCTTAACAATCTACAGACCCAGAAAGTAGCACAGTCTCACTGCTGTATGAATAGTGCTCCAGGCTACCTTAGTACCTATGTTTTTATATTTTTATTCTTTATCAAGAGACAGATCTCAATAACAACATACAATTTAAAAAAACCTCACTCTATTCACTATTGTAGATTTGCAATATATTTACAATAAGGTTACACTTTAAAAAGCCACTTAGATGCTCCGGTGCTGTGAGCTCCCACACACAGGTTTTTCCAAGGTCAGCTGTGAATTTCACTGTTGGTTTGTTTTTCTCAGAATAAACTCCAATGTCCAGAGATACTTGCACAGGTTACTACTGGGTCAGACAGCAGTGTAGGTTTCTTTCTTGTTTGAATCACTTCCCATGAGGTCACTACCTTTGTCTCTCTTCCTCCTTTTTAAAGGGCCATTGGTTTGACCATTTTTTCCCAAAGTTCCAGAACAATGCAACAGCTTATAAAGCTGTAATTACTGCTCTGACTATTTGAGCAATTCAGCTCCAACATGAAAAATACCTCGGAACGGAGCAGATCTTACAGCCACAATTTTTTTCCTGTCCTCCATCTTGCGTTACCCAAACCTCAGGGTTATAATACAGCCTTCTCAGTGCCACCTTAGTGCAGGTGATGGCACCCTGTACCTCGGCAGAAGTCAGCCATGTTTCCAAATCCCATTGTCCAGAATGCAACACTGACTTCATCATTGGGGAAACAAAATGAACTGGTGTGACCTTGCGCAGATAAAATCGATCCATGTTCTGATTTCAGTTGTGGCTGCATGATTGAAAGATTTGACACAGATCACTCACCGCTCCCTGGGAGGAACTAGTTGTAGATATATTCAATGGAGCTGTGATGTTCTCAGTCACTGGGATAGGAATGGTCATTCAGACCTGCATGTCCCACCTCAGCACCTGGCACTGTTCCGTCACTGTATCCTGAGACATCTGGAGTCTGTATCAATACTGTGCTTTGCTCATCCCCAACCAATAGAAGCAAAGGTGAAAAAATCTGGTCCTCCTTCAGTCCCTGAGAGATCCTGTGACAGCTATTTTGCTTCTCATCCTCCGTGCCAGCTTGCTGCTGCTCCTGGGTCTGCCTTCAGCCCTGGTCATCCTGCATCCTGTTCACCTTCTTAGGTAGGCAGCCACAGTGACCAACATCCCACCAGTGACATGGCACATGACTCTTGCTGGTAATGACCAAAGTTGGGAACTTAAGGAGAAAAGCAGATTCTTAGCTCTGAGAACAGTCAATGGTGGCACACCCTACAGTTGAGGACTACACATATTCCTCCTCCAGACAGTGAAACATACAGCATCCCAGTAACAAGGTCAATGTCTTCATCATTCATTCACATTCAGCTTCAGATTGTGTACCAATCTCATGAAGGTTCTGCGCCAATAAAGTGACCAACATATTACATCTACAAGGGACTGCCTGCCGCGCTTCAATCCTTTCCCATCCCAAACCCACATCAACTACAAAATTTTTCATGACATTCAGTAGACCCATCGTAATTTCTGCATGGTAGATGATGAAGTGATCATCGCCTTTTTCCACAGCATACTTGCTAGTGTCACAAGTTATCCATGGTTTTTGCCAACATTTGCTAGTTTTTTTTTAAATCAGTTGCTGCTGCATCATTGAGATGCCAATGTTCAATTTACAAGGACCAATGGCAAGGTGCAAATTGTCTTTGACCACATGCTCACACTGCATGCATCGCAGATGGATAGTTAAATGATTACAAATTAAATATAAGTGCATTTTGCAAACGCATGCTGCATGTATTAACCCCTTCAATGTCCTAGCATCCAGCAGACATTGATCCCACTCTTTCATCCATTAAACGGTACTGACTCTACCCACCAGAGTGCTGTCCCAGACATTTTCCAAATGCACTAAGCATCTACTGAATAGTGAGTGATGGAAAAGTCCACTGCTCACAGTGCACACTGTGGACACTGGGTCCCACCTGGTCACCAGTTATCTCCCCAGAACTTCCATGTCATGTTTATCTTGCAGTACAGTGAAGTAAATGTTCTGATTTATACACATTTTTAATATCAATTATTTTAAGTTTTGTTCTGGTTTCTCAGTTAGTGAGACATGGACTTTTTGTGTGTCTGAAGTTAGAAATTAACTTCTAGCTATTCTGTCGCTGTTGTGATTTCTTTTAAAGCAGTTGGTGAGAGTGACGTTGGCAACTGTTGTTGTATTTTGTTGCCTGAGGATGATTTAAACACCGGAAGTTAAATCAAAATGCTACAGGATCTTTTAGAAATCTCTGGACTTAGATTTTTGTTAAGCTCAGGGGAAATACCAATAGCTTTAATGGAGAGAAACGTTTCTTCACGATTACTTTATTTTGGGCCGTTGTATCAAGTCTTTACTTGGGGAATGTTATACAGAGCAGAGTCAGATTATCTTCAATGTGCAAACTAGATTTTCTTTAGAGTAAAAAGCTTTTGTTAGTCCCAAACCAGAAATAATGGGATAAAACCATGAACGCATGACTTGTAGCTGCGTGTGTTTAAGGTGAAGTGTATCGTAGTGCTGGGAAGAAACTATCAGCATTTCCAGTTTAGGAGATAAAGTCATACTTTCTGTCCATCTGTGGGGTATCAGAAAAAGATATTTTCCTCTGGTGTGATTTCTGTAAAAGAATATCTTTGGGTATTGTTGAAGGGATGCATTGGAACTTGTTAAGGAGAGTTGTATATTAAAATAGCATCCCTACGTTGTGGTAGTAGGCCATTCGGCCCATCGAGACCACACCCACACTCCGAAGATCATCCCAACCTAATCCATTCCCCTGCCCTATCGCTGTAACCCTGCAATTCTCATGGCTAATCTACCAAATCTGCACATTTCTGGACACTACGGGCAATTTAACATGGCAAATCCACCTAATCTGCACATCTTTGGACTGTGGGAGGAAACCAGAGCACTGGAGGAAACCCACGCAGACACGGGGAGAATGTACAAACTCCACACAGAGTATTGCCTGAGGGTGCATTCAAATCACAGTCCCTGCAACCGTGAGGCAGCAGTGTAAACCACTGAGCCACAATACCACATTATACTTTTACTGTGTGTTTAAAACTGAGTTTTATTGTAAATTATTATTTTGGTTTATTCCGTTTTATCTTCTTTTCATTAATAAGGCTTATAAACCTTTATTGTAAAAACAAATTCTGTAACATCGTTTGCTTATGTTTCACTGAGAGACTACCTTGTTAAAGCCAAAACAAAACAATATATAATCAATCAAAGACAGTAGGAACTGCAGATGCTGGAGAATCTGAGATAACAAGGTGTAGAGCTGGATGAACACAGCAGGCCAAGCAGCATCAGAGGAGCAGGAAAACTGACGTTTTGGGCCCAGACCCTTCTTCAGAAATGGGGGAGGGGAAGGGGATTCTGAAATAAATAGGGAGAGAGGGGGAGGCGGTTAGAAGATGGATAAAGGAGAAGGTAGGTGGAGAGGATACAGACAGGTCAATGAGGCGGGGTTGGAGCCAGTATTCCTCGGACTCCCAATTCCTCCGACTCCACCACGTCTGCTCCCAAGATGGGGCAATCCACTCCCATACATCCCAGATGTCGTCTTATTTCAAGGACCGTAACATTCCCCTCTGGTCATTGAAAATGCACTCAAATGTATCTCTTGCATTTCCCGCACCTTTGCCCTCACATCCCCTCCCCCCAACAAAATTAAAGACGGAATCCCCTTTGTCCTCACATATCACACCACCAACATCTGCATCCAGCGTATCATTCTCCACCACTTCCGCCACCTCCAATCCGAACCCACAACCAAAGAGATATTTCCCTCCCCACCCCTATCTGCCTTTTGTAGCAACCGCGCTCTTTGTGATTCCCTCGTCCGCTCCACATGTCCCCCAGCCCCACCACACCTGGCACCTTTCCCTGCAACTGCAGGAAGTGCTACACCTGCTCCTACACCTCCCCCTCACCTCCATTCAAGGCACAATACAAACCTTTCATATCAGACAAGGGTTGACCTGCACATCCACCAACTTGAGTCTACTGCATCTTCTGCTCCCGAAGTGGCCTCCTCTACGTCGGTAAAACCAACTGGAGACTCAGAGACTGTAGTGTAGAGCACTTGCGCTCTGTACGTGACAAACGACAACATCTTCCAGTCGCGAACCATTTTAACTCCCCCTCCCACTCCCTGGGTGACATGTCCATCCTGGGCCTCCTCCAGTGTCACAGTGATGCCACCTGCAAACTGGAGGAGCAGCACCTTATATTCCACCTTGGAAACCTCCAGACCGATGGCCTAAACATGGAAATCCCAGCTTCAAAACCTTCCCATGCGCACTCTCATCGCCGCCTCCTTACCTGACACAACCTGTCCATCTTCTCTTCCACCTATCCATCCCTCTCACCTCACTGACCAATCCCCACCACTCCCTACCTGCACTCACCTATCACCATCTCACCTACTTTTCCCAGCCCCACCTCTCCTCTCGCTATTTATTTCTGAGCTCTCTTCCCACTTCTCCATTTCTGAAGAAGGGTCCTGACTTGAAACGTCAACTTTCTTGCTGCTCTGATGCTGCCTGGCCTGCTGTGATCCTCCAGCTCCACACTTTGTTACCTCTGACTCCAACATCTTTAGTTCTTGCTATCTCTGACTGTAAAGTTTAACTTTATTTCTTTGTTATCCTGCCTTTGTAGTCTGTGTTTTGTTTTGTTTTTCTGTGTTTTAAGATGGCACCAGATTGTGGTGATACTAAGCAACACTTTTCATTGTTTTAGTAACAAAATGCAGGTGGCAATAAATCAAATCACAGATTTATTTTTAACATGGATTATGAATATTTCAGGTGTAAGTTCTTGCCAAGAAAGTTAAGCACCATTACTGTCCACTGCACAGATTTAAATTGAACTTCTTCCATAGGAAACCATGGATGCAACAATGACAAGTGTAACAGAGCAGGAACCACAGTCATCACAAGCAGGCAGAAATGATGAAACTGATGAAAGACAGAAGCTACTAAAAGATAAGGGCCAGGAGGTATGTAGTGCTCAACATGGTAGATCAAACAAGGCTCAAGGTCTGTCTGAGGCACATTAGTATTTAGGAGTTTGATTTGTTGAATATTTTCACACATGAAAAACGCTGTGTACTGGCACTTTGTTGTCATTGTTCTTTGTCATCGTGCATCTTGACATTTCATCATTGGAAGTACTTTTCTCGATGGTGTGGAGATTCTGGCACACTGTCATGAACTGTGTTCCAAAAATTTAGAAATCCAGCCAGAATCTCTTCTGATTCCCTCTCAAGATCTGCCCTGGTGGGATTTGAATCCAGGTCCCCAGAATGTTATCTGGATTTCTAGATTAACAGCCCAGTGATAATACCACCAGGACATCACCTACCCCTGTTGACACTCTGCATCTGTTTTCTCTTTTTCTGTCCTTGAACTATGCAGGTGTCTGTGGAATACACCACATATTCCTGTATCTCTGTCAGTGTCAGAAATCAATGCAGTTGGGTCAGTGAGTACCATCTCTGTCGGCCTGGAACAGCATTTTCCATTGGCCAATGGGCAAAGCATCTTCTGTCACAAAGTCGGGAAGATCTGGCTCATAATGAGCTGGTATTCGAGAAGAGAGAAACGTTTCTTTGCTTTGTTCAAATGTTATCCATTTTGACAGTTGTTGTTCCAGTGTCGAATGGAGTTGTGCATTGGACCCCTGCACATTTCCCATCATAGTACAATCTGAAAGATTTGCCCATGAAATTGAATTTTCTTTTGGACAGTGCCTCCACACATTTAAATCAGAGACTTTGGATGATACCAATGAAATTTAAGTGAAATAGTTAATCAGGAAAAGTCAGACCGTAGATAAATTGAATGTTGCTGTGTTGATTTCAATTTGTAATGGGCCAAATTTATCACATAAATTACAGTTGGTTTAATGGCTAATTATCAGTAATGTGCATAATTGATAATAGATTCAGGTGAGTGCAGATGAGCAATTTAATGTGAAAGCTTGTAATTTGTTGACCATGAGTTACATCTTGGTCTCTAGCTTCCCAGTCAAATGTATTGAATAGTATGAAGTTGCTGTACTGACATCCTAGCAATGGGTCAAATTCACCATTTAAAAAAATGGGCACACCCATGCACTTTAAGTATTCTTTTACCAACATTATAAATCTTAATTGGTACAAAATATACTCTGCGGCACTAAAAATGAATACTTAAAAATTATGGAACCTCATCAGTTCAACTTTAATTTAGGGATCAAAACTTTTAAGATGACTTAATCTTTTGGATTCTTTTATAGTTTTTCTCTCTCAATTATGAGCATTTTCCTTATCTAAGTCTTAAATGGTGGCCCCCTGAATTGAAGATCACACCAGTGATGCCCCAGTAGAGAGAAATAACAACTCAATGAATATCCTGTCAAGTCTCTTCAGTATCTTACTTGTTTCAATGGGATTGCCTCTTTCTTCGAAGCTCCAGAGAACATAAACACAATTACTCAAATCTTTTAACAAAGGATAACTCTCACTGTGCAAAAACCAATTTAGTAAACATGTGCTGTACTATTTCTAAAGTTAGTTAATCATTCCTTTGATATGGAAAGCACAATACTTCATGTTTGGACTCCCCAACATCCTTGAAAATTGTATGCCATTAGCATTAAGTTCCAAATACCTTTTGATAAATGTCAACATGCCATTTAAGATCCTTTAAAAACAGGAAGAAGAGAAGCAATGGCCTAAAGATGAAAAGGCAGCAAAATTGGCGATGGAGGTGGAAGAAACTCGGCGACGAATGGAAGAAGATAATCTCCTGAGAATGCAGGAAAAGAATCATCGAGAAGAAGAGCAACAGAAATGCGAAGATGTAGAACGAGATAAAGAACTACAGAAACAAGAGTCCATACGACAACAGCAACAAGAAGCATTGAGACGTTTACAGCAACAGCAGCAACAACAAAAGCTGGCACAAATGAAGGTAGATATTAAAATGATGTATTTTATACTTGGGTTTTCTGGGAACAAGGATAATAAAAGTTTCATAAATGTAAAACACAACATTTGAATTAGTGATCACTTGAGGTTTATAGAAGACCTAGTGAGTAATTTCTTAACACAGAGAGTGGTGCATGTACCGAACAAGCTGCCAGAGTAATTAGTGGAAGCAGGCACAATTACAACATTTAAAAGGCATCTGGATGGATATATGAATAGGGAGAGTTTAGAGTGATAAGGGCAAAATTAATGGCAAATGGGACTAGGTCAGACTTGGATATCAGGTCAGTGTGGACAAGTTGGAATGAAGAGTCTGCTTCCATGCAGTATAACTCTATGACCTTCCCAATATAATATAAACTTTCAGTGTTTCTTGCATGAGTACTCACATGTTATCTGACTGTTAACGTTTAGAAGTATTATACCTTTGAAACAACTTCTGCATTTGTGTTTTTACTACCAAAGTGAATAAGCTCATGTTTTGCCACTTGATTGGCTTGTTGCTCACTTACTTATCTGCCAATCTCTCTTTGCAGCCACTTGTGTTGTTCATCCAGCTTAAATTTTCACCTCTTTTATAATTGTCATTCTTAGTCCAAGTCATTCATATAGATTATGAATATCGGACGCCCTAGCACTGACCATTACAACATTTGCTATTTTTTAGTAGTAAGTCATAGAATAGTTAGGATGCAAAAGGAAGCCATTCAGTTCAATCTCTGTAAAATTCACTCTGCCACATTGTTTCCCCATAGCTCTGAAGATTAGTTTCCTTCAGGTGATTATCCAAGTACTTATTGAAAGCTTCAACTGAATCTGACTCCATGCTTGAGATCCTAACTTGTTGCTTCCTAAAATAGTTGTTTTGGTTGGATATTGACATTTCACTGTATATCTGCTTTCATTTGACCCTTCCATAAACAGGAAACATTTGTACTAACTAAAGCAGAGGTTGCTGGAGAAACTCAGCAGGCCTGATAGCATCTGTGGAGACAAAGCAGAGTTAATGTTTTGCATCCAGTGACCCTTCTTCAGAACCACTGACTCTGTATAGATCTCTCAGGATTTTGAACACCCCTATCAAATGCCCCTTAACATCCCATTGCCCAAGGATAGAACATAGTACAAATGGTAGTTTTCCCCTTGAATTTGTATTCTTGTAAAATGTCCTGATGAGTGCAACATGAAAAGCTTGGAGAAAATATGGCTTTTTTTAAGCAACACTTCCTTAATAATAGATTTCAACATCTTCTAATGATTACTGCCAGGTTAACTGGCCTCTCGTTCACTGTTTGCTCTTTCTCTTCCTTTTCAAATAGCAGCTTTAGACTTATTGAATTCTAAGTCTACAGTCGAGGTGTTTTGAAAAATTATAGTCTGTTTTTCCAGTATCTGTGTGACTAGTTCTTTTTGAATCTTCATATATGTACCATCCGCTCCTGTGGATTTGCCAGTTTATAGTCTGTTAAATGTCTTTAATCTCTGGTACCAACCTGCCTGCTGATTTTGCCATCCTGCCACCTATCCCGTCACATCTCAGCCCTATATCTAGCCCTATATTGTTGGCGTGTCATTTTGTTTTTTTTTTACTTTAAAGACAGACACATGAGAAATATCTGTTTAGTGTTTCTGTGATCTCATTGCACTCATCCAAGCAAGTGGGGAGTACTCCATGACACTCCTGACTTGCGGAACAGGTTTTCAGTAGTCAGGAGTTAAGTTACTCACTGCAGGACTCCTAGGCTCGGACCTGCTCTTGTAGCTGCTGTATTTATATGGCTAGTCCAGTTCAGTTTCTGACTAATTTTATTCTGCAAAGAATATACTTTATTCATAAAAGTGAAAATCTTTATGTACATACACAATTACTAAAGCAGTTCAGATCTATATCGTTTGTTGCGTACAGAGAAGAAAACAAACATTGGCGTTTGGCTTTCTCAATTGTTACAATTAATCTAAACACATTTCTTAATTATGCTAGGTACTAGGACCTATTTACATGTATCTGAGGCATCGGGAGGGTTTGATAACTCAACAGACCCGGTTGTACTTTGGCAGAAAGACCTCAGACTGTGGTCTTTCCCCACTGTGCCTTGGCGGCAGCTGCCCCAAGTTTTAGTGCCTCCCTTAGCACAGAATAACCCCCAGGATATTGATAGTGGGGGATTTAATGAAAGTAATGCCGTGGGGTGGTGGTTTGGTTCTCTCTTGTTGGTGATGGTTATTGTTAGACATTAGTTTGATTGTTACTTGCCACTTGTCAGCCCAAACCTAAATGATACCCAGGTCCTGCTGCATTTGGAGGTGGATTGTTTTTTCATCTGAGTTGTCACAAATGGTCTGAACAATGTGCAATCATCAGCGAAAGTCCACATTTCTGACCTTATGATAGAGGAACCTAAATTGGGCGTCAGCGACAGACTATTGCTAAGAAGTGCACTGATTGCACTGCTGACACCACGTTCCATCACCTTACTGATCATTGACAGCAGACTGATGGCTAGACTGGATTTGTCCTGATTTCTGTATATAGGCCATACCTTGGCATTTTTCCACATTTCTGGGTAGACACCAGGGCTTATTACCTTTGCAAGATCCAGCTATCACGAAGTGCAAATCGAATTAGCTGACGACTAGCATCTGTAACGCTGGAGACCTCTAAAGGAAAGTTGTAGGCTGAATTACTCCATTCCAAGAACAAATAAGAAAAAAACTATTTCCTCTCTTGTTCAAATGGAAATATATGGATTGATGTGTGTATCGCTCAGCTTTTCATTAGGAAATTGCTCTGTGAATTGGGGAGGGAGAAGTGGCTAATTTCCTTTTTCCAATTTACCAGATGCACAAAATTTCACATATTATAGAGCTGTTTCCGCTTGGATTTACAAAGACGGAGTCAAATAACATTTTCATTCATTTCTCAAAGTTTTTAATATGTTCAGCATTACGAACAGGTTTGACAACACTACAGCATTACATTAGTAGAAAATTTCAAAGTCCTTATGAGGATTATATAAAGTATTTTGTCTTAATTTTAAAGTGTGATGTAATTATGTTTTCGTATTGTGTTTCAATTTCTTTCTAGGACTATGCTACGTATGATCTGTTTGCAATCTGTGATCATACTGGAGTAAAGGACAGTGGCCATTATGTTGCATATATTAAACCAATTTCTTCCCATAAATGGTATTGTTTTAATGATGCACTTGTCCATGAGGTAAACATTATTCTCATTACTGACACTTTCAGAGCATGTGTTTTAGATTTTCCAGGATAATTTGTCAAATATTTTACATAATCCAAATATATTTTAGAAATGCACTTGTATAAATTACTTAATATTTTGCTGTAGGTAAAATTGTAATTTTAATCATAATTTCTATATAAAGAAAAGCTTCATTTAGAAATGATTTCCAGAAAGCATTGCTGTTAATTTCAAGGGAGAAAATACACATTGTTGTTTTAATTTGGCACTGCTCCCTATTCCAAATCCCACTAATAAGGTTTTGTCAGAGGGCAGCAGCCATTCATATCCAACAGAGATAGCATAATCTTGGAATGCCACCCTGCCATTACAAAAAGGGAGTAACAGGCCAATTAGAACCTGGGTTAAAATGATCACTGAAATGTTTTGCCTATGATGTTGGGTCACTGTTCCAATTAGAATTAACCACTCTGGCTTCAATTATTGAGTGGAGACACAACTCTGTGGGCCTCATTCAGCTGAGTAGGGAGCCTACATCTACTTCTGGCGATTGTTATACAATTCAGATGCATATTTGGCAAATTTCCGAGGAGTGTGCCATTAGGTGCTTTCCAAGATTGCTGCCAAAAGATATAACTTCAGACAGAAAAAGTGCCAGAGACTCTGGCTCAGAATTTGTCAAGGCATCATGGAAGGTGGAGAAGCACTGAGGTCTCAGATTCTGCCATAATTTCCACGTACCTTCCCTGCTTTGTCTGATTTGCTTGTGTGATGCCTGCTTCTTCTCTTTGCTTGAAGTCTTGATTATATAAGTTTTGATTTTACAGCTTCAGAACAAGTTAAATTAAATATATCTTTAGCAATTTGTAAACTTATTAATTACTGGTCTATAAAAATTAGACATCAAAAAGCTTTTCTGAGTTACTTGAATAACTTTGGCTTACAATGTCACATGGGGTTTGAAAGGAATGAATAAACACAAGTATCATTTGTTCAGCACCTTGTTTTGAATTTTGAGCAGCAGAATAGTTCCAGGTACCTTTTGTTAGGTAAATATTTGCATCATTGTTTGTTAGACAGCCTTCCTATGGACAATTTTTAATTGTGGTGCAGCTGATATGATGAAAGGTATGATGGCAATATAACCAACGACTTGCTGACTATGTTATAGAGCATGCCCATTCTGCCAGTTGCTGCAGGCAGAATACTAACTGTGCTTACAAAGCTGAGAACATAATTTCCATTCCGATAATGCTAAGAATTAAAGGTAAAGTCACTGCAGTTTTGACAGGCCATAGGACTGCCCTTATAGAAGAAAGTGATGACTGGTGGTCGTTTAACCTGAGGGTAACCAGGTCTTAGGCAGGGAGAGAGATTGAGAAAGAGAGTTCTTCATGGTGTGCTAAGACTTACACCAAACAATCAATTTAAAATTGTTTGTTAGGGTCACAAAGTGGCAAATCTATGATTGCAGGCACCTATCATCTGCAGGCAAAAGGACCTTGTGCCGGCATGGGGAGCAATAGTTTCATGGCAACACCTTAATCAATGAGAGTCAACTTGCCAGAGTTCTTTCCTTATGCACTAAGATTGCTGTTCCTTTTGAAATTTGGCATTCTTCAGTTTGTGCTAATAACATAAGACAGCAAAGCTTCACTTTTTTGTAAATCTCTTTTTCAGCAAAATGCAATATCTTTTATCTTCAATTCAGTCAGACTTTCATCAAATTATTTATTTCACAGCAGAAAGACATCATTTCCGAAGAATCCTGTGGTGGTAGCAGCAGCACTTCAGACGTACAATCTATAAGGTAATTGTGTTATGTAACTGACTTTCTAATTAAATCTTCTTGATTATTCCCTAGTTTGCATGCTAAATTAATTCTAAAAGACTTTCAGAACATCAAATTTAAGAAGAGAGCTAATTTTTGATATCATATCCATTTTTTAACCATAGATCATCCACAGCATACATGCTAGTGTACAGGAAGGAGGAAGTAAACAGCAATCAAGGTAAATCAAGCCCTCCATTCTAATATGATATTAATAATTGATACAATGTGGGTGAATGTGAGTTTATCCACTTTGGTAGCAAAAGCAGGAAGGCGGATTATTATCTGAATGCTGATAGTTTGGGAAAGCAGGAGGTTCAACAAGAACTGGGTGCCCTTGTACATCAGTCGCTGAAAGTGAGTGTGGAGGAGCAGCAGGCAGTGAAGAAAGCAAGTGGTAAATTGGTCTTCACAGCAAGAGGGTTTGAGTACAGGAGTAGGGCTGCAATTGTACAGTGTCTTGATGAGACTCACCTGGGGTATCGTGTGCAGTTTTGGTCTCCTTATCTGAGGAAAAATGTTCTGGCTATGGAGGGAGTGGAGTGAAGATTTTCCAGACTGACTCTTGGGATGGCAGGACTGACATACAAGAGTTCAAGTTGATTAGGATTATATTTACCGGAGTTCAGAGGAATAAGAAGGAGGATCTCACAGAAACCTATAAAATATTAACAGGAAGGATGTCCCTGATGACAGGGTCTCCAGAACAGTCTAACATTATGGGGAAAGACATTTACAACTGAGATGAGAAGAAACTTCTTCACTCAGACAGTGGTGAACCTGTGGAATTCTCCGGCACAGAAAGTGATTGAAGACAAGATATTGAATGTTTCCGAGAAAGAGGTAGATATAGTTCTTAGGGCTAAAGGGATCATAGGATTTTTAGCGAAAACGAACAGGATACTGAATAGGATGATCAACTATGATCATGTTGAATGACACAGCAGGCTCAAAGGACTGAATGGACTATTCCTGTTCTTGTTTTCTGTTTCTATCAGTTTATATTCAGCAAGCAAATATGTACATCCATACCTCTCTCAGAAATTTTCAAACATAAAGATGTGTTTCATTCAAATGCATGCACTATTACAGTTCTGGGCTTGTGTTGCTCAAATAATAGATTAAAAGTGAGGATAATTTATGCACAAACATAATTTACACTTTGCATTCTAGGTACTGTTAAGTGTTACTCCAATGTATTTTGTTAGTTATGCAGTTGACAGCTTACATCCCTCAGGTTGCAGCCATTTATTAGTATTTAATTGTATGCATGGAATATATTTACAGAAGCTAAATTTCCAAACTACAATGTAAGTTAGTTCCATTTACATGCTTTGCATTTAAAATTTCTTTCCTCAAAATATTGATTTTTAAAGATTTTGATAACACATCTTCCATAGAGTGAGCTAAATGAATTGTGTCTTTAGCAATTTGTAAAATTATTCAACACTGGCCAGCAAGAATTAAACTTCAAAAGGAGATTTTCCGAGTTACTTGAATAATTTTGTCTTTAATTGTCACTTTGGGATTGAAAGGAATGAATAAAGACAGAAGTATCTTTAACTGGTCATGTCAGTTGCTCAGCATTTCACTTTGAATTATCAGCAGCAGAAAAGTTCCAGGTACCTTGTGTGTGGAAAACCTTTGCACATGTTTATATCAGGGTTGGTTAAACAGACTTTGAATTATTTAATTGTGACAGGATGTTTTATTGTAAATGCAGATTTAGTGCTTGCTCAGATATTCTGCTCATTCTTTAATTGTGTAGTTTTGTGCCCACTCCCATCAGTTTAGATTCAAGACAAACTGATCTAAGAAGAGGAAATGCCAAGACTTATCTTTAGGCTTGGTCTTCTTTATCATACTCTTTATTACCTATTAAGACTAAATAATAAAATACATGGTATTCAGGGATATACCAGGCTGTAATTTTATTGTTACATTGTTGAAAAACTAATCCATAAACTCCACTGCCAAATGTTAGCTGTAGAAATGCTTCTTTGCATATATATTTTTAACTTTAACATGGCTAGACATCAAGGTCCTGGCTAGATCTCCATGTAGTTTTCTCCTCTCTCCCATAACTCTGCCCACTGTGCTATTGATGCCTTGTGAGAAACGGATCATTGCACTGTTACTACAGGGTCCTAAAGCCCTTAAATAACACAAAACAGCCATGATCCAGTCACTGAGGATCAATTAAATCCACAGCATGTTTTACGCAGGTGGGCAGCAGGCAAAGTGCAGTTGTTAAACTTAAGGCTGATATTTTAAACATAAGAACATAAGTACTAGGAACAGAAATAAACAATTCAGCCCCTCGAGCCTGTTCCATGTGTTAAAATGATCATGGCTGATCTCAGTTTGTCCTCAACTGCACTTTCCTGCCCACATAATCCTTCAACCATTATGAATTAGAAAATCAATCTCCTCATTGAATTTACTCAATGCTCCAATATCCAATGCACTCTGGGGTAGTGAATTCCACAGCTTCACAATCATTTGAAAGAAGTAATTTCTCTTCATTTCTACTTCAAATTTGCTACCCCACATCCTAAACTTATTTTAGATTGCTCCACAAAAGAAAACATCCTCTTTACTTTGTCAATCCCATTTAGCATCTTGTATACCTCAATTGGATCTCCTCTCATTCTTCTCAACCCAAGGAAACATAGGCCTAAGCCAAACAGTCTCTCTTTATAAAACAAACCCCTTACCTCTGGAATTAATCTAGAGAACATCCTCTGAAATGTTTCAAGTGCAATTGCATCCCACCTCAAACAAGGGAACCAAAATTAAATGTAATACTCCATGTGCTTTCTTACTAGTGCATGGTACAATTGCAGCAACACTTCCCTACTTTTATACGCTAATACATTAGCAATAAATGTCAAATTTCCATTTGCCTTCCTTATTACCTGCTGTACCTGCAAACTAGTTTTATGAGATTCATGCTTGAGTACACCCAGATTCCTCTGCATTGAAGCACTCTGAAGTTTCTCTTCATTCAGATAATAATAAATTGTTTTTCAAATCTTCACACCAAAATGGATAACCTTACATTTATCCAGGTTAAACTCCACCTATCCGAATCAATTTGTTAAATTTCTTATTTATTGCAACTTATTTTCGCATCTACTTTAGTGCCCTCTGGAAAATTGGCAATAATATCTTCAATCCCTGCATCCAAGTCATTAATATAGAATGTGTGCAGGAGCAGCCCAAGGACTGAAGCTTATGGCACCCCACTGGTTACATCTTGCCAACCAGAAAAAGACCCATTTGTCCCGACACTCTGCTTTCCGTTGGTTAGCCAATCCTCTTTTAAAGCTAACAAATTACCCCCCACCAAACACATGTGATGTTAACTTGTGTATTAAGTTTTTGTGTGACACCTTATCAAATGCCTTCTGAAAGTCCAAATACACATATTTGAAGAATTCCAGCAAATTGTTAAACATGATTTACCCTTCATAAAACTATGCTGACCGCTGTTGGATTGCATTTTGACTTTGCAAATGTCCTGTTATTAATTCCTTCATAATAGATTCTGACAATTTTCGAACAACGGATGTTAAACTAACTGGTCTATAGTTTCCTGCTTTCTGTTGCCCTGTCTTCTTAAGTAAGGGTATTATATTAGCAGTTCCGATCCACTGGAACCCATTCCACATCCAGGGATTTTGGAACATTGTAACCAATGGATCCACTGTCTTTCTTGCCACTTTTAAGATCCTAGCATGTAGGCCATCAGGCACCGGGGTCTTGTATATGTTCATTGCCTTCAACTGTTCAGTACTTTCTCCCTATTGACAAAGGTAATTGTTCTAAGTTCCTCCCTTTCTTTAACCTTTGCATTACCTCTTACTATTAGGATGGTACTAGTGTGCTCCATCATGAAAGCCAAAGCAAAACGTTGATTTAATGTCTCTGCCATTTCTGTATTCCCCACTACTAACTGCCCAGTCTCATCCGGCAAGGGACCAATATTTACTTTAGCTACAGTCTTCCCTTTTATATACTGCAGAGGGTTTTGCTATCTATTTGTGTATTTTGTACTGGACATGACAAAATCTAAAATAATCTTTACTTTCACTTCTTTTGGTGCTACTTGTCTTTGTCCCACAGTGTGGCCTAAATAAGTCACATTTGCTTCAGCAAATTCACTCAATCAGATTTATAACCAAGTTGGCTTATAGCTGATCAAACAGTTTAATAAACTGGCACAAATGCTCTTCCCAGGATTGGCTAAAGCAACCAAATCATCAATATAAATGACACACTTACATAATAGTTCAATAACTTGATTGGTGAATCATTGGAGTGTTGCTGGTGCATTTTTGTTGTCCCAAATGGTTTAATTTTGCATTTATAAAGTCCATCAAATGTTATGAAAGACAATATTTCTGTAGCTCTATCAATCAATAGAACTTGCTAATAACTTTATATAGTTTTTTTTTGTGACAATGCCCAAATTGTTCAATGTAGTTTTCCAAACTTGGAACAGAATATGAGTCAACTGTTGTAACCACAGTGACTCTGTATTGATTATTGCAAAATCGTTATGGTCCATCTGGTTTCACCCCCATTATGATAGTGAGCTCCATCTATTATGATTCAGTTCAACAATGTCCATCATAAATTTAATTCCTTCACTCACTTGAACTAATCTCTCTGGATTGAGTCTGTAAAGGCGTTTGAGAGATAATATATTACTCAATATTAACATCATCAACAGCCAAACTGTTGTCCTGGCTTATTCACACATGTTGATTTAGAACTCTTTAATAACCTAACTTAATACAAGTCACTTCAGTAATTTTCTGGAAGATAAAACATCGATACTATCTAACCTTTGAGCACCTCCATATTTTCAAATCAGATTGCAGGAGGATCACAATTTCAATTTCTGACTTATTCTCCAATTATTCTGATATTTCTATTTTGCTACTTCCACTGCTGTAAGTATGTTTTCTTCCTGATTGTTAACACTGTCATGATATCTTTAACATGTTACCATGGCACACTCACTGATTCTTTCTCCTGTCTGGAGCACTGACTACATGATTCACATTATTGAGTTTCTTTTTGATTTGATAAGGTCCCGTGAACCATGCTTTTTGTGGTTCCCTGAGCCAGATAATCGCAGAAACACATTGTCATGCACAACAGAACTTTGAACTTTGGGCCTTTTTATCTGTTTTAATTTTTGTTTGCTGGACTGCCTTCAAATGCTTTTTAGTCAATTTACAACTTTTGTTCAGCTTCAGTCTGAAATTCAAGACATAGATTAGAAGTGTAATTATTTCAATCTGAGGATAATCCATATATTGTAAAAAAAATTGAACTAACTTTTCAATTACCATTTTCACAGTAATTTTCACTAGAAGTACTGCTTCAGGAAATCGCATGAAACATTCATTATTGTTAAAGGATTGTGGCTGAAACTTACTTTTTTGGCTATGTGTCAATGATAATAAGTTTCAAGGGTGTTTTATCTCCAAGAGGCTCAGTGAGATTTCTCATATTATCGTCTCAAACTCACCTCATTCACTACCTACGCCACCCAGTAGGTCCAATTCTAGCCCTATTCTACCACTCACTGTGACCAGAAGAAGGGGTGACATGGTGACTCGGTGGTTGGCACTGCTGCCTCACAGTGTCAGGGACCTGGGTTCAATTCCAGCCTTGGGCAACTGTCTGTGTGGAGTTTGCACATTCTCCCTGTCTCTGTGTGCATTCCCTCTGGGTGCTCCAGTTTCCTCCCACAATCCAAAGATACGCAGGTTAGGTGGATTGGCCATGCTAAATTGCCCATAGTGTCCCAGGATGTGTAGGTTATGTGGATTAGCCATAGGAAATGCAGGGTTACAGGAATAGGGTAGGGGGTAGAGTCTGGGTGGGATGCTCTTCTGAGATTTGGTGTGGACTTGTAGGGTTGAATGGCCTGTTTCCGTATTGAAGGGATGCTATGCATTTGCCGCTGCCTGGACATCCTAGCATTGCCTGACATCTTTAACTGGTTGTTGTACATCCGGGAAAGCACTGTCTATCTGGAGTAGCCTGCATGGTTTGTAGCAGGTCATATTCACGATAGAAAAGTGGAAATTGATGCACCGTTTTGTGGGGAGCCACGTTGGTGGATGCAAAAAGGCAAGACAAGGCAGGGATGCTATAAACATTGAGGTAAGCTCAAGGCAAGTGAGCTCCAAAAGTGTATATTTGCATTCATGAGATGCAGCCTGATCCAGACCATGAGCTGGTTCTTTGTCCATGTCCGTGCACCAAGTCTCCTTGCAGTAGTGTTTCAATGCTTGAAGCCATTGCTTTGAAGTGCAGTTTTAAATTGCAGAAGTAAATGGATCGGAAAGGTAACATGGGGTCCTAACAAGCTGGCAAGTGTCATAGAATCATAGAGTCCCTACAGTGTGGAAGCAGGCCATTTGGCCCATCAAGTGCACCTCGACCCTCCGAAGAACATCCCACCCCATCCCTGTAACACTGTCAGATGCTAGCATTGTGGATGAGGTGTTAGTGTGGCCAATGCACTGGAGCATGCCCTGAAATATTGTTGAGAATATTTGGTGTCTCGTTTCCTTTCAGTGCATGGTATGGTAGGAAGCCGTATATAAATAATGCGAGGTGTATTGTTAATGAAGCCAATAACAAGCAATAATCCTCATTAATAGAAAACTTGCTGCTGCCGAGCAAGACTCTCATCTCCAAGTTTGGAACTGAGTTAGAAAATGTAGCAAGCTTCTCCTTATGTTGTGAAAGGACTCATCCATTTTCATTAAACTTTTAAAAAATGTATCCAATAACCTCCTCTTCTTCCTGTTATGGGCCTGAGATCTTGTCACAACACAGTCAGGAAAGAATCCAGGATGTTACTCTTGTAATATTTCAGTTTCTTTTACCTCTGTGGATTGTTCTAATACCCTTGATGAGGTTAATATTTTTGAACCTGCCAGGTCATTTCATAAAATAAAATCAAACCCTTCTATAGGAATTTGTTTCACCACTTCCAGTCCAACAACTTCTTTTTACCAAGTCTCTTTTTAATTGAACTCTGTATAATAAGATTGGTTTGTAACCAGATATTCTGTTCACTGCCCTTTGATTGAGGTTAAATTGAATCCACGGTGTATTTTACATGGCTGGACAACAGGCAAATGTAAATTGTAATTGTTGGCCCAGGTTTAATACCCTTGTATGATATTTGTGTAGATTCATCTACACACCAGTTGACAGCTACCTCAAGTGGTGTAAAGTGATTGCTGTGTTTCGGAGAGGACCTTCAGGGGGCCAATAGCCAAGGGAGGTTCATCAAAAAGAATGAATGACAGAGGGTAGTGGGTAAGACAGGACATCAAATGAGGAAACCTTGCAACGTTAGGCTGCACGCAAGTGAGTATTTTTCTTGCCCTGGAAGATGTCTTCACTCTTCCTGACAACAATCAAACTTGCTTTCAACTGCGGAGAGAGCCACTTGCTCTTCCTAACTTGGACTAATAGCTGTCAACATAAATTAATACAATAGGATCAATATCATGTAAAATTCTTGTACTCCAAATTCTCACAGGCAGATACATTAAGCCTGCAGCAATTTAAGAGTTAAGGTTGGAGTTCTGTTAACCCTGTTTCTCTGTCCACAGTTGAAGCCAGATCTGCTGAGTTTTTCCAACATCTTTTGCTTTTATTCCATTTTTCTAGCATCTGCCTTATTTTGCTCTTAAAATAATACTGTGCTTTGATTTAAACTGTACAATCAGGTTTGTTTTATCCTTGTCATTTTTCCAAAATGTTTCAAAGGAGGGAATGCAGATGAAGATGAGCAATGTAATGAACAAATGAGTAAGAGAAAATTCAGTGAAATTGGAAATGGAGAAGATAACCATGACTTTGAACAAAGCAATCCACCTTCTAACCAAAATACAGATGATTCACCAGGAAATATTGACATAGAAATGAAAGAGGAAAATGGGACAGAGGAAACAAAGGAAAATATGAGGCGGGAATTGGTGGAAAATGGAAGACTGATGCACAGTACAGATGAGAAAGAAGGTAAGTGGGTTACAAATGAGGAAAACACTGATGGTTGAAATACTTACAGCCGAGAAAACAAAGACACCATTGGTAGAAAGGTTAGAATGAAAAGATGGGAGTGGACCAAGATGGACAGCTAAGGAACACAGAGAAAAACTATAGGGAAAAAAAAGTAGTCCAAATACACTGCACCCATCAGCTACCCAGTCTCAAATGGTATAAAATGACTGTTGACTTGTGGGTTAGAGAAAACCTTCACATGGCCAGTAGCCAAGGAAGGCTAATTAGAAAGCAATTATGACACAGGGAAATGGTTTTGATGGGTCCTCACTGGGGAGCTACCTACTACTCTGACTAAGCAAGCATTTCCATTGCCTTGGAAGATATCTTTAGTCTTCCTCACAACAATCAAAGCTGGTTTAAACTACTATAAGAGCCGTTAGCTCTTCCTGACTTGGATGAAAGACAACCATTATAAATTGAAACAACAGGACCAATATCAAGTAAAATTCAGTCTAAATTACCTTAGGCAGATACTTTAAGCTGGCAGAGAATTTCAAGTTAAGGTCAAGGGCAGACAGAAAGCAATGAATTCTGAGCCTGCGCAGTTTGTTTTGAAATTTGTGACTGGTGTCCCTTAATTTGCAAACTGAGATTGTTCAAAATGAACAAATCAATGAATGATTGCAAATCAAGAAAAACAACTGAATGAACAAATGAGAATGAGAGGATCCAGTGCATTTGGAAATAAAGCAAGCAATCATGACGTTGGACAAAGCAGTCCACCTTCTGACCAAAATACAGAAGATTCTCCAGAAAGGATTGACGCAGTAATGAAAGGGAGAAATCATTGACTGGAAAACATGATTAAATGGTATGAAGTGAAAGAAAAAGAAAGACAGACAGAAGAAACAGATGAGAAAGAAGATATGTAGGTCATAAATGATGAAGGCACTGACGCAGTTTTAATGCTAACAACCAAGAAAACACAAAGACACCATTGGTAAATAGGATAAAGGACAATATGAAATACCTAAGGAACAGTGAGGATATAGAATGACTATTGGCAAGATAAGATGTATCGCAAAAGCACTGACATTTGACCTAAATAAACAGAAACTGGGACAAGATCAATTGAACTTGACACTGTGATAGAAAATAATGAACAGTTTTAGGAGGAAATCATTGACAGCAAAACAGATTGAGAGAACATTAAGGGGGCAAATGGTACAGAAGAGAAAACCTGTGTGAAAATTAGCAAGGATGAAAGATAAAAGGACAATGTTTAGAAAGGACCTGCTCATCAGTAATTTTGGGCACGTCTGCCCAGTCAATTTTGTGGATGACAATGATGCCCTTCATTATGCTAGCTGAGTTAGTTCACAATTAACAGTATTCCCTATTTTGTTGACCAACTTAAATTAACACCATAACAGAAACAGAAAATGCAGGAGAAACTCAGAGTTAATGTTTTTATTCTGTTAGTTCTGTTTCTCTGTCCACAGATGCTGCCAGATCTGCTGAATTTCTTGAGCATGTTCTGTGTTTATTTCCTGTTTCCAGCATCTGCAGTATTTTGCTTTCAGCATAACACGGTGTGCTTTGATTTACATTGTAGCTGTTAACAATCAGATAATTTACAATTTTACTTTTGTCATTTTTATAAAGGTGGGAAGGCAGATGCAGATGAGCAATGGAATGAACAAACGAGAATGAGAAAATCCAGTGGAATTGGAAATGGAGCGAATAATCATGACATTGGACAAGACAATCCACCTTCTGACCAAAATGCAGAATATTCTTCAGAAAGGATTGATGCAGAAAGGAAAGAGGCAAATGCGACAACGGAAAACATTGAAAACACATATGACCTGAAAGAAAAGGAAAAAGAGACAGGAGAAACAGATTGCAAAGAAGGTATGTAGGTTATAAATGAGGAAAAACTGATATAGTTGAAATGCTTAACGATGAAAAAAATGTAAAGACACCACTGGTAAGAAGGAAAATATGGGAAAGGACCAAGTGGAACAAAGAGGAAAACTATAAACAAAATAATAGGCATTAGAAAGGCAAACTGGCATTTCATTCAAAGATACAATAGGATGGAGAAGAACTGATCAAAAATGGACTAATCTACAGAAGAAATCATTGACGTTTTAAAGGGTGAGTTAATGAACACCAATAGGCATTTATCATCAGAAAATAATACTTTGATTTGAAAGGAGTGAGTAAACAGAGGTATCTATAATTGTTTGTTTCAATTCCTCAGCATTCCACTTAACATTATCAGCAGCAGAACAAGTCGAGGTAGTTTTTATGAGGGAAACATTTACAGACAGCAGCGTCATGATTTGTTAAACAACCTATAAATTATGATAACATGTACAATTGTACAGGGAGATTTAGATCTCACTCCATTTTTCTGCTATTAATCTCATGACAGAGGTTAACTTCAAACCACAATGTTGTGCAAGAAAAATGTAATTATTAGCCCAAATTCATTGGCCATGTGTGACAGTTATATGGTCTCACTACACACCCATTAGCTACTTGTCCTCAAATGGTACAAAGTGACTACTGACCTGCAGGTTAGAGAGAGCCTTCACATGATCAGTTGGCAAGGAAAGCTAATTAGAAAGCTGTTATGACATAGGGAAATGAGTATGAGAGGTCCTCAGTAGAGGATTCTCTGCTCCTTTAGGCTGGACCTAGACAAGTATTTGCATTACCTTCGAGGCTCTCTTCACTCTATCAGACAACATTCAAATCTGTTTTCAGCTGTTATGAATTCCTCTTGCTAACTTGGATGGAGGGAAATCATTACAAATTGAAACAATAGAACCAATTTAAATTAAAATTCTTGCTCCAAATTGCCTTAGACAGGTATATTAAGCCTGCAGAGATTTTCAAGTTAATGGCGAAGGCAGAAAGAAAGCCAGGAATCCCGAGTGAGTAATTAACCTGCTGAGATTTACCTACCCATCTGCCCAGTTAGCGCTGGGGTTACGACTGATGTCCTTTATTTTGTAAGCCAAATTGTTCAAAGTCAACAGTGTTCTCTGTTTGACAACCTTAAAACTGCATCATACTTAGACTTTTAACTGCTTCTGTGATACATCAGATTATCTATGTTGTATATAATCGTAATCTTTTTCTAAAAAATTATCAAAGGAGAGACCACAGATCAAGAAAACCAATCAAGTGAACCAATTAGAAGAAGAGATTTCAGTGAAGCTGGAAATGGAGTGAACAATCAAGATCTCGGACAAAGCAATCCACCTTCGAACCAAAATATAGAAGATCCACCAAAAAATTTTGCAACAGTAATGAAAGAGGATGATGGACAATGGGCTGGTGGCACAATGGAAAAGAAGGACACACAAGAAACAACTGGAAAAGATGGAGTGCAAGTTGTAAAAGAAAAGGATGCTGGAACTGTTGAAATGTTGGCAACTAAGAAAACACAAAGACTCCAGTACTAGACAGAAAGGAAAGTAGATAAGAGAATTTTGAATAACTAAGGAACAGTGAGGTGGAAACAATGGAATAAAATAATAGTTAAGATGAAAGTGAAACTGGCATTTTACTCAAATAGTAGTCGAGAAAAAAATAAATCAAACCTGGGTGAATCTGTGTTAAATAATTAAAAATTAACAGATGAGTTAATCGACATCATGCAGATGCAAAACATATTAAAGGGATACATGGAATGGAACAGAAACATGGGTGAAAGTAAAAAAGGATGAAAGGACAGTGCAGGAACAAGAACAGAAGAGGTAAAATAACACACAAGAAAAGTCAATGAATTTTACAAATCAAAGCAATGGCCTACAAGTTGCCAACATGTCAACCAATGCCAACATTGTGAGGAGCCAACAAAATAAGGAAAGAAATGAATACCTTTCAGAGAGTGAAATGAATTAAATTATATGTGAAAACAAAAACCAAGTGCATCATTTAAACAATTTTTTAATGGGCTTAAAGGAAGACAAAATATCTAGAGCAAACATTTATGAAAGTAATGCTAAAGTGGAAGGGTGATTCAGAGCAACTAAGACAGAAGATGTTAGGTGGGTTGGTTAAAAAAAAGGATTGCTGGCTGCTTTTCTTGTTTGTGTTGTATGAGTTCAGAATGAAAGATCTAAAAAATAATAAGCAAGTGAAATTTAGTATTTTTGTTTTGTGGGAGCAGTGGACAAAAAGGGAGAACCAGCCTGAACAATCGCAACATTAAAAATATAAAAGTAGTGTTTTAGTTGACTTAAGATTAATTATGTCAATCACTGTTTATTTCTTTGTAGATTTACACAATAATTCAGAAATGAATCATTAGCAACAGATTTGAGTGTATCATCTTTTAGTTTAAATGTCTAAATCATCAATAATTGCCTTGAATTGCTTAGCTTTGTCCATTCTGCTGATAATCTTTTGTACAAAATTGGATTGTCGAGCAGAATATACAAATTGCGTAGAGGATTGCCAATGTAATTTGAAAGCAATTATTTCATAATCTAAGTCACCAATGTCATCTATAACTAGAATGATGCAATAATGTGATCACACTTTTCTTCAACAGTAAAATGACTGTGAGCTAAGTTATTGTAATTTTCCTTTTAATAAAACGAATTATCTCACATAGTTTTATTACCAGTGTCAATGTCAAGCCCATAAATTGTGTTCATCTTTGTTGTGTGTTTGAGAGAGAGAGAGAGACTCATCATGGTTATATGTTGTCAGCCTACGGCTCTGGAATTTCAATCTGAAGTGCTAGCAGGCAGGACATCCAGTCAATGGGGAGAGAAGAGGAAGATTTATTGATTCCATTACATAAATTGGATAAAAATTGAATTAACGATGTTGTTTGGAGTAAGCTGGTAGAATGTTTTTGAAAGTATGATTTAAGGAGCTGAGTAAATCATTTAGAAGATAAAAGTATACATTTTAAACAATTTCTAAAATCATAGCTGAATATATTTACGAAGTCAGATGTGATTCCTTGTTTCTCTCACTTTCAGTAAAGTACTTTGTCTATCATTGCTATATTACTTAAGAAATACCAGAGAATTAAAAGACGTAGGAGCAGAGGAGGCCATTCAGCTCACTGTATCCGCTCCACTGTTAACTGGTCTGGATAGGATGCTCTTCAGAGGGTCAGTGCGGACTCAATAGGCCAAATGGCCTGCTTCCAAAATGTAGGGATTCTATGGTTCTATATAGTGATCACCTGACTCTCACAGACTGTTTTTATGAAATTTGGCCAATGTGAATTAGATGAAAGATAACCCAAACTGATTTTTTAAATTTATCTTTCATTATAGTGGGCTCTAATTCTGTTTTGAAATTGTGTATGTCCTTTGTCTGTGCTTGGTGGCTCTATGCTTGGTGTCGCATTTTAATAACTTTTCTCAGTGTTAACAAATGACAAAATTGATCTTTCTTTTGCAGAAGAAAATGTTATCATAAGCTCCTTATTTCTTACAGTGGAAGCAATTAACCCCTTTTTATTTGGAGAAAGGTATATTCACATGACAAAAATAAGTTAAATTTGCGGTGTTTGAAAAGAGGAACATTGATTCATTCTTCCTCACCCAGTCATAAGAATAATAAAATGTTGTAAGGCACGTTGCAGGAGCATTACCAAACAAATTTAGATACTGAACCACAAAAGTTTTAGCTCTATGGAATTGTCGCACTGTTATTTAGAAATCGGCACGTGGGCATGGAACTGAACTTTGTGTGTCAGCTGTCCCGATACAAAATTGGATTGCCTTGGAAGGGATCACAAATTTCCTGGAAGAAAATCAAATATAAAAACATCTTTTCTCACTTGGCATGCAATCATATAGCAATCAAATTTATCAGCAGAGTAGAGAAGAGTTTTAATTCCAGATCTATGAAGAGGCTGGACTTTCCTGAGATTGTTGGCAATGTGTTTTTGGGACCACTTCCAGCACCTCATCATGCTGGAGGTTGGAGTGTGAACCATGTCAACATTTGTAGGAGGAAACCAATTAGCGGATTCTGTCCACCAATGAGGGAAAGAACTGAACAGCTCTGTTTAAAAAGCTTTCAAAGCAGATACGATCAGACAGTGTGATTCTCAGAGAGCAGATTTTCAGTTTTAACATGGCAATTGGTTGTGGGTAGTGCAACTCCTAAATTCGGCTATGCCTCCCATATTAAGCCATATTAATGCAATCCAAGCCAAGATGAATATTTTTCTTTCTGGAAATGAGAATGGTAAGGCCTACCAGGCAAACAATGAAAGCATCGTTGGAGGTCATTGAAGGTGCCTGCAGCCCTAGAGTGGTGAACTGGAAGGGTCTGAGGAAGGGTCACCGGACCCGAAAGGTTAACTCTGTTTTCTCCTTCACAGATGCTGCCAGACCTGCTGAGCTTTTCCAGCAACTTTGTTTTTGTTGTTGTGGTGAACTGTACTTGGGTCCATTGAAGGAAGTACTTCATTGACCTTTCACAGCCTGACAAAGTGCATAGGATGCAAAGCCAAACCAATAATCAGAGTGTTGTAAATTGATGGTACTTCTTGGAGCAGTAGGGTCTCCCATACAGTATCATGTGAGTATACCGATGATATGTGTAAGAAGTGTCACTTTATTCACTCATGGGAACTGGTCATTGGTGGCTGGGCCAGCATTTCTGGCCTGTTTTAGTTGGCCTTGAGAAGGTGGTGGTGAACTGGTGCTGGTGACCTTTGAAGCATTACAGTCCATTTGTTGTAGGTAGACTGACAATGCCATTAGGGAAGAAATTCCAGGATAGTGTGACCCAGTCACAGTGAACAAATGACAAAATATTTCTAAGTGAGAATGGTGAATGGATTGGAGGAGACTTGGAGGTGGTGGTGTTCTCATGTATCTGCTGCCCTTGTCCTTTTAAATGGTGGTGGTTGCATGTTTGGAAGATGCTGTCTAAGGATCTTTGGTGAAATTCTGCATCTATATCTGTAGATGGCACATGTTGCTACTGAACATTGGTGGTAGCTGGAGTGAATGCTTGTGGATGTGGTACCAACTCATTAGGCTCACTAATACCCTTAAGGGTAGGAAATCTGCCATCCTCACATCTGACTCCACATCCAAGGCTCTCAACTGCCGTCTGAAATGTCCTAGCAAGCCACTCAGTTGTATTCAATTGCTAAAAAGTCTCAATAAAGAAATTAAACCAGACAGATCACCTGGCATTAGCGCAGTCACTGGAAAAGATAATAGCAGTAACAGCCCTGTTGACTCTGCAAAGTCCATGTTACTAATATCTGAGAGCTAGTGCCAAATTTGGAGAGCTGTCTGTCAGGCTACTCAAACAACAACCTTGTATAGTCATTCCCACGGAATCATACCTTACCAATAATGGCCCAGACACCACCATCACCATCCCTGGATATGTCCTGTCCCATCGGCAGGACAGACCCAGCAGAGGTGGTGTACAGTCTGGAGGGTGTTGCCCTGGCAGTCCTCAATGTTGACTCTGGACCCCATGAAATCTTTTGGCTTCAGGTTAAACATGAGTAAGGAAACCTCTTGCTGATTACCACATACTATCGTCCCTACTGATGAATCGGTACTCCTCCATCTTGAACAACACTTAGAGGAAGCGCTGAGAATGGTAATGGCACAAAATGTACTCTGGGTAGGAGAGTTCAAATTCCTCCACCAAGAGTGACTCAGCAGCAGCACTACTGATTGAGCTCGTCGAGTCCTAAAGGACATTGCTGTAGACCCAGTCTATCAGCTGATTGTGAGGGAACCAACAAGAGGAAAAAACATACTTGACCTCCTCCTTACCAATCTGCCAGCTGTCCATGACAATGTCAGTGGGACCACCGCAGTGTCCTTGTGGAGAAGTGGTCCTGCCCTCACATTGAGAATAACTTCATTTGGGTTGGGTGGTACTATCGCTGTGCTAAATGGGACAGACTTCAAACAGATCTAGCAACTCAACACTGGACATCCATGAGGTGCAGTGGGCCATCAACAGCAGCAGGATTTTACTCCAGTATAATCTGCAACCTCATGGCCTGGCACATCCCCCACTTGACCATTACCATCAAACCAGGGGTTCAACTGTAGTTCACTAGAGAATGCAGGAAGGCATACCAGGAGCAGCTCTAGGCATACCCAATCTCACCCCAGCCCCTCAAAAATTTAGTTCAAAGCACTATGCACAGCCCCATTTGGTCGACTTGCCAGGACCGTGGTCCCTTTGTGATGGGCTCCACCTGAATTACATTGGAATAGCACACTCCTTCTCTAGTAGATGTGCCAATACCCCATGAATTTGAACCTGTTTCTCCCACACCAATCTTTGAGCCACACATTACCTCTTTAATCACAGAGAACAGCGTCTTTCCCCTAAGTATACTATCCCTGATCACAACTACATTTCTTTTTTCTCCTCCCTCTATCATGTTTGCTCATCTTCTCTGCTTTGTGGGATGATGACAAAGGCCTGCTGCCTGCCAACAATTATATGATTGGCTCTGAGGTAGCTGAATAGCTTGTGAGTGTGAACAAGATGGCAAAAGTCTTCTGCATCTCCAGAGTGGAACGTGCTGTCTTTGTCTCTGAATTAAAAAAAACCTAAAGTCTGAAGAAAGTAAGTTTATTTTCCCTCACCAGTTGCTGTAAGCTATTGTTTTTAACCAACAAGTCAGAGACTTTATAACTTGTGAACCAGTTACTGTGTGCTTCTTGCAGTTTAAGAACTCGAGGAAGTGAGAGATCGCAGAATAGCAAATCCTGGCAAGCAATGAGGATCATCTCAGTGAGCACTGTGCACAGTATTTCCCTCCATCTGCAACACCAATTTTTTTTCTTATTTGTCTGTGTCACTCTGTGTGTGTATGTAAGGGGAGTTTTATAAAGTAGTTAGAAATTTAAAAAATAGAATTACCTGCCAATAGTTGGCCTGGAGCTAGAATCTATTTATTTCTAACAAATTGTAGTGCTTGTTAATTACAGAAACCTGCTATATGCTCTTTCAACCTGGTTCAGAAATGCCAGATGAATTGGGGAATTTTGCTGATGTTGATAAAGTCTTTAACTTTCGTGATGACTTTGGGAAAAGTAAGGCTTGATTTCCAGTGAGCTACCCCGATGAGGTGTAATAATAGAGACATGAGCAGCATAAAATTGAGTGAGAAGGTCTGTTTGTGTTCATGAAACTTCCTGAAATTGATACTTAGCCACATTTTTGGAAAACTTTGCCCACTGTAAATTTTGAAACTGCCACTCACCTTTCTATCATAGCTCGGTTTTACTCTCAATCAAGGTTGTGTTTGCCAGGTTATGCCTGCACGAAGTTGGCATATAACAGTTCTGGGCTCACTCAGCACTTGCTACCAAACACGTGTATTCTGAGGTGAGGTTAAACAGCACTTTAGGATCACTGTCCAGTAGTTACTGTTTGTCTACACTGATCCCAAGTCTCTGCTGCCAACAGACCGGGCTGTCTCCTCTTAACATTCACAATTTTTCCCAGAAGGAAGGAAGCTCTCCATCTATAGTATAGGAAATGCTGATATAAAATATTTAGCATATTTGAATCAAATGTCTTCCTCTAATATATTTTATTTCAAGAAATCAAACTTCAAAAAATTATTGAACAAAAGTCAGAACAATATAATGATAAATGTTTAACAGCTTAGATATTTCATGAATACTAAAACAATGTGTAGAAGTTAATACAAAACAGTGATTTTTTTTAGTCTTCAAATACATTGATAGCCACTGATATATGTTGTGATCCCTTTTATAGATAAGCACATCAGCAACCTATTCAGACATAGTTGTACAGTAACTGGTCTTCAGTTGCTTAATGTACATCTTATTGTTTGTAAAATGAATTGTTTATTTTAAATAAACATTAAGAATCACTTACAGTGATGTAACAAAAACACATTAAGCTTTCATATAAGAACTAGGCAATAATTGAAAAACATACCTCAATTGCATATGTAATGGTGTCAAACAACTATAAAGCTATAACCACATCTATTTATATTTATAAATGAAGAACAGCACAAAAAGCCTGGGGTTGATGTCGGTCACACACTTAGACATCCTAATCATACCCCTAACCATGGTAATTTGTAGAATATAATTACATTGATCAGCAAAAGTAAGTGGCAAGCACTGTGACAGTGACTGATGTACTTACTATCATTTTCATATTTCACGCAATCTTAGACTCTGATTATTTATTTAAATGATTATGCACTGGGAAGATGCATCAGTACTTGAAGAATTTGATGAGTCTGATTGTTCTGAATCTGAGCTACGTTTCCACACGGGAATCCTTGTTTGTCTTGGACAAACAGCACAAGCCTGAGAATATCCAGATGACTTGCTGCAAATTTTTTTAGCCTGCAGGCAAGCAAAACAAAATTCTATATGACATCTGGTACAAATGACATATTTGCACCGTTCTTTATGCTCTATGAGAAGCCCACATGTAGGACAGGCACGAATTTCGGGACAATTTGGAATATTGCTGTAGGGTAAAGTCTTGGTGCCACAGTTTTGCAGGGTATCCAGCTGGACGTTGGTGCAACCTACATTGTCACATCGATCAGAGCGTGGTGCGCATCCCTTCCACTCTTTCATACATTGCCAGCAGAATTGATAAGATTTTCCATTCTCTCTCATACAGATTGGACAAAAAACACACAGGTTTGTTAGATTGTTTCTTTCGACGCAACTTCCACATCCAGGGCACTTTAGAAACAAAATACAAAAATAATTACATGAATTTTGAGACAGAAAGTGTTGAAAATATGTAACTTTTACATCTAGAACACTAAAGAAAGACAAATAATGAAAGGAACACTTAAACAAGTATACTGCTGTAAATATTCTTTGATATCACAAACATCTTTGTATTCATATTATGGTTGAGATAGGAGGTGTGCATTGTCTTTCTCTGTTTCACTACTCCATGAGACACAACATAAAGTTAAATGTTTTGTCCAGTTCCTGACGTGGCTAATTATACACTTTCTCTAAGGCTTAAAATGAAAAGATACATTGACTAGACTTCTTTAATAAACTCAAAATTATTGATTTTTTTATTTAAAAAATTTGTTCGATGGAATTGCAATACTGGTTTTGAAAGTTTGAAAATATAACTGATTACCCATACAAACAAACACGCACACATATTCACTTTGGCAAAGGAACACGTTGTCCAATAGTTTTAATACTACATGGAAAAAGAAAGACAAGCTGTAGATTGTTCAGAAAACTGTTGCTCTGACATTCGGGTACATCAGAAATCAATAGCCTTCACTACATCATAAGATTAGAAGTGGGGATGTTTGCCAATGATTGCACAATGTTCAGCACGAGATACTCAAGCAGTCCACGTTCAAATGCAATCAGGTCTGGACAATATCTAGGCTTGGGCTGACAAGTGGCAAATAACATTTGTGCCGCACAAGTGCCAGGCAATGACTGTCTCCAATAAATGACAGTCCATCTACCATCTTTGATATTAAATAGTGTAACCATCACTGAATCCCCATCATCACATCCTTGTGGTTACCATTGACCAGAAACTCAACTGGACTCATCACATCAACACAATAGGCTAACAATAGATCAAGGACTAGGAATACTGCAGTGATTAACTCACCTGCTGACTCCCCAAAACCTGTGCACCATCTACAAATCATAAGTCAAAAGTGTGGTGGAATACTTCCCCCTTGTTTGGATGGGTGTAGTTTCAACACCACTCAACAAGCTTGACACCATCCAGGACAATGCAGCCCTATATTCCCCAACACTATATTCCCAAGTGTCCATTCCCTTCACCACCAATGCTCAGTGGCAGCAGTGTATTCCATCTACAAGGTGCACTGCAGGAATTTACTAAAGATCCTTAGACAACACCTTCCAAACCCACGACTGATTCTATCGAGAAGGACAAGGGCAACAGACACATGGGATCATCACCACCTACAAGTTCCCCTCCAAGCCATTCACCACCCTGACTTGGAAATATATTGCCATTCCTTCATTGTTGCTGCATCAAATCCTGAATTCCTTCCATAATGCTAATGTGGTTCTACCTACAGCATATTGACTGCACTGGCTCAAGAAGGCAGCTCACCATTTTGGCAAGGGCAACTCAGGATGGGCAATAAATACAGGCCAGCAGCAGTGCCCAAATCCCACAAGTGAATAAAAAAGATCTAGGCGGAAGGAGAATATTGGGGATCAGCTGAAAGAGTCTGCTGATCAAGAAGAGGATTCCTTGCCAAGTAAATGAGCATAGAGGTGAAGGCCATGTTAGAAGAGCTAAGCATCAAATTTTTTGACATGAAGGTTTAAGGGCATAAAGCTAAGACCTTTGCCTTTAAAAAATTAACTATCCTTAAAAACAGACAATGCTGCTATCATGATTGAATCAATATTGCTAATTGCCTTAAATAAGAACAGAAATTGCTGCAGAAACTCAGAGGTCTGGCAGCATCTGTGGAGAGAAACCATTTGGAATCCAGCGACCCTTCTTCGGTACAATTATGAACTCAAAATATTAATTCTGCTTTCTCCCCACAGGGCATGCTGCCATACCTACTGAGTTTCTCCAACAATTTGTTTTTATTTATGTTCTTCAGCATTCACAGTTCTCTGTTTTGTTTTTAATTCTGATTGTCTTACTGTTCCATTTTCACACCCCATTCTGACTTCGGAACAGTATTCAAAATACACAGAGGCGGCAGGTGATTTTGCTTTCAAACACCTCAAACCAACTGGAAAATGAAATCATGAGAGCTACCAATCAGAAAAAGGTTGCCGCCTAAATCCCCCCCCCGCCCCGCCAACCTCACTGCCTGTATGGGGACTGACCGAATCTGCTCCAGCAATCACTGGCTGTTTCTCTCCCATGTGGAACAATAGACTGTGGAAGGTGAGTGATGGCAATGAGGAAGGCTGGAAAGGCCAGGGTGAATCAAGTCTCTGCCAAGCCAGGAGAGGAAGTGAGTGCACATTTATCTTGGGATGGGGGAATCAGTATATGTTGGGTGGTAAGTGAGAAACTGAAAATGGGAGAGGGAGGCTGCAAAAGGGAGAGAACAGTTTTTTAACCTGTCACCAGAGGAATACGTAGGTAACTGGGAGCCAAGAAACCTTTATGTCTTTAAAATAACAAATTGCTTAGAAATTAATTTGGAATCTCTATCTTAAGGCTGTATAAATTCAGGGGCTGCTAAATGGAGGACAATGTATTGAGATGCTATTGTAATGAATACTGTGCTAATTGGATAACTTAATACTGAGCAGTTTCATTTCACGAGAAAGATTTGCATTTGTGGTATCAAAGCATTTCATGCACTTTGAATTATGTGGTGTAGTGACTGTGTTTGAGGCAAACATAACTATTTTAATAAGATCCCAAACAGTAATGAACAGTTTAGTCATAAAGTCATAGAGATATACAGCATTGAAACAGATGCTTCGGTCCAACTCATCCTGCCAACCAGCTATCCTAAATAAATCTAGTCCCATTTGCCAGCATTTGGACCATATCCCTCTAAACCCTTCCTATTCACATATCCATCCAGATGCCTTTTAAATGTTGTAATTGTACCAGCTTCCACCACTTCCTCTGTCAGCTCATTCCATACACGCACCACCTGCTGCATAAGAAAGTTGCCCCTTAGGTCCCTTTTAAATCTTTCTCCTCTCACCTCAAATCTATGCCCTCTAGTTTTGAACTCCGCTACCCTGGGAAAAGACCTTGCCTATTTACCCAATCCATGCCCCTCATAATTTTATAAACCTCTATAATTTCACTAACTCAGCCTCCAACTTACTAACAGTTTGCATTTTTCTACCGCTTTCTATAACCTCAAGACTTCCCAAAGTACGTTACAATCAACGGAATACTTTGGAAGTGTAGTGATATTGCAATGACATTAAATGAATGTAATGAAGTAAATGATCAATTAAGTGAAGGGAGTCTAAGACAACAGAGCATAATCTAAAAATTAGAATCCAATCTTTCAAGTGAGAAATTAGGAAAATCTTCTACACAAAGAGTGGTAGAAGGTTGAAACACTGTTCTTCAAAAAGCAATTGATGTTGATCAAAATCAATGTAAGATAAATTGTTTAATTTAAATCTGCGATTAACATTGAGTAAAAATGGTGTCAACTATCTTGCATAAGTCTTCCTGCTTTGTTCGTATATGATGCAATCCCATCAGCTGGAACATCACTAGTCCATGGAAGGTGTGTTTAGGGGTTTTTTTTGTGTGTAAAAGTGTGTGTTGGGTATTTTGAAAAAAGTTTATTGTTAACTTATCCCTGTTGTCTTGTGTCAATTTACATAATGTGAGTGTCTAAGAAGTTAAGAGTTAATGGAGGAGTGACCATTAATTCTTTCAAATCTAGTTTGCCCATATGACAGGCGTTCAAGAAAAAAAAGTTGGTCCCTTCTTTAGAATATTCTCCATTCCTGTAATATTCCATATTAAATACTAAGTATGAATTTTAATTACTGATTTGTATTCACAATACTGTACGGCAGCAAGTGTGGCAATTTTCTTTTCAAAATATTGCTGTTCTTCATCAGTCAGCAGTGCATGTCTGCGAACCTCCACATAAGACCATTGCTTGTCACATTTCTCTTCAGTGCCTTCGTTTACAGCAGGACAGTAAAATATGAAATGACCCTACAGGAGGGATTGAAAATGTTAAATAAAGCAAACAAGAAGTGAAATAAAACAGAAAATAAGACCATAAGATATAGGAGCAGAAGTTAGGCCATTTGCCCCATCGAGTCTGCTCTGCCATTCAATCATGGCTGATATGTTTCTCAACCCCATTCTCTCGCTTTCTCCCCATAACCCTTGATCGTCTTGACAATCAAGAAACCTATCTATCTCTGTCTTAAATATACACGACAACCTGGCCCCCACAGCCTTCTGTGGCAGTGAATTCCATGATTCACCACTCTCTGTTCTAAAGGGTCTTCCCTTTACTCTAAGGCTGTGCCATAGAGTCCTAGTCTCTTCTACCAATGGAAACATCTTCCCAATGTCCACTCTGTCCAGGCCATTCAGTATTCTGTAAGTTTCAATTAGATCCCCCTCATCCTTCTAAATTCCATTGACTATAGACCCAGAGTCCTCAAACGTTCCTCATATCTTAAGCTTCTCATTCCTGGGATTATTCTTGTGAACGTCCCCTGGACCCGCTCCAGGGGCAGTACATCCTTCCTGAGGTTTGGGGACCAAAATTGCCCACAATATTCTAAATGTGGTCTGACCAGAACTTTATAAAGCCTCTGAAGTACATCCCTGCTTTTATATTCTAGTCCTCTTGAGATAAATGCCAAGATTGTATTTGCCCCCTTAACAACCGACTTAAGCTGCAAATTTACCTTAACAGAAACCTGGTCTAGGGCTCCCAAGTCCCTTTGCACTTCAGATTTATGAACTTACTCCCCATTTAGAAAATAGTCCATGTAAATATGTACAAATGAAGTGTCTGAGGTGCTGACCTGGTCCATCAGGCTCCGGCACCATCCAGTAAGTGAATTAGGGTCCACAGCATGTCCACAGGACATTTCTACTCTCAGAACATCTGGGGTGTCATCTCCTGAAATGGAAAACTTTGATTAGAATTCTGACCAATAAAGACTAAAGTTGAAAGAAGACCAGTTCTGCTGTCAATTGCCAAACACGGACATTTACTGTTAACCATAAAGAAAGCTTTCCACAAAGACCTAGTATTATCTGTCACTTGATTTTCCTCTTTGCAGAGAGCAAGTTTAATCTTGAGCCAGATAGAGTTAATGCCTTGGAATGCAGCAGCAGTGTTGTCAGCAAGCAGGTAAGTGTACAATCATGTTAAAATATTTATTCAGAGCAGAAAATAAAAAGCACTTACTATTGTTCACTTTTAATTCATATCTTCAGATAATCTAACCAATGATCATACTTGGATTACAATAGAAGCTAAAATTAAGTAAGCAGACATCCTGAAAAAGATTTTAAATGTGGATTTCCTTGTCATGATGGGAAATTTCACATTTTATAAATATAAAATTAGTCTCTCAGGGTTAGTAAAATGGTTTAGAAGTAATAATTAACTTACTGCATAGCTGAAAACTCATTATCCCTCTTTTAAGAAGGAGTGACCTTTTTCAAAGCTTGTGACATAGAAAGACCAACAATGTAAAAGTTCTTGTTAATTTAAGTAATTTCCAAATATTGTTAGTCTACTGCTAGTGGAGTGTAACTGCAGATAACCTCCGGAGAAGCATACAGTCACTGATAGCATCTTCTGAATTGCTTCATGAATTGTAAGCATCTGTGGATTCTATAAATTAATGCTGCTTTGACTGGAGGAATGATGACTTAAGTAAGAAAGAAGAGTTAATGTTTCAACTCTGATATGACTCTTTCGGCGGCGTGTTTCCAGCACTTCCTCTTTTTATTTTAGACTTCCTGCGATTTCCCACTGAAAAATACGGACCAAAGTAAATACTGCCCAGAATTTCTTTAAAAGTCTACTTTAAAAAAACCAAACTAAAGCCTGGAATGCTGCAAACTTGATCTAAATGAGGCAGAAAATAGTCGTAGAATGCCTGCAATGGGGAAGCAATCAATTCAGCCCTCACCAACTCTCGAAAGAGCATCCCACCCACGCCAAACCCCGTTCCCCCATCTCATGACTAATCCACCTAGCCTACCCACCATGGGCAATTTAGCAGAACCAATCCACCTAACCTGCATATCTTTGGACAGTGGTAGGAAACCTCACACAGAAGTGCAAAGTCCCTGGAGTCGAACCTGCGTCGCTAGCGCTGTGAGGCAGCAGTGCTAACCACTGAGCTACCGTGTCTTCCCTTATCGTCATAAATTATGGTGATTAAAGGAACATTATTTTCAATTACAGCATGCCTGACCATTCCTTTTCTCTTATTACTTACAAACACATAATGTAACTCGAGTCTGTCTAGGTGCGTCTGCAACTGTTATCATCATGATGAACGCACTCTATCATATCCTACCAAAAACTGCCAAATATTTTACATGAAAGCAATACCACTTTAAAATATCATCACCTAAAATATAATTGTAACCCATAATCTTTTTGTCATTTACAAATATGTTATTTTGCTATTGAAAAGAAAACCAGTGCATCAGCATAGCAGATGCATAACTATTACAGGAGAAAACACAAAAACTGGAGAAACTTAGCAGGTCCGCAGCATCTGTAGAAAGAGAAACAAGAGTTAACGTTTCAACTCTGATAATGACTTCTTCACCAGAATTTCGGCTTGACTTCCTGTTTTTATTTCAGATTATTTTGCTAAATTTGAGTAACTATTAACATTTGCAATCCAAACGTTGACTGGAGAAACAGAGCGCTTGAATTTGATTTTAAAATTCATATCCTCATTTACAAAACACCTCTGTGGCTTCGCTAACCTCCTCCAGCATTAAACAAAAACAAAAACAGAAACTACTGAAAAAGTTCAGCAGGTCTGAGGCAGAGTCACCGGACCCGAAACGATTTCTCTGCACAGATGCTGCCAGACCTGCAAAACTTTTCCAGCAACTTCTATTTTTGTTTCTGATTTACAGTGTCCGCAGTTCTTTCGGTTTTTATTTAGTCTCCTTCAGTATTACCCCGAAATACCTGTCCTCTCATTCTGGCCTCTTGTTCAGTCTAGTTTTAATTGTTTCAATTGGCCAGGCTCGAAGGTCTATACTCCCTAATACTTGAGCCTCTCTCTAAAGCTTTTTTGTCCTCCACTTAAGGCGCACGTTAAAACTTTTTGACAAAGCTTTTGACAGTCTAACTCAATTCTCCTTACGTGACTGGCTCGGTGCCTTAAAGTGCCGCGTGAGTTTGTTTTGGGTTAAATGTTACATTTTGTTCAAGATGCTACATGATTCGAAAGTGCTGTTCATTAATGCTGTAATTGCTTCAAATAAAATCTCTGTCTTTATTTTTCAAGTTGTAACGCTAATAATTGTTCATGAGTATTTTACCTGTGATCTCGTCCTTTCTGTTCACAAATTTCAAAGTGCTGTCGCTGGGATCATAACTCTTTGGAACATCTTCCATAATCCTATTTCACTGCTTCAGTCTCAAATGACGTGGCGAAAAGCTCAGCGGACAGCTCAGGTCAACACTCCGGAGCTCTGCAAAGAAATGTCCAAATGTAACTGAACAAAATCAATAAAATTAGTTACCTCACAGACCGAACGCAACAACCCTTCAGACTCTGTTTTGTCAGCTATTTCATTGGCTGTTTAAAAGAAAACAAACCAATGAGTTATCAGTCAGGTGCATCTGTTGTTCTGTGGTGTTTCGGTTTCTTCTGCTCTCAATGATTTCCTGGAAGTGTCGGCTATTGGAAACCCCGCCCCCCCCGGCGCTTTTACTGTGCAATTCCTAACCTTTGCTGTCGTTCCTGTCTTAAATATCCTTCGAAGCACATCTTTTGACACGGAAAGTTTTGCTGTTTCTCAACAGGTGTCCCCAGTGGCTTTGTGACTCTTGAGTCCAACTCTCTGCCCACGTTTTACCATCGTTTTCGAACTCGACACTCATCTTTACGCGTAGTTGGCCAACTCTGTGCCCACCTCTCCCAGTTTCTTTGTGGATTAGCGTAGTTATGATTCTATCAGTTCCAAAACAACTAGAACATCTCGAGATAACAAGGTGTAGAGCTGGATGAACACAGCAGGCCAAGCAGCATCAGAGGAGCAGAAAGGCTGACGTTTCGGGTCTGGACCCTTCATCAGAAATGGGGGAGGGGAAGAGGATTCTGAAATAAATAGGGAGAGAGGGGGAGGCGGATGGAAGATGGATAAAGGAGCAGATACGTGGAGAGGAGACAGACAGGTCAAAGAGGTGGGGATGGAGCCAGTAAAGTTGAGTGTAGGTGGGGAGTTAGGGAGGGGATAGGTCAGTCCAGGGAGGACAGACAGGTCAAGGAGGCGCGATGAGGCTGGTAGGTAGGAGGTGGGGGTGGGGCTTGAGGTGGAAGGAGTGGACGGACAGGTTAGGGAGGTGGGGACGAGCTGGGCTGGTTTTGGGATGTGGTCGAGGGAGGGGAGATTTTGAAGCTTGTGAAGTCCACATTGATATCATAGGGCTGCAGGGTTCCCAAGCGAAATATGAGGTGCTGTTCCTGCAACATTCGGGTGGCATCGTTGTGGCACTGGAGGAGGCCCAGGATGGACGTGTCATCCAAGGAGTGGAGGGGGAGTTGAAATGATTGTCCTGGACTTCACACGTAAATGCGACAGTCAAGAAGGCACAACAACGCCTCTTCTTCCTCAGGTGGCTCAGGAAATTTGCCATCGCCATAAGGTCCCTCACCAACTTCTACAGATGCACCATTGAAAGCATACTGTCTGGGTACATAACGGCCTGGAATGGCAACTGCTCTGCCCAGGACTGTAAGAAACTACAGAAGGTGGTGTGCACAGCTCAGATCATCAAGGAAGTCAACCTTCTGTCCATGGACTTTATTTACAAGGCTTGCTGCCACAGAAAGGCTGCCAATATCATCAAAGACCCATCACACCCTGATAATGCTTTCCTACAACCTCATCCATCAGGCAAAAGAGGCAAAAGCCTGAACACATGCACAAGCAGGTCCAGGAACAGCATCTTTCAGGCTGTTATCAAACTGTTGAATGGACTCTCGCCTCAAATAATGTAACCTGCAATGTAACCTGTACGCCTCTAAGTCTTTTTGATCTGTATATCCTTTGCTTGCTGTGATCTGCCTGTACCGGCAGATTAAAATCAATCAAATCAAATACCAGGTTGCCAGTTGGGAGGTGAAATGTGTTAGGGGTTCAGGTTTGTGGACCCTCAAAGATTTTAGCATGTTTTTAAAAACATATTTGCTGTCCAACACCCTGTATTCCAGAGGGTGATGAAAGGAACTTCTACCTTTTGAGGAAAAATCTTGTCATAGTGCATTATCTTGAAGTAACAGGCGATAAATATTTCCCTGCAAATCAAGGGACTTCCAAAGACCCTACGAACTTTGACCAGGTCTCAGCTGAGTGTGTGCTAACAAACATGAGGCTTCACAACTACTATCAGTGGATCTGTGGTTCCATGTTCACTCTGTGGTTCCTACATGAAATATTTGTTCATTGAATAACATTAGCAGTTTGTTCCACAAGTATATGCAAAACACATTGCAGATAGAATTTTACGAGACCCAGTCTGGAGACCTCTTGTACAGTTGACAAGGTAATCACACATATATATGGAGGAATAAAAAATTAGAAGAACAATATCTATCATTTATATATACTTGTTTAAAATATACAAAAATTACAAAAAAGTTAATCCCAGTTAATTTTTTTTGCACCGATTGTACAAATAGTTCCCAAACTCTCTCTCTCCATGTTAGTAATATTTCAGATGTCAACAGTGTGTAGTCCATATTTCGTATTAAAAATGTCATTGTCACTGGTTGCTGTTCTGGGACCTGTAGTGTCCGCTATTTCCACTGTCAGTAGTTTTTCTCCTCCATCGACCAAGATGGTCCATTCATTTTTAATCTGTTTATCAACTGGTTTATCTGGATCCTCCAGGTAGTGGTCAGCAACAACATTGGCATCTTTTCTTCTCTGGCATGTTGAAAAGGCAACATATTCATCTCATTTAAGAAAAGGCATATAAGTACTGAAACAATTTGCTTTTTGATCTGAATGCTGATACGATGCTCTAAGTCCCTGGCAGATTCGCTAAAAGTTTTCTAACAAATTTTTAGTCGTTCCATTAAACTCGTATCTCAGATTGCCTATGTGGATGGGAATTGTATTTATGATGTCCCAAATACGAACCTTCACCACCACCTTCATTACTCTCCATTGATGATTACTATTGATATTTCTGGGACCAACTACAAAGCAAGTAAACTTTTCCAGACACATCAAAACTAAGGGTTTGCAAGATATTTGTTTCATGTTATAATTTTAAATGTGTGCAGTTATCCAGTCAGCTAAAAGAGATTGCTCTGGGCCTGGGGTAAAAAAAATGTATCGAAAATATGAGCAGATGTAGGCCATTCAGCCCTTGGATCCTGCTCCCCAGAGTAACCAGACCAAGGTAAAAATAGGTACTGTATAAATGCAAGTCTTTCTTTTCTTACTGTATATATGCTTTAGATACAGTGTTTGCAGTCAAAGGTTTTAAAAAAAATTATCTCCATCCAGTTTTTCTTTAAATTCACTGGTATGACATGTTTCTCATTGGCTGGGCCAGCATTTATTGTCTGTCCCTAGTTGCCCTTGAGAAGATGGTGATGAGCTGCCTTCTTGAATCATTGCAGTCCATGATTGCCTCAAATATATTGAAAATTTGATGTTGGCCCAAGGATGGAGATCATTAGAAGAGCAAATATGTTAGACATGGAACAGTAGAGATATAGCTAAACAAAGTTCAAATGCTTTATGTGAGACCGACAGGTCCATGTGTTGCTTCAAGTGCGCTGCCTCCCATTTTTTTAACATAGCAACCTTATTTCAAGTCTTTGAAAACTCAATGAGAACTGTAAGGTGGTGGTGATTTGGGGGCCATTTGTGGAGGGCAAAACGTTTGAGAAAATGGAGGCAGGAGAGAGATTTGTAAAAGCAGGGATGGGGAGGGAGGTTTGGAAAATGGCAAGTGTTAGAATGCGAGTATATCTGTCTGAATTCACTTGGAATTTCAAATTGACTATTGTTCCCTTGTAACCTCAACATTTCAGCTCAATTCCATTTTTGGAAGCCTTGCTGTATTATGTCGTTAAAGAGAATAGATCAGCAAAAGGAAAACATTATGGCCTAGATTTTTGTCCCCAGGTTAGAAGTGTGGAAATGGGACTTTTCCTGGCTCCACAAACTGAACCAGCTAAAAGTGCCCTGGATTGCTGGATTTTCTTTCTGGAGTGGTGGGGATCCATGGAGGATGGAGCAGACAACTGCAGAGTAACAGTGGAGGCTGAGGGCTGTGAATTGGGCACGTGCCTACTTCTGGCAATGTTTTGAAAATCAATAAAAAAAACATGAAATCAAAAACACCCCATCCAGCCCTCACTGCTCACACATTCAGTATGGCAACTTATTCCTTCCACATCACTCTATGCCCCATCTACCAATCCCCCATGACCCATCGTACTTCATATGCTAACGTAAGGCCCATTTCCACCTGTCATCCTTTACCCATTCTAACATGTCAACACATCTAATTTTAAGTAGACTATACTTTATTATAGTCTACAATAGAAGATCACAATAAGTAGTCTAATTAAGTAGACCATACTTTGTTGAGAACAGCACTCCTATCCACAAAAAGTAAAACATTTTGATTGCCTTGAAAGTTCAGGAGATGGTTTATTCCTCACATAATGCCCAGTTTCTGACCTACAGTATTTGTTTTGTTATTAATTAAAGGCATTAGGACATTGCTGGCTAGGCTAGCATTTATTGCCTATCCGTAATTGCCCAGAGGGTCTGGAGTCACATGTAGGCCGGATCAAGTAAGGACAGCAGTTTCCTTCCCTAGAAGTCATTAGTGAAACAGATCGGTTTTTCCAAAAATCAACAACAGATTCATGGTCATTATTTGTTAAAAATTGAATCTGAATTGCACCATCTGCTGTGGTGGGATTTGAACCTGGGACCTCAGAACATTAGCTGCATCTCTGGATTAACAGTGCACCGATAATACTACTCAGTTGTCACCTCCCTTCTGTGGCTGGTCTGGTTCAGTTTCTGGTCAATGATAACCAGAAGTTATCGATAGTGGAGAATTCAGTGATGGTAAAACCACTTAATGTCAAGAGGCAATTGTTAGATTTTCTCTTGTTGGAGATGCTCATTGCCTGGCACATCTGTGGCATGGGCGTTATGTGCTGCTTATCTGCAAATGCCTGGAGATTGCCCAGTTCTTCCTGCAATGAACACAAGTGGTTTCAGTAGCTGCAGATTCATAAATGGTGCTGAATATAATGAGGTCATATTTGAGTAACCTTCCTCATCATAGAGGGATGGTCATTTATGAAGCAGTTGAAGATGGTTCAGCCTAGGACACTACTTTGAGGAACTCCTGCAATAATGCCCTCTGGCTGAGACGACTGAGTATCAACAACCTCTGCCATCTTCCTTCGTGCCAGGCATGACTCCAGTCAACAGAGAGCTCATCTGGCAGGCGAAGATTTCAGGGGAAACACATGAGCAAGGTGTAGGCTTCATTGTGATGAATCCTCCGTTCTTGAGTGTTGAACTATCCCACATCCTCCACAATCCCTGAATATGGTTCAGAAATCTCGCCACAAATTGTTGGTAGCATTATGGTTGTACTTACAACAAGTGGATTTCCTGTGTTAGACTGCAGAGCTTGGCTGAATGCAGCTATCCTGACTGCCAGTGTGGCGCCAGTACCACAAGGTGTATATTTGGCATGATCTTTTCAGTCCAGGATCTAAAAGAGAAATGATCTGAGCGAAGGAAACCACTGTATATTGCCTTCGTTGGTCTCACCAAGGTGTTTGGTCTTTCAACAGAGGTAATTAGTTTAAACTGCCCTATGAACCTACTGAATGTGATCTCTTTTACCATAACAACATAATCAGTTAGAGATAACACAGTGTGGAGCTAGAGGAACCCATCAGGTGCATATCAGCATTTGGATCAACCGTATCAGGTTTTGAGCTGTAAGTCATGATCTCTAAACATAAATCCACACATATACTGATCTATCATCACCCCTTTTGAGTATTGCAACATAACAATGTAAATTGAATAGTTTTTCAAGCAGACTGTCAAAGATGGAGACCCTGTTAAATGTATGCAAATTTAAGCTTTTCCAGAGAGTGATATTTCTTCTGTAGCTCTAAATAACTCAGAAGTTATTGACTACTAATTAGTCTTCACACTTGATATTTTTATTAGACGTTTCAATTACAGCTTTTATAAAAAGGCAAACTGAAAAAAAAATACACAAATCTGGAGGACAGTCGTAATCTTCACATAATTGGCACTGTTACAAATTTATTTCATGGTTGCTTTTTGTTGGTGGGTGTAGCATAAAAGCTATTCATACATTTTAAGACGAAATATGAATCAGGAAATGTAAACAGTAACCTGAATCAAAATGTGAAAAATATAATAAGTACTACACAATTATGGAATAATGAAAATAATAAACAAAAACTGAACTGGTTACTTGTTTTGCGTAAAATAAAACCTTTTCATATAATCAATATGTTACTTTGAAAGTAGCCTTAAACTGTACATTACTATCAATGTCCCACAGAAATACCTTCATTTTGTATTAACAGCTGGGACACTGCAGAACAGTTAATGGACATTATTAAAGCGGTTAAATTGGGCTGATGACAGCAGATATATTACATGATAACAAGTGAGTACAACCACCTATTTATAAACTGAATTACAACAGCTGCCATACACAAGGCACACACAATATTGCATTACAACTCAAAGTTTCAGCATGCCATCACAGAGGGGTTTCAGACTATGATTGCTAAAATGTGAATGTTTTCTTCTGTGAACCTTGGCTGCTTCCAACATTTTGGATATGATTGCTGGGTGTATCGATTTAGCTCTCCAAACAGTACTGGTTTATATTCTGACGATGATAAGCAGTGTCTGTCCCCAAAATACTTCAATAGTTCTGAGAACTATTATCTTGCTCCTCAGGAAATAAAAGCAACATAGATCATTGCTAAGTAAATGTTTCATCTAATTCATTTTACAGGCAAAATTTTCATAAGAACTATAAAAGAGTTGACTTGCAGTCCATGGCAAGGTCAGCTTTTGAGCTATATGGAAAACGTCATTCTAAAATGTGGAACTATTTTTAATTCTATTGAAAGAACAGTCATTGGAGATAATTTTCAATTCTGTCAAGCAATAGTAGGTTAGTTGGGAACAAACGGAAGGAGTTATGAACAGGGGCAGCAGGAGCACAACATCTTTCTTTGCAATATGAACAAGTACCAGTCCTCAACAACAACAATATACTTTGAGAATTCCCTTGCTTTTGCCAAAGACATTTGAAACAAACTGGAGTTTGGATTCTCAAAGCTTTGTGGAACAGTAAAGGCTGTAATCATCTGAAAGGTACCAGTGGAAGTATAACCAGCTAATACTATAACATCTTGGTTTTTGGTCACAGACGAAAATAGATACTTTGCGGAGATTGTATTACAAAGAAATTATGGTGCAGAAACAGGCCATTCAGCCAATGGGAAATTGTTCCAAATGGTTCTCCACATTTATGGCCCAAACAAACCTCCTCTCACCCATCAAGACAGATGATCTGAAGTCACAAATAGGGGTAAATGGTTATGATATAATTTCCATTACAGAAACATGGCCACACGGTGACTAGGCTGGAACTGAATATCCAAGGATATTTGACAATTAGGGAGGATAAACAAGAGGGAAAAAGGGATAGAGTAGAACTCTTAGAACAAGATGGGATCAGGATATTAGGTGAAGATCCACAGACTGGAAGAACAGTATGTGGAACCTGTTTGCCAGAAGCAGCAGACATTAGTTGGAATTATTTATAGGCCACCAAATAATAGTGGTAGTTTGGAGGCATGGTATAATCAGGAGATGAGAGAAACATGTAGCCTGGGCAACACAGTAATCATGGTGACTTCAGTCTGCATATAAACTGGTTAAAGAGATTAAGCACTAACTGTGGACGATAAGTTTCTGAATTACCTGAGCAAAGGTTTGCTACAGCAGCATGTTGAGGTGCCAGCTGCAGGATAGGCTATTTTGGATGTAATATTATGTCATGAAAGGGGTGAATTAATAATTTTGCTTTTAAGTACATTTACTGATGTGACCACAATGTAATTGATTGTGCAGAATCTTTTCCAGGTCTGAATGACATGGGCTACGCCAAGAAATGTGGCAGAATCACATTAGAAGTCCAATGAGGTTTTTCTCAATGTCAGATGCAACTTAGTATTTTTAAACCCCAGTATTGAGGGGATTCTGTCTCAGCAGTAGCGAGTGACCTATTAAGGGAGATCATTGCTTGGTAGTGAATTTAATAACTGCAGATCTTGCCAAAATTATTTGCAACTTCCTATTCCATCACCACCTGCGATCAGCAAACTGGATGCTGAAAATTCAACTCAGAATTTAGACTGTGTACCTGGTGACTTCAGCTCATCGCCGGATCTGAAGATCCGCCATGTTGAAGGAGTGGCAGATGGATTTTTATCTGCATAAATGCGAGGTACTACATTTTGGTTGGGCAAATCAGGGCAGAACTTATATACTTAATGATAAGGTCCTGGGGAGTGTTGCTGAATAAAGAGACTTTGGAGTGCAGGATCATAGTTCCTTGAACATAGAGTTGCAGGTGGACAGGGCAGTGAAACAAGGCATTTGGTATGCTAACCTTTATTGAACATTGGAGTTGGGAGGTCATGCTGTGGCTGTACAGGACATTGGTTAGGCCACTTTTGTAATACTGCATTCAATTCTGGTCTCCTTGCCATAGGAAAGATCTTGTTAAAATTGAAAGGGTTCAGAAAAGATTCACAAAGATATTGCCAGGGTCGGAGGGTTTGAGCTATAGGGAGAGGTTGAATAGGCTGGGGCTGTTTTCCCTGGAGGAAGGAACATTATCAAGGTTTAATAAGTCATGAGGGGCATGGATAGGGTGAATAGTCAAGGTCTTTTTCCCCAGGGTAGGGGAGTTCAAAATGAAGGGCATAGGCTTAAGGTGAGAGGGGGCAAGATTTAAAAGGACCTGAGGGGCAACTTTTTCACACAGAGGGTGGTGCGTGTATGAAATGAACTGTCAGAGGAAGTGCTGGAGTGTGGTACAATTACAACATTTAAAAGGCATCTGGATAGGTAAATAATAGGAAGGGTTTAGAGGGATCAGGACCAAATGCTGGCAAATAGGATTAGATTAATTTAGGATATCTGGTCGATGAGTTGGACCAAAGGGTCAGTTTGGGTGCTGTACATCTTTATGATTCTATGTTGGATACCAAACAGCAACATCTCAGGGTATGCTCCATGGGTACAAATCACACCCCCTTAGGTTTTCTTCCCTTAAATCTGAGCTCCGTCTCAGGGATCCATCCCACTGGCAATCTAATTCAACCCTTCCCCAACTGCATTAGCAAATCTCTTCTACTAAGGCCTCCAATCGATTTTTAGAATTTCTTAGTGTATATACTCCACAAATTTTCACCATTCTTCAGGTAGTAAATTCAGCTTACAAAGGGTTATTAACACCAATTCCAACCGCAATTTATGAAGTTAACTCAGTCTATTCTGTACCACAGCTTGGAGTCATTGAGACGTTGGTGGCATTGTGGTAAAGTTACTGTTCAGATACTCTACAGACCCAGACTAATGCCCTTTAAGTGGCATTCAAATTCCACCATGACAACTGGTGGAAATAAAATTCAATTAATATATAAATCTAGAATTAAAAGCCAGTCCTGTTCCATCAGTAGGACAGAGGCAGCAGCACAGTCATAAACCTCAACATTGACTCCAGGCCTATCACTTTTTTAAAAGATGCTGATCAGCCAAAAATGGTTGCAGGTTTAAATTAATTGGCCTTCTAGAGAGACAGACACACAGAATTTCACATCAATGGATAGGAAGGGAGAACACCACAAAAGGGAAGAGGTAGTTTCAAAAATACTGAATTAGGAGGTGTGCGATGACGAAGATAATGAAGGCCCCATACTCAACAGAAAGCACTTTTTGGATTGTGTCCCAAACTACAGACATAATGAAGATTATGCAAGAAGAGGGGTTTAAATGCCAGTTTCAACTCTACTGGAGGGTAGTAGTGTGACTGAATGCTTTCATGTGTACCAGCCTGGATTCAAACTTTAGCATGTTGTGATGATCACAGTCAAAGAAGTTATCACATGCTTCAAGGAAAGATTGTCTATCACTCCAAGTACTGCAAACCAGTAAAAGAAAATAGGATACTAAATGAAACCTCTCTCATCCTGAATTCTGGAATTCAATCCTGGTCAAAAGGTATCAGAACCACAGAATCTAAATCAATCTGAAAAACTAAGGATTGTGAAACTAACTGTTCAACTACCAACATCAACACTACCAATAGCCTCCATTGCAACTCTTCACCCTCATGAACAATTCACAGACTCATCTGAATATCTGTATTTTTAAAACATTTATCATTTTGAACCCAACTCTACTTGTAATCTGTATACGTGTGTGTTGTGTTACTAATCCTTCTCATGTTTAGTAATTAATAAACTCACATTGTTAATGAAGAAAACCTTGTTAAATTGTCTCTTTTTTAAAAAATCAGTTCATATGGCTCTCGGAGAAAGATATCCAAAAGGGAAGGAATCCTTTTTTAAATTAATCTTGTTGAAATCAACTAAGGGGATAAGTGAATAAAGGAGGAGAGATGGTTCATCTATCCTCACCCAGTAATTTGATGTATTCCATCTGGAGTCATAAATTGGGGAATCTTGCACGTATCTAGTTGTAAACATTGTATGAACAACTCTTGTTAATTACCACCTACTTCTCTCCCTCTGCTGATGTATCAGTAGCCCTTCATGTTGAACTCTAATCAGAAGAGGCACTGATGAATACAAGGACACAGACTATACCGTGAATGTGGACTTCAGTGTCCATCATGAAGAGTGGCTGGTAGGGCCATAACTGATTGGGCTGGCTATATACTGAAGGTCATAACTGAAGGACTGGGTCTGCAGTAGGTGGTGAGGGAACCAACAGGAGGGAAAAATGCATCTGACACTCAATCTCAGCAATCTATCTGTCCATCACAGACTTGGTAGGAGTGCGTAGCCTACAGGCCTAGTGAAGATTAAGTTCTGTCTGCATAATGAAGATACCCATGACCATGTTGTGTGGCATTACCACTATGCTAATTGGAATAGATTTTGAACTGATTCATCAGCTCAAAATTGTGCATTGATGAGACACTATGGACCTTCAGCAGCAATAGAATTGTATTCAATCCTTATGTAAACTGATGGCCTAACATGTCCATTTCAATCAAGTCGTGAGATCAATCCTGGCTCAAAGAAGAGTGCAGGAGACAGAAAATGAGGTGTTGACTCAGTGAAGCTGTAACACAGGACTACTCACATGCCAAGCATTGGAGTAACATATGATAGATGTCTTGGATGGTGGTGGACATTTAAACAATTAACAGGGAGAGGGGAATACACAAAAATCTCCATTTTTAAAGCCCGATACATCAGTGCAAAGACAAGGCAGAAGCATTTGCAAACATCTTTGTCAAGAAGTGGCAAGTGGAAAACCAATCTCAGCCTCCTTCAGAGTTCCTCAGCATCACTGATGCCAGTTTTCAACCAATTCAACTCATTCCAAGGGAAAATCAACAGATCGATGAAGGCACTGAATACTGTAAAGCGTACAGCTCAGACAATGTTTTGACAATGGTACTGAAGATTCATGCTCCAGACCCAGCCACACTCTTGACAAGCTATTCCAGTACAGCCATAACACAGATATCTATCAAACATGTGGAACCTTCCCAGATTTGTCATGTCCCCAAAAAGGGAAAGTCCAACCCAGACAATTACTATCCTATCAGTTACTATCAGTTTATCTCAATCATTGTTAAAGTGATGGCAGGGCATGTTAACAGTGCTATCAAGCAGCATGTACCAGCAATAACCTGCTCACTGACACTCAGTTTGGAATCCATCAGAACCACTCAGCTTGTCACTTCATTACATGGTCAATACGTAGAAAAAAAGAAAGAGGTGAGCTCACCAGGTGAGGCCTTGATATCATGCAGCATTTGACTGAACATAGCAACAATGACCCCTATAAGACTTAAGGAAACTAGAATAAGGAGGAAACCTTTCCACTGCATCAAACTAAAATAACTCCACAGAAGCTGGTACCCCATCACCAAGTTATTCTTTAGTTACACACCAACAGGCCTTGACTTCAGTACTGCCTCTTCAGAGTCAGCTATCAGAGTGCCAGAATCTCTGAAACTCCCCTTTTTATCTGTCAGCTATGGCTCCCTGATTGGACCAGATTAACAGCCCCAATCAGGGAACTCATATTCTCTGAGGTCTAGCTGGCTGACCTTGTTACAGTCACTACACAAACAAACACAAAGGCAGATCATTTTGGTTGTTGAAGTTCAATCATCTCAGTCCCAGAATATGCTTGCAAGACTTCTTCAGGGTAATGTTCTGGAACCAAACGTCTTCAGCTGCTTCAATGGTATTCTCTCCACCATAAAGTCATAAGTGGGACGTCTGCTGATGTTTGCCCTCTGCCCTATTCATGACTCCTCAGATACTTAAGCAGGCCATGTCCACATGCAGAAGAGGTAGACATCATTCGGGCTCGGACTGATAAGTAGCATTCATGTCAAGCAATGGCCATCTCCAACAAGGCAGAATCTACCCATCAGCATTTGATATTCAATGGCATTTTAATTGTTTAAATCCCCACTATCAAGAGCTTGGGGATTATCATTAATGGCAAACTGAACTAGACCAGTCCTATAAATATTTTTGGTACAAGAACAGGTAGATACTGGGAATTTTATGATAACCCCTCCTGACTCCTCAGCTTGTCCACCATCCACAAGGCATGAGTCAGGACTGTGGTAAGACATTCTCCACTTGCCTCAACAACACTCAAGAATGTTGATACCATTCAGCCTACCCAGTTGACATCTATTCATCACCTTCAACATTCACTCCCTCCACAGCAATGCATACCATCTATCTTCAAGATGCACTGCAGACAATCACCCAAGCTCCTGGTGACAAAACCATCAAAACCTGTGACCTCTACCACCTAGAAGAGCAGGCCAACATGAGGTGGGTCAGTACAGAAAATTTCGATGTTACAAAACACAAAGAATATAAATGTTATCTCTTAAATACAGTGCAATGGGGAATTTTATTATTTAACCATTTATTAAGATTACTCATTTTAATTGTACAAACTCCTGTACCTCACCATTTTTTCTTCTGTACATAATCAGGTAGGCGGTTTCTGACCTACAAAATATTAAACAATTTACTCAATACAGAAAACAACATGTCTTATGATTTGCACTAATACGCATGACTTTGCATTGTTCACAAAATTCTGGAGAGTTCTAATGTCTTAGCCTATCAACATAATTTTTCAAAGCTAATTTAAGTAGTTTATAATTTCCCCAAGTGGAATATCTGTTCACATCATGAACAATTTCTTCTCAATATATCTACTGCACAACTTTGTGGCTACAAAATTCAGTTTAGGTGACCGTATAGTTGTAAGAAAGTATCTGCGCTACTTTCATCCAACAGCTTGGTGAGAACATTAGCACGGGTCAATGTGAATGGACAAGAAGTGGCAGACATGGCAGATTGTGATGCCAGTCAACAGCTAATATTGATTTGACAAGTGGCCTGCTATTTTTGGCCTCTCATAATAGTTTACAGCCTCTTTTAAACACGGACATTCAGTAGCACTAGTAAGTCCCCACTGGCTCTATTTAAAGGTTGGTTATTACTTTATACAAGTTTTATGCTGAGTTTTTGGAATTATTTGGTGTTTGGAGGATCTTTTGATAAATGTTTACGGGATTTTGTGTTGCACATGAGAAGTGAGTGGAAGGATATGATGATAGTGCAGTTGGTAGGCAAAAGTGCTGTAAAACGGAGGCATTGCATGGCTTCCCCTAGCTGCCCTTTACTATAAGGATTCAGCTGGGTTAAAGATATACTGCACATTTCGGAGTCCTCGGTTTTGCAGGAGAAAACAAGTAGGTGCAAAGACAGCAAAGCGACAGTAGTGACTGCTGCCCTCAGAAAAACAGAACCACGGTTTTTCACCCTTATTTAAAACATTTTACCCAGAAGGCATCTCCCCTTTAACTGGGGCAGGCCAATTTTAAGTACTATAAATTAGCTTTAAGCGGCACTAGCTTCACTCAAATCTAACACCTCCACCGTGGCATGCAGCCATTCAGCAATGTGTTGAGCACTCGGCTGCATTCCCAAATCTATATAATTATCAAGGGGCGGAAAATTTGTTTGCTATGGGGCAGAGTTTAATCGGCCATAATGATCCTGAACACTAATTTGGGGCTATCCTATTTCGCATCTAAAAGATTTTTAAGTAGCTTATTGAAGTCACTTGTAACCTTACTTTTGTCAAGTCAAACATATGCTCGCAGTTTGGATTGAATATCAATCAATTTGATATCTACCTCAAAGGATTTTCCTTCTTCTGTTTCTAAAAAGACATTCACAGGAGCCACACAAAGGGAGACAAAAACAAAATTAAAATACAGGAGTTCAAGAATTGGAAGCATCAAAACTATTATTATAATACCTAAAACTGAAAGTTAATCAATAGTAGATTTAGACTGTATAGAGTACACTGGGTACATAAACACTTCCATTTTGATAAACACAACATTATAATAAAACTAGCAAAAATAAGTTAAGAGTTAACTTATGAGTTAATAAGGTATTTATTTGTCTATTTCAATGCATATTAGATATCTTTCATTCAAGTTTCTAAACATTAACATTTCCATTGTTTATAAACATCCATTATCCCCAAATTAAGAATAACAAAATTGGCAAATATGTGCATATATTTTACATCTTTAATTTTCACTAGGACTTCTGTTAAAACAGGGATGTTCACAGAGTTGAGTTGTTAATGCTACTAACAAAGCTGCATAAAAGTAGAATGATATTTAAGTGTGGGGTGTAATTGGGGCTTGTTGGTAGATCTGGAGACAGACTGGGTCACAATATGTTTTCATCGAGCAACACAACAGGAACCTTACATACAGGAATCTGAAACAAACCTCATAAAACATTAGACGACAACTTCAAATAAATATTGCATTCCACAGCTGAATGAACAAAATATTTGTTATTTATGCCAGTTAAGTACCATCAAGTCATTTTGTAATCGTATTCGACACATAGGAACATTGCTATTTACAAATTCCTTCAACTGTTCTAACTTCAAATATTTTCATCATTCCTTCATTGTCATGTTGAATTCCTGTGACTCCCTTCCAAACAGCACTCCCTTACATCACACAGAATGCAACAGTTCAAGTAGTTGGTTCAATAGCACCTTCTCAAGGACAGTTAGAGATGGACAATACATGATGGCCTTGCTAGTGATGCTCATGTCCTGTGAGCAAAAAGACTTGTGCCATATCTATGGCAGAAATTCTCCAGAAAGGCTTTAGATTCTTGTGGTCATTTCCATTTCTAAAAAAACCTGCTTTTTCCACTCACAA
>NC_063344.1:54801130-54857784 GCF_021869965.1 Rhincodon typus
TGCTGCTTGGCCTGCTGTGTTCATCCAGCTCTACACCTTGTTATCTCAGATTCTCCAGCATCTGCAGTTCCTACTATCTCTGAATTAATTTTAACTTTGATTGCCTGATGAAATGGAGCAGAAATATCATGAAAATGGTGTCAGTTCACTTACCACCTTATGCACACTCTCACTTTGTCCTCTCGTATCTTAGGTAGGGTCAAGCATGAGGACCAGATTGCTTAGCTGGTTCAGATAGGAGGGTTATTGCCTTATGATATACATAGCGTCCTGATTGCAGTAATCAAAATACTAACAAATGGAGCATGTATCATGTGGAGTCCACCAATTTGTACAAGGCAGTGAGAAACATAATCAATGATCCTCGAAAGGAATTGCCAGGGATCAATCAAGGAATGATGCAAGTGAGTTAAACAGAAAATTTTGGCAACCTCAGGGCGAATTGGAAACTCCAGGCTACTGCTTATATCCAAGGGCCTGGGATTGCCTCACCATTCATAGACTCTGACTGTTGAGTGTCTCAGTGTGGCAGCTGGTCAATTTCTTACCCTCCCAATGTTGGCAATCAGAGGAGCCATTTGTAGTTCCAAACAATGCAAGAGGTCCTGGTCTTAAATTGTCTTGGGCCTCATACCAGTGAGCACAGACCAGAAGCAGTTAAAGTTATCTCTATTATTCCACTATATTTAGTCATTCTATGCAATCAAAACATCTGTGTTTGCACACAATGCAATCTTGCCATATTGCGTAGCATTTCAATGAATAACATTTGACCCAACACCCTCTCCTAAGGTGACGAGCTAGTTGGGAATGAACAGGTCACTGAGGATTTCAAATGCCATTTAAAAGGTAGATGCACATTTTAATGTCCTTTTGCTATTGGAGATTGGAAAAGGACCTCTGAAACACATGGGAGCTTTTCAGAGATAATTTGTCAAAAACTCTATTCACATTATTGAAATGTATTCCTGGGGACTTCACCTAAAACAAATAAGTACTGTGCCACCCTGGGGAATGTTGGTAATTTTTGCTAGGTGTCCCTCTTGACCCTGCTGGATGAACTGGAGGAGGGCATGAGAATACCAGTCTGAGCAGTTCCAGATGCTATAGAAGAGACGGACAGAGGGGGAGGTGGTATTCTCCCTTGTGGGTACAAGTCATGTCTCCCACTCTGGGGCTTCTTCACCTGTACCTGCAGTGCTAGGTCTAACAACTTACGCATCCTCTCACTTGACCTCGGCCTGAAATCCACTGTCAAGTGTCAGCAGTGCATTGCACATCTTTGCTGGAAAAGCTGTGTGGACCTCATATAAACCACTTCATAAAAATTGCCTGTAATCAGTGCTTAAATGTTAAATTTGTGGGTGTCTGTTTTAACACTTCCAGCAAGGTTCACATGATCGTAATCGGCAATTGGCCTCAAGAATATGTGGTAAAAAAAAACACATTTCCAATCTGGCTCATTTTATTCGCACAAAACTGACTCAGCACTTCTTTTCGCCCTTTCACCAAAATAAGCTTATATTTTAACAACTGCAGTTACCTTTTTAATCTTTTCATCGTTAAAGATATTCCAACTATCTCCACATTTGATTTCAGCATAATAGTGACCACTCCCATATCCCCCAATGTGGTGCCATATTGCAAACAACTCATACCTTTCCTCCTAAAATGGAGAGAAATGAAATAGCAAGAGATTATTTCTTTCCTGCTGTAATGTGAAATCTTGTATATAGAACTTCAACTTTTCAGAATTTTGACAAATACAGGTGCACACTGAGGTACTTCCTGTGTTGTGGAGGACAGGACGTTTGCACGCCTGGAATGTATTGCCAATGGAACAAAACACGCATTGTAGGAGGAGTGCAATCATTGTAAGATGGAGTGTCCCAAAATTGTGAAAGGAGGGAATGGTCATATCAGAAAGATACGCCAGCTCTCTAACAAAGGATAACAACTGAGATGTGTCCTTTCAAGAACTGACTGACTTGTTGAGTAGCTCTCGCAGTTCGTGTTTTGATTTTAGGATCTACGGCTTTTCCATTTTGTCCCTTCAAAAAGAACATAATTTCATATTAAATTTATAAACTAAAAAAATAAACTTTTTGTTTTACAAACCTCTTACTTTTACAATCAGCAACATTCTGAGTATGTGTCAAGTACTTTTGAAATGTGATCATTTGGTTGATAACATGTCTTTAGCCATTTTATTATGTTAAAGGCAAGTTGAAATGTAGAGAAGTGTCAATTTGCACATAAAAAGTTTGATCAAACAGGATGAAATAAATTGCCAGCTGTTATGTTTTCTTGCTCCTTTTTGAACAGTGCCACATGACTTTTAATATCTGGCTGATGTGATGCATACATGTAGCCTAGTGGTATTATCGCTGGACTGTTAATCCAGAGACCCAGATAACTTTCTGGGAACCTGGGTTCGAATCCCGCCATGGCAGATGGTGGAATTTGAATTCAATAAATATCTGGAATTAAGAATCTTATGATGATCGTGAATCCATTGTCGATGGTTGGAAAAACCCATCTGGTTCACTAATGTCCTTTAGCGAAGGAAACTGCCAGCCTTACTTGGTCTGGTTTACTTGTGACTCCAGACCTACAGTAATGTGGTTGACTCTTAACTGTCATCTGGGCAATTAGGGATGGGCAATAAACGCTGCCTCGTCAGCGATGCCCTCATCCCATGAATGAATAAAGAAAACAAAAAGTCAATGTCAAAACTGCAGCATATCCCAGCAGCTTATGCAGCAAGCACATTGCTTGTGCTTAAAGCAAATGAGCATGTGTTGAAAGTCAAAGGAAAAGAGTCATTGGTGGGGTGAAGGAGAACTACAGTCAGTCAGCAGGTACTGCCACAGTCGGTCAGCTGTTCATCTGGTAGCACTCCAGGGGTTGGCTGTGGTAAAGCATTTGATTCTATCACAGCCTAGGAATTTGAGTCTTTGCAGTCTGAAGATTGGGTCATAGTCAGTCCTGCAGGTCAAGTGCAGAGATTCAGGGATTACAGGTAGCTCAGTCAAGGTGCTGCGGAGATTTTAGTGAAGAGATTAGGCCCAGGTCAGTTGGAGCTGTCCTTGCGAGATCAGTTCAGGGACACGAGGAAACTGTTGTTCATGGAGGATTTGTCAGTAATGGTCAGGGGGTTTATTGGGGCATTAACCACAGAGATCTTGAGAAAGCAGGAAATACAAGTCTGGAAATAGGCTTCATTGCATTGGGGTGCTGAGGAAATGGTGAAACTGATAGAGAACAATTGCAAATAGGAGGGTGGAACCTCAGTTAATGGAAGCTCAGTTAATGGAAGCTCTGGAAGGAGGAGCTTCAAACAGGTAGTGATAGCTCTAGTCTCTACATGTAGAAGGCATAGGGCCTACCCAAGGCATGGGAAATTCTAAGGTTTAGGTTCTTGGGTAAACTGGGCAATTAATAGCAATGTAAAGGGGTTCTAATGAAACAGCAGGTATGGGGGACATAGAGATTGAAAGGCCCTGGGGTCATAGGGACAGCAAAAGGAAAAGGAACATGAATAATGGATCAAAATACATGTGTTAATGGCAGAGGCTGCAAGTCTTTGACACTAACATGAAGTTGCAATCTTGTCATGTTGAAACAAGTGTCAACTGCACTATAACTTCACAAAATGGCTATCACCCCATGCAGAGTGGGTAGAATAAGCTACCATCATTTTTCTTTAGGGGCAAAGTAAACTTCTTGGTTTTTGGAAAAATGTAGGAATAACACCTCCAGTAGTGAAGTAATGTTACCCATCTGGCTTCAATTCGCAGGACATTTATTGTCCAAGGATAAAGTTTAAACCCTCAAGCAAAAAAGTCCATTGCATTATGCAAAATAATTGTCTCCTTGTCAAGTCTGCTAAACAAATGCCATAATAAGGAAATTAAAAGCAGAACCTGAAATTCCCATTTGACTTCCGTGATGAATGTTATAATGTATTGTCATTATTTTTGGAATTTGGATTTTTGAAATAGAGGAAGATTAATTTTAGTTTCAGTTTTGCAAGTCATTTCTTTTTGAAAGGTGACAACGTCATTTGGCCCGCTGACCTACATGCGTTATTTCCAAGAAAGCACATGATTCAGTAAAGTGCCCAGCAGGCTATTTTGGTGTTAATTGATGGAATGTTGATAACAGACAGAGAACACAGCCTGGAGCCATTAGTTTAGCTTTTGACCTCAGTCCAGAAAAATCAAGTTTTCAGTTCAAAAGAGAGGTTTCACTTGAGAGAAAGGATTTAGTTTGTGAAGTCTCTGGGAAAGTTTGTATGGACTTGATGGGCCAAATGGCCTGTTTCCAAACTGTAGGGATTCTGATTCTTCCTCTCAATCCTCCTCTAGGCTCACCATGCCACCCAGCTTTTGTCATTTTCAAACTTGAAGATATTACATTCAATTACCTCACCTAAATCATCAATAGATTATTGTGAATAGCTGGGATACATAACCGATCCCTGCAGTACCCCAATAGTCATTATGTGCTGCCTGGAAAAAGGCGTTTTTATCTTTACTCTTTGTTTCCTGTCTGTCAACCAGTTCACAATTCATGTCACTGCCCTACCCCAATTCCTTATGCTTTAATTTTAAATGTGAATTTTTTCTAACGGAACCTTGTCAAAAGCCTTCTGAATGTCCAAGTAAACTACCCACACTGGCTTCCCCTTAACAACTCTGCTAGTTACATCCTCGGAAAATTGCAGTAGACTTGTCAAGCCTGATTTCCCCTCCTTAAATCCACGCTGACTCTTTCCCATCCTGTCACTGTTTTCCATGTGGTCACTCTTAAATCTTTTGTAATGGACACCAGCGTTTTTCCTACTACCGATGTCAGGCTAATAGGTCTTTAATTCGCTGTTTTCTCTCTGTTGTAGGGTTACATTATCTACCCTCAAATCCACTGCAACTGTTCCAGCATCTACAGAGTCTTGGAAGATGATCACCGATGCATCCACTATGTCCAGGCCACTTCCTTAAGTACTCCAGGATGCAGACTGTCAGCCTAAGGGATATATTGGCCTTTAATCCCATCAATTTCCCCAACACCATTCCTCTACTAATCCTTCAATTCCTCCCTCCTGCTAGACCCCATGTTTCCCAACAGTTTTGGGACATTATTTGTGTCCTCCTTTATTATTATTTGTGTCCCCCTTTATTAAGGCAGCAAAAAAATACGTATTTAGTTGGTCGGCCATCTCTTTGTTCCCCATTATAATTTCCCTTGTTTCCAACTGTAAGGGTCAACAATCTAAATAAAGGATACTATGATGGAGTGAGGTACAAGCTTACTTAAAGAGATCACAATGGATAAGCAGTGGAAAATATTTTTAAAGAGCAAATGGTTGAACACAACCACAGTCCATAGCATGTTTCAGAAGACATTTCACACCACTGCTGTAATGTGGAAGAGAGTCTTTTCTTTGATAGGTAAGGGCTATCACAGTGGCTCAGGATAGCTGTACTAAATGATTTGATGCCAGAAATATAGATGATGTTGATGTCAGAAATGATTATGACTCGATGTCAGAAATGCCTGCACACAGAAATATACACATTTGAGAAACAATGGACCAGAACCATGCTATGGAAAAGGAAATGGCATTTGATGAACACTGTAATGTGATGAAGGTGGAACACATCCTCAATAACCTTATGATGATAGGGATGGAGAAATTCAAAAACAGCATCCCTTTGAGCTTAAAATTTCAACTAGAGGTCCATAAAGTCTCTGAAATAAAGGAAATAATGGCAGATCATTATGTATTAACTCATAACTTGATTAGTAACAGGTCTCATTTTGGAACCTTCTGGAGAAACTGGAACTGGAGAGGAAGGGCAGGGCTGAGAAGAAATCGGACTGTGCTGAGAAAGGGGATAAAGCCCAGGCCTTTCTCAGGTTAGATGAAATGATGATTTGGAGGGCAGATTCAGGGGAGAAGATGTTACTTTTGACACAAGGAGCAGCATATGAAGGTTGAATGCTTAAAGGTGAAAATCAAGCCTGTCATATTTGTGCCTGTCATATAGGTGTTTGTCCAGATGTTAATGACCTCACTGGTAACATTCATGATAAGCAGAGAAGCTCACCTACATTCACTGAGAGGATGTCACCAATATAAGGATTAGTTATTATCATAATTACCATGTAATCAGTGTGACTACAGAAAACAATTGTGCAAAAGAAAAATGTTTTATTTCATCAAATACATTTTTGATCCTAATTTACTATATATACTGCAATAGGTACAGCATTGGAAATTAAATATTCAATATCAAACATTCCATTAAAGATACTGGGGAGTTGGTGGGATTTGGCCAGGGAGGGGTGGGGCGGGGGGGGAATAGAGTTTGAACTTTTAGCAATAGTCTAAAATGGGTGACATAACAGTTGTACACTCGGTTTTACTTTCTTACCCATTCATTTCTTACGTTGGTGGTTGTTGATGTGAAACACCATTCATTGTCATTATCCTGTACAAAAATTGAATTAAAAGCCATAGTAAATATAAAATGAATTATATTTGTTATATAGCATGACATTTTGAGATCAATTTGGTTCAGGCTATGCAATACACATGAAGTAATAAATGTTGCAAATTCGTTGCATATGCAAACATTTGTCCAATAGCTTGGACAATGAAACTCTGCTGAATTTATAAATAAGCCATCAAATGCTGTGAAACACGTAGAACCATTTAGAAAACTTCGAGTAGCAGTTTCATATACCACCTCACCGTAATAATCTTTCACCTCCTCGCTTATAAAGGATGTATCTACCTCTATCTTAAAAATATCCAAAGACTCTGCTTCCACCGACTTTAGGAAGAGAATTCCAAAGGCTAACAAGCCTCAAAAAAAATTCTCCCCACTTCTGTTTTAAATTTGTGATTCCTTATTTTTCATCAGTGACTGCTATTTTTCCCACATAAGCAAGCATCTAACTTGTCAGAGCCTCTCAGGATCATATGCTTCAATCAAATTATCTCTCACTCTTTGAAACTCTAGCAGCTGCAAACATAGCCTATCTGACCTCTCCTCATAAGACAACTCATCCATTTTAGGTACTAATCTAGCAAACCTTCTTTGAACTGTTTACAAAGCATTTGCTTTCTTCTTTAAATAAGGACACCAATACTGTGCACAACATTCCTGATGAGTCTTACCAAAGACCTGTCTAATTGAACCATCAATCCAATACTTTTGTACTTAATTACCCTCACAATACATGATAACATTTGATTAGATTTCCAAATTTCTTCCTGTCCCTGCATACTAACCTTTTGTGACTCCTGTCCCAGACACTCAGATCCTTCTGCATCTCACAGCTCTGCAATCTTTCATTATTTAGGCAATATGCTTTTTGATTTTTTTCCTTCCAAAATAGACACCTTTTCATTTTCCTACAAGATACTTCATTTGCCTGATTTTTGCCCACTGATGTACCATGTACATATCCCCTTGTAGCCTACTTATATCCTCATCACAACTTAATTTGCTAGCCATCTTTGAGTCAACAGCAAATTTAACTTCCATACTTCAGTCCCTTCATCCAAGTCAATTATAAATGATTAAAACAATTGAGGCCCCAGCACTGATACCCAAAGCACACCACTCATTATATCTTGCCAACAAGAAATAAACCAACTATACCTAGAGATTATGATATACAAGGTATCAGATTTGTGTGGGACTGGTTGTATAGGCATCTTTACTTGTGTGTTATTTTGCCCTCTGATAACTGTCGGAAACAACCTCATCGTCAAACTTGATGCTGATTTGACATTTCAAGCGTACATCCACATCATCACAATGATCGCCTGTTTCTACATCTGTAACAGTGTCCAAGTCTGGCCAATCTCAGTTTATCAAGCAAGATTTCAATTCTAACACTCCAAAGCACCAGGGCTCCTTTAATTTTGACCTCTTGAACATCCTCATTTTTCAATCACTCCATCATTGATGGCCATGTCTTCAAATGCCTGGGCGCTAAGTTTTTGAATTTCCATCCTAAATTTCATCACCTTTACATTCCTTAATTATGGAACCTCCCCAGTCCTCTGGAATAGAGAATTCTAAAGATTCAGCATTTGAGAGAAGTTCCTCATCTTAGTTCTAAATGATCAACAATTTACACTGCAAATGTACCCCCATGCTCTAGATTCTCAAGCCAGTGTCTACCCTATCATGTCCCTACAAAATTTTCCAATTTATCAATGCAGTCACCTCTAATTCTTCCAAACTACAGACAACATCGGATCAATTTACTCAACTTTTTGTCATAAGTCAAGCCCCTCTGTCCAGGAAACCAAGATAGTGAATCTTAGCTGTACTGCTCCCTCTGAGAGTATATCCTTCCTTAAATAAGGAAACTTAAATAGTGCATAGTACTATAAATGAACACAATTACACATGGCTTTGGTGAGATCATGCCTGTATCACCTTATATTAAAGAAAAATATGACATTTACCTTTCTATTTGCCTGCAGTACATGCATTCTGACTTTACGTTCCTTCCTTGTTGGAGCACAAAGTTTGCACAAAGTGACAATCGGCATTAATGATTGCATTGCTCATATCAATATCTCTACCAATCAGAGTCCACTTTCCAACCAATTACTACTCTAATCTCATTCAGGAAAAATGTTGGTTTCCCCTGCAAATTTATATTCTTGCAAATTGTTCTGAGCGCAAGATGAAAAGCTGTGATTAAAAAGTGTCCTTTTCAGCAATCCTCTAGTAACCAAACATGGAAACAAAACCCGTCGCTATAAATTAATGCTGTAAGTGAAGGGATGTAGGAAAATTAAATGGATGCGTTGAAATTTGGCAATAGGCCAATTGCTGTTGGTCATTGTTAGAAACCACTATATAATGACACTTTCAAACTTCTGCTCCTGATTTAATCCCAAGTATAATAAAAGTAGGTAACGACATAGATGATATTTTGGAATTTATTACAAAATAATCTCCAGCAAAACAGATACTACAAACTACTCTCCATTAAAATATTAGCATTAAATGTATTGGCAAGTACCCTTACCAGAGATTTGTTAAATTGCAAAGTCCACGGAATAGAAATCTGAAGATGAATTTTCTGGTAATACATCCCGTTGCTGACAACTCCAAATCGTTTTATTTGAAATGTGAGAAGTTGAGGCAACTGTTTAAAATAGTATCGCTGCAAAATATAAGATTAATTTACTTTAAAAAAATCTTAAAAGGGAGACTTATGAAAATTTAAGATAATGTCTTTTTTTCACTGTCATCCTTAATTAAGCCAAGATGTGAAAAGTAATCATTGTCCAGGGAGACTCGAATACCATGTAAGATATGAAAAGTAATCATTGTCCAGGGAGACTTGAATACCATGTAAGATGCATCTCAGGACTCCTTAGTAGTCCCTCAAATTCACCCCATTGTCTGGGATGGTCAATTCTCAGTGCAGGAACTCTTTGAAAAAGCCTCCATCTCTGAGTTACAGATGGATACTTTGGAGGATTCCGATTTACCTACCTTGGTAATTACTCAGAAATGTTAAACAGATTAAAACCAGTTCTAACCCCTGGGTACATCTACAAATGAGTACCTGGCCTCTCAACTCTCCAACTGATTTCCCTCTGACGCCCACCTACTATCATCACTCCGGACCCACCAATTATCCCATAACCATCCCACTGACCCAATCCAAACCCGTACTTGCTACTGATTCAACCTTACCACTCTCACTGCCTTGAATACATCAACCCCTACCTAAGATCTGACCTGACCAGCCCTGAGACATGACAAATGCCCATGTGACCTGACTTGTCCATATCCATGCCAACACAACCTGATTACTCACTAACCCAACTTGATTATCTCCAAAGTCCAGTTCAAATACCCCTGAGATCCCAAAGTCTATGCACTCAACCTCTACATTCCATTTGTCATCATGCCACTTTGTCAACAGCCAACTGCTTGTGAAATTATATTAACTGTCATTGGTGACAGAGGAAAACTTACTGTTTCTGTTTTAGTCTTTTTGTCACAGGTGTTGCAGTAAGGTGCATTGTCATTATCCAAGGTAACAACCTTCAGAAACTCTTGGAGAGCGACTTCCTTTAGAGAGAAAATAACAGGTTAAAATTTTTTAAAAGTCTCACATGGCATTTAAGGCAATGCGCTAACTAGTATGTTGCCATTTACAATGGTTTCAACGCTGAATGCAATATGACACTGTAAATCATTGCCCACGTGGAGTTGTACCCATGATGTCACTCCAGCTCCTATTATCTGCCCTGTAAGCTTTTAACTTATCAGTCTCTTAAAAGTGCAAAATTAAATATTAAGAGATGTATGAATGAGGTAGTAGCTAATAATATGATGATCTGACACCATGACACAGTGAAAATGACGTTAGCTCCCAGAACATTAGGTTGAGACATGGGTCACATACTATTGAAGAAGTTAATGAACTTTTACTGCAGGGACTGGTACCTTCACATGTATATTACAATTATAGGCACATGCATGTCTGGAGTCAAGCTACATAATTTAGATAAACTGCAACCGGCTTCCCTCAGTGTGTCATCCTACAAGTGAACTGAGCTCAGTGTGGTGGAGACTGAGAGTTTTATACCATTAGGTCAAATGCCGGATGATATGATGATATCAGGGGCGTGTCCCTTAAAGATATATTACATATCTGCTGTGAGATATAAGACAATATCCCCCTTCTTTCAATAACGGAAAGAAATTGCAAACAGATATATCTCATTTAACATAGGCACATGCTGTCAATTCAACATGCATACATGCTAAAACAGAGCGATGGTGGGAAACTCCGAAGGAAATCAAGATTTATTTTGACACTTCTGGCTTAAAGGAAAATGCTTCAACCTTATAATTTGCACTGCTACCCTGGGATATCTGCCAATGAGAATGGATGTATCCTCTTTTGTTTTCCAGCACCATTCCATTGGAGATCAGAGGAAATGAGAAACCAAGAAAATCAAAAGATGAAAGACTAACTTCATTCAATTTAGCTTAACATTTTCTTTCTCCAAGAGTGTGAATTACCTTTTGTTAATATGGTGAAGCTACGGATATCGCAAATGTCAGTTATATTAAACTCCGCAAAAACAATACATGATATTAAACTCAATTTTTAATTCAAATAAATAAACTTACTAGACTTTTTATTTCTGAAGAGTCAGCTGTATAAATGGATAATGGCAGGTCCAGAAAAAAACAATCATCCATAACAGGTTGTGTACATGTTGAACACTTCATAGATTGAACCATTACGATCTGATAAAGCTGTAAGATAAAAGCCAATGAACACAGAGTCCACAATCTGCCATTCAGGATTTAATTATAATATCAAAAAAAAACTAATGTTTCAAATCTCATATTAAAAAAATCCTTGTGCTTCATTGATTTGTTTGACAAAACTGTCAGTCTTTCTTTTTAAAACAGTACAACATATTTTGAAGAGGTTGGGCAATGAAAGAGCATAAATTACTTGGGGATAAAATCCCTTGGTCCTTCTGGTGCTCTCCCTCTCAGTAGCCTTATGAAGACTGCAGCAGACGGGTTAAAAATCCTTGGCACTACTGGCACTTTCAGCATTTCCTGCAACGGTGGAGCCTCTGCTTACTCTTAAAAGTGCAATGAATTGGAAGGTTCTGGGATGCTAATTCCTTAGTCTTCATAATATCAAGAAACATGGCTAGTGCAGCGAAATCATCCACACAGAACCTTCATGCGTCTTAGAGACTGGTTTGCGAAGTGAATAATGGTATACTAACTCTTTCCTGATGAACATCTGGCCTGCCTGGATTTGTAGGAATGGAACATTATTTAGACCGGTGAAGCTTTAAAAATTTATGAGAAGGGTATGATGTTCTCATTAAGGGGGCTGATGAATAAATGGGCTGTCCCCCAAGAGTAAGGGCAATCAATTGACCACCCTAGTTTCTGCCAGATCTAGCACTTGTCACTGGACTTCTCAAACTATGGGGCAAGCAGATAGTCAAGATGTGCCACCGATGGCATGGGTACTAGTGACAGTCACTCAAGTGAGGAGACCAGCCACTGACACATGTGCTCTTTTCTCTAGCAAAAGTAGTCCTAGCAAAATTATCATTAGGATATCTTTATTAACACAGATTTTCTACTCACTTACATTCACAGTAAAAAGATAAAGATAATGAGGAGAACAGTAATTTAAATTTGTTAGTGATATACCGAGAGAGAGGCAGAGTGAAATAGAATAGGTGAATACCAATAAACAAACAGACAAAAGGATGCACATGATGAGAAAGGTAAAATGAGGAAGAAGAGTTGAAGACAATTAGGAGGATATACGTAGAAAAAGAACAGAAAATTGGGAAGGTGGCAACATAAATAAAAACAAATTCAAAAATAGTGCATAAATATCATAGATGAATTTTACCTCCAGAATGTTATGGCCTTGGTCTACTTCAGCATTCAGTTTGTTAATCAGATTGCGAAAATATTCTTCAATATCAAGCTGTTCAAAGACTTAAAAGGAAGAATGTTCAGAAATTATGTTTAATTGAAAATACAAGCATTAACAATACATGAAATATGTTGACTGAGAATTCCTGATATGTTAGCATCAGTGAAAGGTAATAAGTATAAACTTCATCCAAAATAGAATTTTGCTGTTAATCCTTCAATGGAGTATGCACTAAACTGTTAAACTAGATAATGGTTTGGAACTAGAGTAGGCTTGAACCAATAAACTTGCATTTAGAGTTGATTATATTCCCATTAAAATTAACCAGCAAACAAATTGCACACAATCTCTTCATTTAAATCACCAATGAAGATTTTAAATATTTGAGACCCCAACACTAATCCTTGCCATGTGACTACCAATTTGAAAATGATCTGTTTGTTGTGAATGTTTTCTTTACTTTAATTATCCCCCTATCCACTTTGTTATGTCCAAGCTGATGGTAATACTGGGCAAGTCAGATGCCAGAATGAAACCTGGCTTGATGGAATTTTTTTTCAGTTGGTTAACATGACAGTTAGTATTGAAACATATTCACAAAGGCTACAGATGTTCTTTAACAACAGAATGTAAATTTATTAAATGAAAGAAGCAAGCAAATCTAGAAGACAGTTATGATCTTAACATAAACACCAAAGCAAAGGTTTAATCTATTCCGTATATAATCTTTTTACTGAATCTTACTACCAGAGAATTATCACTCCCATCTCAACTCTTTGATGTATTACTTAATTGAATCTTCCCAGTTCCTTTCCTTGGACTACTGATAGGATTCCAATTTCTTTCAGAGTCTGTTAGCTTGAACGTTTTTTTCAATTCTGATGGCCTAAACCTATTTTCAGTTTGGATAGCTGTAATACTTCTACACACCCTCACAACATTGATGCTCACAGACTGAAACCTTTTCTGCCAATGTGACCGATTCCCCTGACTGAAACCTTGAACTTTCTGCTCTGAAATCAAAGCTAATGTCCTCTGATCTTCCCTGAATTCAACAGTATAAGTATTTCATTTATTAATAACTGAATCCCTGGTCAAGCACTTCACTAAAGTTACGTGTTTTCTTGGAAATGACCAGTTATGCCACTGATCCAAATAACTTGACTTAAAAAAAATTATTTCTGAAGAACTGACAAATAACCATCTGCCTCTGTTTTAAAATCCAAAATAATCATACATATTATACAGATTTTATCACAAGTATTAAAATATTACTCCCAACCCAATGAACCTTTATCTTGTGTAACAATTTTTCATGTGGTTCCTTAACTGATATCTTTTGAAAATCTAAGTATTCAACTTCTTAATGCAACTTGCAACTACTATCCTCAATTATAATAAACCAAAATGAAGTCTGATTTTGTAAAACTGTTTTGACTCTACAAATTGCTTCACAATTTTTAAGTTGTCGTTATCACTTCCTTAAAACTGGATGCAAGCATATCAGCTCATGATCAGTACTTTCTTGCCAGGTCTCTCCCTCCTTTCTTTTAACACTCTATTCCTTTCTCTCTCATGTTCTCGTCTATTATATTCAATTCACTTCAACCACACCATATGGTAGTGACATGTACATTCAACTATCATTTGGATAAAGAGGTTTCTTCTGAATTCCCTATAGGAACTCTTGGTGGCCATCTTATCTGATGAAACGCTGTTATGCTCTTCCCCAGAAGACATATCATTTTCTAAAGCCACTGTATCATTACCTTTTATAATTTTAAACTCCTCTTGTAAGTCATTCCTCAGCACCTTTTCTCCCAAAGGAGAAGACACACAACCAGCTAATGATTTCCTGATATATAATTCTGATGCTTTTAAGTATCATCTGAGATGAAAATAAATTGCTTCAGTCAAAGGGTTCTGAATATTTGAAATTCTCTTCCCAAGGAGGTTGGGTATGCTTCATTATTGAATATATTTAAGGCAGGGATTGACAAGTTCTTGGCCTCTCAGAGAATCAAGAGATATGGGGATTGGGCAGAAAAGCGGAGTTGAGGTCAAAGGTCAGCCATGACAGTTTTGAATGGAACAGCGCGTTTAATTTGCTTGCATTTGTGGTCTTTTAACCAAGAACTTGATCTAGTGTAAGTTATTGATAAGTGTAATACTTAATAAAAATACTGCAATGTGAACTGTAAACAAAAAGCAGCTCCATCTTCCCCCTTTGAGCCAAATTCCATCTTTGTGCCAAGTTCCCACTTTTTAAACTTGGGTTTACAGGCACCCTGCACAGATTACTCTGTGTCAGCAGAACACGTTCACGACCCACCCCCACTCACACTTCTTGATCCTTTCCCTCTACCCATTTTTCCTTCTTCTGTTCCTTCTCTGACGGTTCAATTGCACTCAGTTTATTCTACTTTCCATTTTCTTTTGATTGCAAGAAAGGCACTCTAAAGCCTTTAAACAGACTCTCGCCATTTCCTGACATTTGCTTGTCTTGTTTGTTCCTGACCATCCCTATGGTAAAATACATTGTATGGAAGCTCTTACAAAACCATTATTTTCCTTATGTTGGTTGACGCTAGAATTTCAGGAAATGGTGGATATTCAGATGTTCACCTTTGACAACTAAAAGAAAGACAAGATTTTGGAAAACACAAGACATTGTGGCAACCTCAGAGTGTAGCCTCAACATACTGAGGGCAGCTATTATTGGACTGAATTACCATAGTTCACGAAAGTGCGATGTCCTCACTATCTCTTTAATGGCATACCGCACGGATTCACAGCTTGGCCTTTGCAATTTTTAAACAACGAGAAATGTCTTTGGAAACCTAAACATTTTTTTTCTCTAATGAGTCTCTATTACTGACTTAAGGAACCACCTCAATCACAGAAAATTAACAAATTGACCAGGCAGCAGAATACTGAGACGAGGAGAAACAGTTTTTGATGGATGGATAAGTAGATTTATATATTTGGAAGTTGAATGAATGGTTTTGTCGAATGCTTACCATTCAGTTGCAAGCTCATGGTCAACTCATTCGTCCTTAAGCACTTTTCTTCTTTGCTTTCCATTTTATTGAACAGCTTTTGTAATTCACGTACAAATGCCACATTTGAATTTGACCTGAAACAAATGGCATTTTACATTTAGGAAAATTGATTCCTTTAGCAACTAAAGAATTGAATAATTTTGAACTTCCTAATAGAGAAAGTCATAATCCTTTAAAGTCTATGAATGGTATTCAATCACGTTTCAAATAGAAATAATTACTTGGACACACAAATAAAGGAAGTAAAATTGCTTTGTTGATTACTTCAGTGGCAAAGTCATACAAGTAGGAAATCAGAAATCCTTTCTTGGATTCCAACTGTTTTTTTGAGGAATTTTACCTCTAAACATATTTGTTACAATAAGCAGGCTAACACTTCATGCCATTTGATAGGAAGTCACAAAAGTTTTGGTCATGTAGTATGCTTCCACTCGTAGATATCTTTGGAGTTAACTGGTGTGCTTGTATATAAACAGGAATGTCATATATTTTAACAGAAACAATACTCCAGCTAGTGTTTTGTCCAATATTCCATTTTATATTGTTGATTATTCTGTGCATTTTATGGATATTTCTTTGAATTTTGAAGTTTGAAAATAATTAATTTGTAAGTTCTATTAAGAAAAACATAATTTATGTAATATTAGCACTTTTGAAAGTGATCAAGTGCTGCAGGCAATATTCTCTCACTCCATTTTTAACACTCGATAACAAAGAGTGGTGAGGTGTGGTAATGGGACAAATTAGATATATAGTATGATTTCACTACTTAATTCAAAAATGTTCTTTAAATTCAGAGCAACATTACACCTAAACATTTTTTTAATTTCCTATTTTAGGGCATTTCGAATTTGATTAGTAATCAGTATGAAATGATAAGCCGTTTGAGGCTATAAACTTGTTGTCATCATATTTCTCCTCTGCCATTTCACTTCTCCAACTCACTTCTCCACTTACCCCCTGACTACTGAAAAGGCACAATGGTTCCAAAATGCACTGACCTCCTTTAGATCTCAGTTACTCATGATTCACCTCACACTGTGAATTTTTGCCTCACATCCTGTATCTTACAATTACTTTTCAATTTCCAAACAGAAGTTGACCAAGCTTCTCAGTTGTAAATTTTTCCAATACTGAATCTTTACACTTGCAGAATGAGCACTCCTAATACCTACCTGTAAATGATATCTTTAACTTCCGGGATCATGAACCATGTTTGTAGTAATGTGTTCAGAAAGCATGTGGCTCCCTGATTGACTAATCCCACAGAAACTGCATGAATACATGAACATTAAAGGGAAATGTTGATTAGAAACACAACAGTAACTATTCTGCTTAGACATTCTTGACAACAACCTGCATTTATAAGGTGCTTCTCACATATAACGAGACATATCAACATGTTTTCTGAAACTGAATAAATACAACAGGCACAATACTGTTAAAAATTAGAAATAGTTAGAAATTAAAAATAGTGTTTGAATACACATTTGCACATGCATAAAATTAGTTTGAAATATAATAAATGAATGGATTAGTCTTTAAAATTCATTTTTGTTAGCAATTTCCTAAGATTTCACCATCATGCAAACGAGTCCAGAGAATTCACTATTCTTAGATAAGGTTGGTGAGTTTGAACAAAAAGTTGGAACAGATAACTAGGGACTTGAAGCTATACTAAGAAGCACAATCAGTATGGGACTGAATCAGTGAGATGAAGGTGGATTGAGTTACTGGACATGATTGGAAATTAGGTTCAAAGTGGAAACTCAGTGCAAAGGAAGATACTGTTGCTTTAACTGAAATTTCCTGCAAGAAGTAAACTCTCCAGAGTGAGTAATAAATCAGAAGATAAAAGCCATTGATTGAGAGTCTGCCCCACAGTGAGACCAATGGTGGAGTGATGTCATAAACCACAGTGTCCTGAGTGCAGGAATGAAGCTGACTGGAGAGTAGGATTAATGAATATTTCCAGCCTTTAAAGCATAATTGAGGCCTTCAGTTTGTGTTTGGGTTCCAGTATTTTCTTTTCTTAAAAATAACTGCTTAAGTATTAGATTGATACTGCCGATTTTTTTTCCATTTTCGTTTATGAAACAATGTCAATTCAGTGAGGTGTAAAGAGCAAAGAATGGTGAGTAATTAATTTGTAACTGAAAATTTGTAACAAATATGTCAGTGGTGTCAGGATGGGTGATGTGTTTCTGTTGCAATAAGTGGAAACTGCTGGACACCATGTGATTGGAAGTGCTTGCAGCTCGAGGAAGTGTGGATCCAAGTTCGGAAGCTGAGGTCTGATCTGCACACATTGCACCACTTAAGGGAACAAAAATTACCTGGACCCTTAGGTCCAGAGGGCGGTCACAACCCTCAGTTGAGATCATTCAGAACTGGTCTGTGATCAGGACCAGGAGGGTGTGACTGCACATGAGGCAGGTATGAGGACCCAGGGGTTAAAATTAAGAAATCTTGGCCCCTGCAACAGTTCAACGATACAAAGTTCTTGCAAACTGTACAGACAAGAGTGGGAAGGCAGAAAAGTTGAGCAAACTGACTAAGACACCTTGGTACAGGGAGTCATTCAACTGTGGGAAGGAAACGGGAATGTAGTAGTGGTAATTAATTAGTGGGACAGATATTGTTCTCTGCAGCAGTGAATAGGAGTCCTGAAGGCTGTGCTACCTGTCCAGTGCCAGGAGTAAGGACAACTCCCCAAGCTGGAAAAGAACTTGGAGTGGGAAGGCTCAGATCCATCTTGTTACCAATGTCACTGGTGGGACTAGAAAGGAGGTTTTGCTGAAAGTTTTTGAGCAATGAGGAGCTAAATTGAAAAGCGGAACCTCCTCAGTAATAATATTTGGATTACTACATGAACCACAGGCAAACTGGCCTATGCTGATAAAGTCAATGAGTTAAAAGTATGGTTGAAATATTGGTGTGAGTGGAATGGGTTTCAGTTCATTGGACATTGGCAACAGAACCATGCTGAGACGCTGCTTAGGCTGTACAGAAGGTTTTTAACTAATTGTGGGCGGGGGGGGGGCTGTTGCTGGGAGACGGAAATATAGGCTCACAACATAAGAAGTTATGCCAGTAATACAGGATAGCTAGTTGGATAATGATACCCAAGGGAAAGCAAGTGGCAAAGATAGCACAAAGAACCTGCAGAGGGATATAGACAGGTTAAGCGAGTGGGCAAAATCTTGGCAGATGGAATATAATGTGATAATGTGAGGGTAGGCACTTTAGCAGGAAAAATAGAGGAGCTGAAGATTATTTAAATGGAGAAAGACCACCGAAAAGAAGGATTTGGGAGTCCTCGTCCGTGAATCACAAAAATCTCACATTCAAGTTCAGTGCGTAATAGGGATGGCAACTGGAATCTTGATCTTTATTTCAAAATGAATGGAGTCTAAAAGTCAGGAAGTTTTGCTAGAACTATACACGATATTAGTCAGATCGCAGTTGAATAGCGTGAATGGTTTTAATCTTTTTATTGGAGGAAAGATATATTGGCATTGGAGGGCAGTGAATCAACATTTCCTTGCCTGCAGATTGCTGTTTATGTTAGGTCATTAAATATATTCAAGACTGAGACAGACTGACTTTTAATCAGTAAGGGAATTAAGGGCTATGGGGATGCAAAAAGCAACATGCATCCTGCTGAATGGATGGGATAAAAAGACCAACAAAGAATACAAAGCAGCTCATAACAACTACTAAAAGGGATTATGAAAGAAACTTGCAGGGGACATCAAGATCAGTAAGAAAAAACATTTATAGTTACACAAGGGGAAAACGGGTGGTCAGGAACAATGTTGGCCTACTGAATACTGCAAGTGGAAACACTGTCAATCACTATGGGGAAATGACAGACGTGTCGAATAATTACTTTGCCTCAGTATTTACTGTAGAAAAGGAAGATAGCTTGCTAGAAATCCTGAGGAAATTAAAAGTGGATCAGGCCAGGGACTAACTAAAATTAAAGTAAGTAAAACATAGATAATGGGGAAAATAAATTGAATTAAAGAGTGACAAATCCCTGGTATCTCTCGGTTTCCATCCAAGAGTGTTAAAGGAAGTAGTGGACATTGTAGATGCCCGAACTATAACCTTTTAGAGTCCCCTAGATTCAGGAGTTGTCCCTCTGGATTGGAAAATTGCACATCACTCCACGTGTTAAGAAAAGTAAAAGAGGAAAACCGCATATTACAGACCGGTTAGCCTAATATGGTGGGAAAATTGTTGGAGTCTATATGCCTCGGGTGCATAATTTAAAAATTAGTACTACTCCATTGAGAAGAAATGTTAAGAGGCATTTCTACATGCAAAGGTTGCTAAATGTTTGGAACTGTCTTCCACAAAGAGCAGTTGAACCATACCATAGAACCCCTACAGTGTGGAAACAGGCCCTTTGGCCCACCAAGTCACACCAACACTCAGAGCATCCCACACAGACCCAACTCCCTATAACCCACACATCCCTGAATGCTGTGGGCAATTTAGCATGGCCAATCCACCTAACCTGCACATCTTTGGACTGTGGGAGGAAACCAGAGCAACCGGAGGAAACCCATGCAGACACGGGGGGAATGTGCAAATTCCACACAGACAGTCGCCCGAGGCTAGAATCGAACCCTGGTCCCTGGTGCTGTAAGGCACCACTGAACCACCTTGCTGCCCCTGATACCAGATTAGTTACTAATTTAAATCTAAGATGGATTCTTTTTGTTAAATGAAAGTATTAAGGGATACGGGCCAAAAGTGGGTATACGGAGTTAGGCCACAGATCAACCATGATCTCATTGAATGGTGAACAGACTTGAATGGCCTCCTCCTGTTCCTAAGCTCCTATAAAAGAGAAATGGCAGGTGATTGACGTGAAATGGCAGAATGATCATTCCAAACTCTGGTCAAATAACTTGATGTCCCATAGGGTACTTCGAAATAAAGTTAATCCTTATCAGCCTAAAAGGCCTTGACAATAATCCAGCCAATCAAATTAAATTTAAATCATTGATGAATTATCAGCTTTAAGAGAAATTTGTGTGATCTGATTAGCCAGTACAGAAATGTGGCTGCCAGGTGACTAAGGTTGAACCTGAGCATTCAAGGATACTTGTCATTCCAGGAGGAGGACAAGTTAGGAAGAGGTGGTGAGGAGCTCTGTTCAGTAAGGATGACATTAGGACAGAGAAGTGACATAACCATAGGTCTAAAGATCAAATTATGGAACTGCCGATGCTGGAGTCTGAGATAACAAGGTGTAGAGCTGGACGAAACAGCATCAGAGGAGCAGGAAAGCTGACGTTTCCGGTCTGGACCCTTCTTCAGAAATGGGGGAGGGGAAAGGGACTCTGAAATAAATAGAGAGAGGGGGAGGTGGTGATAGAAGGTGGATAGAGGAGCAGGTAGGTGGAAAGAAGACGGACAGGTCAAGGAGGTGGGGATGAAGCTAGTAAAGGTGAGTGTAGGTAGGGAGTTGGGATGGGGGTTGGTCAGCGAGGAGGAAGGGGCGGGTAGGTGGGAGGGAAGATGGACAGGTCAAGGAGGTGGGGATGAAGCTAGTAGAGGTGAGTGGAGGTAGGAAGTGGGGATGGGGGTTGGTCAGTGAGGTGGGAGGAGCGGATAGGTGGGAGAGAAGATGGACAGGTCAAGGAGGCGGGGGCGAGAGGGGGCGCTGGTATTGAGATGAGGTCGGGGATGAGGAGATTTTGAAGCTCGTAAAGTCCACATTGAGACCATTGGTTTGTAGGGTTCCAAGGCAGAATATGAGGTGCTGTACCTCCAGTTTTGGGTGGCATCATTGTGATACTGGAGGAGGCCCAAGATGGACATATCATCCAGGGAGTGGGAGTGGGAGGTGAAGTGGTTCACGACTGGGAGGTGTTGTTGTTTGTCACAAACCGAGTGTAAGTGTTCCACAAAGCGGTCTCCGAGCCTCCGCTTGGTCTCCCCGATGTACAGGAGGCTACATTGGGAACAGCGGACACAATAGACCACATTAGCGGATGTGCAGGTGAGCATCTGTTTAATGTGGAAGGTTTTTTTAGGGCCTGGGATGGAGGTGAGGGGGGAGGTGTAGGGGCAGGTGTAGCACCTCCTGTGGTTGCAGGGAAAGGTGGCGGGGGTGGTGGGGCTAGTGGGGATTATGGAGCGAACAAAGGAGTCATGGAGAGAGTGGTCCCTCCAGAAGGGCAGATAAGGGTGGAGAGGGAAATATATCTTTCGCAGTGGGGTCAGATTGCAGGTGGCGGAAGTGGTGAATGATGCGATGAATTCAGAGGTTAATGGGGTGATACGTGAGGACAAGGAGAATTCTGTCTTTGTTTTTATTGCGGGGAGGGGGTGTGAGGGCTGAGGTGTGGGAAACGCAAGAGATGCAGTCGAAGGCGTTTTCGACCACTGTGGGGGGAAATTGCGGTCCTTGAAAAACGAGGACATCTGGGATGTCCGGGATTGGAACGTCTCATCTTGGGAGCAGATGTGGCGGAGGCGAAGAAATTGGGAATAAGGGATTGCATCCTTGCAGGAAGGTGGGTGAGAAGAGGTGTAGTCTATGTAGCTGCGGGAGTTGGTGGGCTTGAAATAAATATCAGTTTCCAGGTGGTTACCAGAGATGGAGACAGCGAGGTCCAGGAAGGAGAGAGAGGTATCAGAGATGGTCCAGGTGAACTTAAGGTTGGGGTGGAAGGTGTTAGTAAAGTGGATGAACGGTTCGAGCTCCTCATGGGAGCACGAGGCAGGTGGAGGTAAAAAACAATCCAGCAAAGTTAGGGAATTACTTGTGGGTGTAGTTTATAGCGCCTACACAGTAACTATACTGAAGGATGAGGTATACAGGGGAAAAAAGTAGCAGGAGGTTGTGAGAGAGGTATAGTGATAATCATGGCTGTTTTTAGTCTACATATAAATTGAACAAATCAGATTGGCACAAGTAGATTGGCAGATGCTAAGGAAAGTGTTATCCTTTTTCTCTGCAGTCAAAGCCACCTCAAGCCTGAAGAAAGCCAATTTGCTTTCCTCCATCAGTTGCCGTAAGCTGTGGCTCTTGAACAACACCGCGATATGTTATAAAATAAATCAAAGAACTACGATGCTTGCTATCTGAAACAAAAACAGAAATTGCTGGAGAAACTTTGCAGGTCTGGCAGCATCTGTGGAGAGAAAGCAGAGTTAACATTTCAGATCCAGTAACCCTTCTTCAGAACTGAGACGTTATAAAAGTGGGCACATCGCCCCGTGCTTCCTGCAAGTAAGGGGAAGTACCTGGAAAAGGAAGACTAAGGAGCAGCAGAACCTGACTGGAAAAGGATTACCTCAACAAACCCTGTGTACAAGGATCATTGAACTGCCTACCCAGTCTTTCTGTCTGTGTGTGAGGAAATTCGATGAGTGAGTAGCTGCAGTTTTTGCTATCTCCATACTGACTGAAGAGCTGGTCTTCCCCTCCCCCATTTCTGAAGAAGGGTCCAGACCCAAAACGTCAGCCTTCCTGCTCCTCTGATGCTGCTTGGCCTGCTCTGTTCATCCAGCTCCACATCTTGTTATCTCAAGTCTCACACTGTTTGGGCTGAAATGGTTTTCAGTGGAACTGCCCCAGAAAATGGGTAGCTAGATTGTGGGTAGAGTTCCAAAAGGACAGTTCACCATCATCTCAAAAGCAATTGGTTATGGACACGAAAGGTTGGCAAAGCACCTTACAGCCACGAGCTGTGACAGAATGAAAGATGGACACTGATGTTCCATGTTTGCCTCTCAATTTGCACTGTGTCAGTGCTGCATTAATTTTAAAATGAGCAGGCACCAGAAAGTTTGTGTGTTGGTTGTATTGAAAGCAACACGGGTTAGGCTTCAAGGTGATCCCGTTTCTTTGTTTCAGGGATCATCCAGTTTTGAGCTTTGATGCAGAGTTTGTGTTCTGAAGGTGTCTGCATGGTGCAATCCAGTTTCAGCTTTCAAAAAAATGGATATTTTCTTCTGCAAATGTTACGTGTAAATCTTACCATGTATTTGCCGAATTTTCTGCTTTTCTTTCTTATGTTATCTTTGATATGTTGTCTTTGAAGCTTACCTGTTCTTTTTATGCAATTGCCCATTGGTGTAGCTGCAACTAAAATAACAGAGTAGCTATACATACACAGAGTGCAGAAAAAGCAAACTACTGCATGCTTGCTTGTTATTTGCTACATTAATTCATCTGATTGGGTGGGGCATTAGTACAAAAATGACCTAGCTCCTTACCGATGTTTTCACAGGGACCAATGCCGATAATGCGTAACACAAATGAGAAAATGGTGAACAAAAACGACTTGCCGAATCGAAAAATAAACCGGGTAGCTGCGATCGGCTGTCTCGCTGCTCGTTGAATTAAAGTGAGCCACCACATCACCAAACGCTTCAGTCTAAAGAAACTTGCTAGGTTTTGACCAGAGGGAGTGCTTGTTCCAACCTTAAATAAAACACAGTCGCTTTTGTTCGCAGAAATGTTTCTCATCTCTCGCTTGCAGTGTAGCAAAACAGCTAACTTTCTGTTTCTGCTTGCCAAGTTTCGGTTTGGCGCAAGTTTAAGTTTCACTTTACTGCAATGTACCCTTGATCGAAACAATGTGAATGTGCGGAAACTAGTGGTTTGACGGGACATGACCATATGCGCCCTTTTGGACGGATTTCTTTGTTGTTGCTTCTCCTGTATGTCTTTTAGAGCAGACTGCTGTTGAGACTTTTGCAATATTTACATCCAGTAGCAGATGATAGTGGAGAAGAAAACTTTAATCCTGTGAATGCAAACGCTACCCTAAATTTCAGCGATAGTAGGAACCGCAGATGCTGGAGAATTTAGGATAACAAAGATGTGGAGCTGGATGAACACAGCAGGCCAAGCAGCATCAGAGGAGCAGGAAAGCTGATGTTTTGGGTTTGGACCCTTCTTCAGAAAAATAGAAAAAAACAGAAGAAGGGTCTGGGCCCGAAACGTCAGCCTTCCTGCTCCTCTGATGCTGCTTGGCCTGCTGTGTTCATCCAGCTCTACACCTTGTTATCCTAAATTTCAGCTCCTGATTTAATTCCCGTTTAAATTGCCTCCAGATCCAATTCCACACACCCCCTCCCTACCCCCCAACACACACACAAATGTCACGAGTACGAGGATGCTATACTCGCGCACGGATATCTGAGAGAACTTTAATGAGGTGGGAAAGAGAAGAGATCATCAGAATCAGTAAGCAGGGAAATGTACACGTTTGTCAGTCCCATATCTACACCAGATGAGCAGAGAAAGTGGAGAGGAAATTTGCGGCCAGCAGCAGTCAGCTTTCCCAATTTTTTTTTCAGATTTCAGCTGCTTTCCGGGGTGGGGGGTTAATGGGCCAAGATCCAGCCTAAGATATCTCTAAACACCACAGATACAAGATTTCAAGTTTAAGGTGATGAATCCGCACCTTCAAACTGCAATTTCATCATTTCTGTGAAAGTTACTTGAGCTCATTTTAATGAGGACTGAAATAACTATAATTGAATGAAAGGAAGTTTGATGGAAGGTAAAAACATGGATTAAAATGAAATAAATGTCTCATATTAATACTCTGATCTCAACTCATAAAATCTCCAAAATTCATACTCATGATATGCCAGTCAACCTGAAGATATTTGAATGAACAACAGAGTCAAAGAGTTATACAGCACAGAAACAGATCCTTTGGTCCAAATTGGCAATGCCAATCAGATATCCTAAACCAATCTAGCCCAATTTGCCAGCATTTGGCCTATATCCATCTAAATCCTTCCTATTCATATACCCATTCGGATGCCTTTTAAATGTTGTAATTGTACCCTCCTCTACCACTTCCTCTGGCAGCTTGTTCCATAGGCGCACCACCCTCTGCTTGAAAAAGTTGCCTTTTAGGTCCCTTTTAAATCTTTCCCCTCTCACTTTAAACCTACACCCTCTAGTTTTAGACTCTGGAAAAAAAGACCTTGGCTTTTCACCCTATCCATGCCCCTCATGATTTTATAAACATCTGTGAGTTCTCCTGTTAGTCTCCAACGTTCCATGGAAGAAAGCCCTAGGCTATTCAGCCTCTCCCTGTAGCTCAAACCTTCCAATCCTGGCAACATCCTAGTAAGTCTTTTCTGAACCCTTTCAAGTTTTACAACATCTTTCCTTTAGCAGGGAGACCAGATTTGAATGCAGTATTCTAAGAGTGGCCTCACCAATATCCTGTACAACTCCTATGCTAAATGCACTAACCAATTAAGGGCAGTGTGCCAAATGCGTTCTTCACCACCCTGACTACCTATGACTCCAATTTCAAGGAGCTGTGCATCTGCACCCCTCTGTCTCTTTGTTCGGCAATACCCCCAAGCCCCTACCGTTAACTGCCCTGGTTTGCCTTACCAAAATGGTACACCTTACATTTACCTATATTAAACTCCATCTGCCACTCCTTGGTCCATTGGCCCATCTGATCAAGGTCCCTTTGTAGTCTGGGATAACCTTCTTCACTGTTGACTATACCACTAATTTTGGTGTCATCCGCATACTTATTAACCATACCTCCTGTATTCACATCAAAATCATGACAAAAAGTACTGGACCCAGCACCAATCCTTGTGGCACACTGCTGGTCATAGGCCTCCAGTCTGAAAAAACCAACCCTCTACCACCAACCTCTGTCTCCTACCTTCAAGCCAACTTTATTTTTAATTGTCTAGCTCGCCCTGGATTCTATGTGATCTAACCTTGTCAACCAGCCTACCTTGCAGAACCTTGATGAACACCTTGCTGAAGTCCGTATAGACAACTTCCACCACTCTTCATCAATCTTCTTTGTCACCTCTTCAAAAAATTAAGTCAAGTTAGTGAGACACGATTTCCCATGCACAAAGCCTTATTGACTATCCCTAAAGAGTACTTGCCTTTCCAAATGCATGTAAATCCTGTCCCTCTTATTCTAGACCTTTGTAGTAGACAGCCAAAATGAAAGGATTATAGTGGATGAGAAAAACAGAGGAAGAAAGAAATTAATTGTTTGAGATTTAAGAGGTTGCTGATTCTAAAATATCCTAGTATATGGCAGTCAATTGCCCTTGTTCTCAAAGGCAGGATAAACAAAATAAATAATCCACTCCCAGCATGGTGTCAAATTTAGATCTTTCTGTATCTTTTAGGGACATAGTGGGGCTTCCTGTCTGATATCTTGATCTGCATCATGATTAATTGCAATTACATATGTAAATTTTATTCTGTAGAAGATATGTGGGACTGTCCTAGCTAGTTATACACATTTGTGTTCCTACACCATTGTTTTTCCTGAAATTTTTGAAATAAAGAAGTCAAATAAGTGAAGAATGATTTGAATTGATTGACATAGCTTTTTCTGTGCTTTGTGGGTGCATGAAGCTACTTATTCATAGAGGACTACAGTGACCAACTGTTAAATACATTAAAAATTTGTATCCACCAGAACCCCAATGCATTTTCTTTGGTCTTGGCTATTCAATCATGAAAGCAACAGATTTCTTTAGTAAGAGAGAGCTTGGTGCTATAAATAAGTGAAGTTGCAACAAAGGTCTTCCAAGTAAAGGAGCTTCAAAGACAAAGGCTGTAATGCAAGCCAAAATTGAGGTCATAAGTTTTACATTGTGGGTCCATTGAGGGAAGAAGAATGGAAATGTCAGGTAATCTCAACCACACTGTTTCCCATCCGGATTCATACTTTTCAGCTTTCCCATGGAGGAGCAACAGAAAGAGAGACATACAGATGGTATATCTGCTTCTATTAAATCTCCTTTTAGCCTATTCTAATGTCGGGAAAACTGCTTCAACATTTCAGTATTCTGGATAGCTATAATTCCATAGCCTCTGTAATCATTATAGGAAATCTCTTCGGTTTTCACTCCAAAGCCTTCACTTCCTTCCTAAAGTGTGGGATCCAGAATGGAGCACAACTTGGGCTAAAATAGTAATTTATAAAGGATTCGCACAACTTCTTAGCTTTGTATTCTGGGCCTCTATTTATAAAGCCCAAATCCCATTTATTTCATTGACTGCTTTGTTAAACTATCTTGCCACCTTTAAAAGTTTGTGCACATAAACTGTATGTCTGCCTTTTCTTGCACCCTCTTTAACATTGTACCATTTAGTATATATTGTCTCACCTCATTCTTCTGACCAAAACATATATACAACCTCATACTTCTGAGCTCAATTTCAGTTGCCATGTATTGCCCATTCAACCAGTCTATGTATCTTTTAATAACAATTATCCTCACTGTTTTCTTTTACATTTGGTAATGTTATAATGTCCTACAAGTCCAAGTCATTATTGCATATCAAAAAAATTGTGGGCCTGCTGCTAAACCTTGTGGAACTCTCCCTTTATATCTGTTCCATCTGAAAGATAACCATGTACCCACAAGCCCCTAGCCAATTTTGTACTCATGCTGCTACATTCTCCTTTATCCTTAGGCTTCACTTTTGCTTTCAAGTCCAACATCTAACACTCTATCAACTGTCATTTGAAAGTTTTAGATATGAATAATTTTTCTACATTATCACTTTTATTCATCAGCACTTGTCATAACTTCATTGAAACATATAAATTTATACATTTATGATTGTTGTACCATCTTTTTTATAAAGGTGCATTCCATATCCTAACAAGTAACTGTGTGAAAAAGTTTCTTTCTCACATCACTCTTGTTTATTTTGCCCTTTCATGCCTGTTCCTTTTCTGAGGGGGAATAGTTTTTTCATATCTACACTATACAACCCATTCATGATTTTGAAAACCTCTATCTCCTCTCAGCTTTCTTCTTTCCAAGGAGAACAGTCCAAACTTAATCAATCTATTATTTCTACTTACATTTCTGCTATGATATCACAACTTTTCAACTCCTGGTCTCCTTATTGCTGAAAAAAAAATGAAGAAGAAGAAAACAGTTTTTCCTTCTCCTTCTCACCAAATTCTATTCTCAGCCGACTTGCAAGGATCTCACTCCATACCAAAGCACTCTATGTCAGAGTACTTAACCTCTCTACATGAAGAGCAACCTGGCAGAAGAATGCAAGTTCTGTGTGTAGCTGGGTTCCAAATTGAAGATCTGTAGGATTAAAGTAGTGTAAGAGGTGGTCTGAAAAAGTCATGATGATGTGGTGAGGTAGTTTGGCAATGCCCACTTACATGAATGAAAGGTGGAAAATGACAGTATGCATGGGCATGAAGGTGCACTTTTGAATATAGAGTGGTTTGACGGCCTGGAGAAGTAAACAGCAAATTAACCATTCTGACGTTTAGGTCAGGAATTGCCACAATCTAGTTTTTTGAGCAAAGAGAGGAGATCGGGAGCTGCATGGAAATGGGGTGAATTTAGTTAATCCTGAGATGTAAATGCATGGAAATAATGTAGTCTTTGCTCACTAGCATGCTTCAAAACCTCACGAGAAAATCTGCAATTTTTCCTCAATTTTAAGAAGCTAATTTGTTCCATTTTGCTGTAGTTTTCTAACTTTCTTGTCATTGTCCACTTGGTTTGAGGGAGTTCCAAATCAATTTACATGACATCATCATTTTGACTGAAGTTTAAAGCTGTCACCAATGATAATCCCTTCAGAAGTATTATCTCATTCAACAAGGAGCATGTCACTTCAAGGAGCATGCAAGCTGAGAGGTGAAGACCACTCCTGTGCCTCGCCCATGTAATCGCAACAACTTCCTCTACCAGAAATGCAGGAAAGTCTCCACACAAATGAAATGCAATTGACCAGACATGGGTTGTCTTGACACACTCTTCTGCTAAAGTGAAAGGACACCATCAAGTACCTGTCAACCTTATTAGGCACACTGTGGCAACGTACAAATGTAGGGTCTGGGAAAAAAAAATACATCCCAAACCCAAAATGTTTCCTAATTTCAAAATATTGTGATATCAAAACAAAAATCTTCCCTATATCAACATGTCCAAGTCATTAATACATATCAAAAATAATAGTGGACCTACTGCTAAATCTTATGGAGCTGTCTCTGTGTATCCTTCCAATCTGAAAAATAGCTTATGGCGCACTTACTAAGTCCTGAATAAAAAAATCACCATCAATCCTTTTGAATGCTATCTCATGCTCAAGTGAGAAGAAAACAATCCATAGACCAGCCATCGAGAAAAGGTGAACAAGGTCCCAGACCTAAGTGGATTATGCATTCCCTGACGGTGTAGGACTAGTTACGTGGATCGTGTGGTTCAGTATGGTGCCAACGTGACACAACAGAGCCATCGCAAAGATTCAATAATCTCTGCTGAGGAGGAAGATTGGACACCAGCTTTTCCAAACGCAGAGACGCTATCTCATAGGCAACAGGAAAATGACGGCTCTGCACCACAAGATGGGAATCTCTCTGGTTGTTAAATATTCCTGCAGGAACCGTAGGTAGTACTTCCCCAGAGTGTCCCAGAATGCCTTATAGAATTCCACAGTCAACCTGCCCAGCTGAGAAGATGTGTCCCTTCAGAGCTGGTTGAGGGCCCCAGTTGGCTGTGCCAAGCTAAGCACGCATTGAGCTTTTTGACAGCCCACAGACTGACCTGCGACAGGTCCTCCAGCAAAACTCTGCAAGCAACCTCACTGGAGAGAATAGAGCGCTATAATATGTTCCATTCTGAGCGCTATAATATGTTCCATTCTAAGCGCTGAATCTCTCTGGGTCCTAGAGAAGGGATAAGTTGTTGACCACCAGTGTAAAGAGCTGCTTACGGAGCCTTTTTTCCAGTGAGTAGGAATCCATGTCCTAGAGGAATTGAATTTGCAAACTCATATACACAGCTCAGGATCCAAAGAGTTGAAGGTTTCTCAACACAGACTTCCCTTTGTACTATTTCAGCAGGACTAGGTCCACAATGGCTTGACCAAGACATTATATTTACTGAGATAGTAGGAACTGCAGATGCTGGAGAATCTGAGATAACAAGGTGTAGAGCTATATTTACTTACTGTTTGTGGGACATGGACATCCTCTGGCCAGCATTTATTGCCCGTTCCTAATTGCCTTTGAGAAGGTGGTGGCGAGCTGCCTTCTTGAAGGGCTGCAGTGTCTGTGCTGTAAGTAGACCCAGAATGCTATTAGGGAGGGAGTTCCAGGATTTTGACCCAGCAACAGTGAAGGAATAGTGATATATTTCCAAGTCAGGATGATTAGGGGCTTGGAAGGGAATTTGAAGGTGGTGGTGTTCTCATGAATTTGCTGCCCTTGAGCTTCTAGGTGGAAGTGGTTGTGGGTTTGGAAGGTTCTCTCGAAGGATCTTTGGCAAATTCCTGCAGTGCATCTTGTAGATGATACACACTGCTGCTACTGAGTGTCAGTGGCAGAGGGAGTGGATGCAAGTGCCAATCAAGCAGATTGCTTTGTCCCAGATAGTGACAAGCTTCTTGAGTGTTGTTGGAGCTACACACATCCAGGTAAATGAGGAGTATTCCAACACACTCCTGACTTGTGCCTTGTAGATGGCAGACAGGCTTTGGGGAGTCAGGAGGTGAGTTACTCACCATAGCATTTCTAGCCTCTCACCTGCTATGTAGCTGCTGTATTTATGTGGCAAGGCCAGTTGAATTTCTGGTCAATGGTAACTCCCAGAATGTTGAAAGTTGGGGATTCAGTGTCGGCAAAGCCATTGAATATCAATGGGGGCTTTTCAGTATCTGAGGAGTCACAAATGGTGCTGAACATTGTGCAAACATCAGTGAACATCGCCACTTCTGACCTTACTACAGAGGGAACTTCATTGATGAAGCAGCTAAAGATCGTTGAGCCTCAGTCATGACCCTGAGGAACTCCTGCAGAGGTGTCCTGGAGCTGAGATGACTGACCTCCAACAACTTTGACCATCTTCATATGTGTCAGGTGACTCCAACCACGGTTATTTTGTTTCTGTTTCATTTCTCAGTTTGTGCTGGAGATTTACGGGAACTTGAAGTTGTTTGTTTGTGAAGATAATGGCTTTAACATCCTGCTTCACAATGTTATGCTTCCTGTAAGTGATAACTTTGTTGACTCATTTCAGGGATGAAAACAAATTACTGTGGTGTGTGCATTTCCTTTCTCATTTTCCACTCTGCATCCTCCTCTTTCAAAGGTTGCAACCTCAAAATGCAGCAGTATTTGAGATATCATTTATATTCAGCATTTTGAGATATGGTAAGATACGGGATGGCCCATTTGGGTCACTGAAAACTGGGAGAATGAAAATGAAATCACAAACTAATCACAGCAAGAGATGGGGTGAAGGTTGTTCTCAATGCATTCCATTTAGGTATATAAAAACAGGTGAACTGCCCTTTCTGGATGGGCCTGAGAACAACCACCACCTGAAATTCCCTTTCAGGTCACACACCATCTTGACTGGGACATAGGTCATTGTTTCTTCATCAACTCTGGATTGAAGTTCTGTAGCATTTTCCCAAACAGCTCTATGGGATTACCTACACCACAGAAAGTGTTCAACAGAGAAGCTCCCCAGGGCCTTTTAGTTGACGGCTGAGCAACAAATCCAGAGTGAGGTGTGTTTCTGGAAGTTTGGAACACCATGGATATTTGGTGCTTTTTTGGTTTCAGTTCAAATATTGTAAGGTCTTTTTTGTAGTTTATATGTTTGTAAAACTATAAATTCAGCTTCAACTGAGCAGAGAGAGGGAGTGAGCAACAGGATAAACCAAGGCTAGGATTGGGAGATAGTGAGTCTAATTCATAAGAGAGGAGGAATATACTGATCAGGGAATCTATTAGAGCATGGCATCGTAGAATCCCGAGTGGGGGAGCAGGCCATTTGTCCCATTGAGTCCACACTCACACTTTGAAGAGCATCTTACCCAAACCCACTCCATCCCTGTAACCCTGCATTTCCCATGTCTAATCCACCTAGCCTACACATCCCAGGGTACTATGGACAATTTAGCATGGCCAAGCCACCTAACCAGTGCATCATTGAACCGTGGGAGGAAACTGGAGCACCTGAAGGAAACCCACATAGACATGGCACTTGGGGGCAAATGGGATCAAAGGTTCAAGGGAGAAAGCAGGATTAAGCTATTGAGTTGGACGATCACCCATGATCATGATGAATGGCGGAGCAAGCTCAAAGGGCCAAATGGCCTCCTCCTGCTCCTATCTTCTATGTGACGGCGAGAATGTGCAGACTCTACACAGACAAGGCTAGAATCGAACCTAAGTCTCTGGCTCTATGAGGCAGCAGTGCTAACCACTGAGCCACCATGCGGCCCCAAGAACAGTAAGGAGAGAGGACATCTTCGAAGGCTCCTCGAGTGAAGCTATATTGATAGAAGCTAAAATCCAAACAGGAGCAATCACATTGCTGGAAGTGTACCAAAGGCCCCCATACAGTCTGAGAGAAATGGAAGAGCAGGTATGTAGGCAAGTTTTAGAAATGTGTAGAAGTAATAGGTTAGTGATAGTAGGGGATTTTGATTTCCCCAACATTAATTGGGATAGTCATAGTGAGAAAGGTTTAGAAGGAGCAGAATTCTTAAAATGTATTCAAGAGAGCTTTCTAAACAAATATAGAAAGGCCCTACAAGAACGGGGGCAGACAAGGACTTAATTTTAGGGAATGAAACTGGACAAGTTGAAGCATCAGTGGGGGAGCGTTTTGCAAACCGTGATCATTACTCTATTAGATTCAAGATTGTTCTGGAAAAGGACAAGGATCGGCATGTAGTCAAAATTCTAGGCTGGGGGAAGACTGATTTTAATAAGATTAGATATGATTTGGCTAGAGTGAACTGAGAGCAGATACTTTTAGGTAAATCTGTGTCAGAGCAGTGGGAGGCATTCAAGAAGGAAATTTAAAGAGTACAGTACTAGCAAGTTCCAATAAAACCAAAGGGTGTGACCAGTAAGTCCTGTGAACCTTGGATATCAGGGGATATACAGGATTGGATAAAAAGAAAGATGAAAGCTTATGGTAGATACCAAGGAGTCAAAAGAGCAGAAGCCCTAGATGTGTACAGAACATGAAAAGGAAAACTTAAAGGAAATTAGGAGAGCAAAAAGGGGGCATGAAAGAATAATGGCAGGTAATATAAAGGGAAACCATAAGTTATTTTACAAGTACATTTAGTATAAAAGGGTAACTAGTGAATGAGTAGGGTCCATTAAGGTTTCCTTGTACTTTTTTGAAAAGAAAAGAATAATATTTAATGTGCTTAACACTCAATGTAAATAAAACTAATGGAGTCATGGAGTCATAGAGGTCTACAGCACACCGAAAGGCCATTTGGCCCATCGAGTTAAGCTGGTCAAAGATACGCAATTAACTATTCTAATCCCATTTTTCAGCGCTTGGCCCATAGCCTTATATGTCTTGGCATCACAAATGTACATCTAAATACCTCTAAAATAGTTTGAGGGTTTTTGCCTCTGCCAAATTTACAGGGAGTGAAAAAAAAGTCCTCATATCCCCTTTAAACCTCCTATCTTAAATCTGAGCCCTCTGGCCAAAGATCCCTCCACTAAGAGGAAATGTTTCTGTGAAGTCCTGGAGGACTAAAGCGGTCTGAAAGCAAGCATGATAACGTGGTGAGACTAGTGGCTTGATGAGGCCAATTTGCATGGATGGAGGGTGGAGAAGAATGTTATGCATAAAACTGCAGGGACATAGTGGGGGAGACAGAAGTCTTCAGACAGTGTCTGAAGTCCAGCAGAAACATGTGGTGAGCTGTTGCCACCAGTAACTGCTCTGACTTTCATGTTGGGGATTGGTACGCTCTAATTTCTTGGGAGAGAAGAGAATTAGGAGTTGCATAGAACTGAGACAAGTTGAGCTAACAATAAAATGTAAATGCATGGAAATAAGGTAGTCACCACTCATTAGTGAGGTTGGTGAGAATCTGATTTTTCCATTTGTTGCTGTAATTTTTCATCCTTTTCCCTATTGCCCATGCAATTGAAAGGTGAGAAAAATTCCACCACATAAAAATCTATGCACACTAGACCATGTAAGTTTCTGAATCTCTGCCAAAAAAGATTTTTAAAAAGTTACCTCCAACCCGGTAATCAAAAAGATTGCTTCTTGAAGTGCCTTTGTACTCCCTGGGGTGAAGTCATTCAATGACGCCTGATGAGGTCGTTCAACATGATGTATTGATGTGCTCATCTGTCAGTAGCTGAATATACTGTATGGTGCTAAAGCAATGCCATGTGCACTCATTTTCACATCTTCCCAAGAGTATGAAGAAGCCATAGTCTTTCTGAACCATTCAAGCTTCCTCTTTTAGGGATGTAGTTGGTACCTCAAGCAACAGCTCACAGGTATTAATAGGGATAATCGCTTTTGTGTAAACTTGCCATTGAAAATGGATAATTTTGTACATTTTTTCTTAGTGAGAAGGTAGCGCAATGATATGTTGCACTTGAGGAAAAGGTAAGGGACACTCTTAGGGTAGTTAGAAACCATAGGTAAGGGTCATTTGTGGATGTTCTTTGCCCAAGAAGATTGTGCTTGAGTTGCATTGGGTCATAAAGTCAACAAGAACAACTTAACCCTTGTGCACCACAGGGTCCGCAAGGATGGCACACTTTTCTGTGTATGAAAATACAGAGCTTACACCTTGAAATGCTTGTTCTGCTTGCAAATCAACAAATTAGTGACCTGCAAAAGATTTTTATGTTCTGAGGACATGACATAATATTTGCAAAATCATCCATTTCCACGATGGTGTAACTGGTTGCTGCATGCACCTATAGCTTTGCAAAGACATTTCCCTGGATTGCCTACCCTATGTCCAGAAGAAACAGTGCGTAGCTTTGTGAAAGCTGTGATTGCAGACAGAAGGTATATGGTGGGCTTCCTAAATTGTGTGGCCCTCAAATAGACTGTAGAACATCTTACAGCTGGCCAGGCTTTTACAATGTAAGGGAATGGTAACACTAACTGTCTAGAAAGGGTGTCTGGCGGTGGATGGTGGATGAGGAGAAAAGTTCCCCACATAGTATAGTTCTTTTCTGTAAAGATCAACTTGAAAAGACCAGCCATGATAGTATTGAATGGTAGACAGGCTTAAGTGAGTGAATTGTCTACTCCTGCTCCTAATTCTGATGTTTTCATGTGCGCTGTATGCTAAAAATATTGTACATGTGCAATAAATGTTGCAAAAAAGAGGACTTTGACACTCATATTTCGACACCTAAATGTGCATAACGACAAGTATACTGTTGTTGCATCTTGTGTAATTTTCAATTCGAAATGTTTAGTTGTGTACAACCTTTCCAGATTTTTTGGCACAATGCATTTTAAAAGGAATAAAGCAGCTCTCCACTTAATTGTCGCATGATATTGTCCACACAAGGTTGTTTTATGGGAAAACGTAAATGAGGAATAATAACATGCATCCACCAAGCTTACAGGTATAATTCCGTTAGCAGGCAAATGTTTGTTCCAGCAAATGAATGATTTCAGAGATATTGCGGCTGACGATCACCTTGTCACCATTGCAATTTTCCCTTAATTTACTGTCACTCTAGCTTGCTGTGCTATTCATTTTTTTTATCATTTCTCTCACCCAGGCCTGCAGCCTGTCCTCAGCTGCCATTGTTAAGCTGGATTCTGAACAGCAGCTGGAATAAGATGGACAACTCTGTGATTGTATGGTTAAATCTGACATGGAAACAACCCAACAAATTTGGATGTGCACTCGCTGCCAAACTACAAACAGGTTAGCCAGCTGTTGCCATTGCAAAATTGAGCCAAAGTATAATATGCAGTGCTGAGAAAAATGCTGACTTTTTCATTTTTGTTATTAAAATGTGGTTGACTGAGACAATACTCAGGCACAATCAAACAGAAAACTACATCTTGAAGCCCAGGAAATCAAGTAAGCTCAAAATTTGGGGTTTTCACATCAAATGCATATTTATTAAATTCACAATCATAGATCAGAATAATTGCATTCCAACTTTACACCAGTGGGAAGATAAAAGTTATCTCTGCCATCTCTTCTGATTTCAGATATGCTGCAGCCATCTACTGTTTGTAATTTGCGTTGAGGAATGTCTACGTTAGCAATCTTCAGTGCCTCCATCGGCTTGTGCACAAATGAGGACTGACCAGGCGATGTCCAAATAAAGCTTCCCAGGTCACAGGTTACTGTTGATAAGGGCTCCTGCCTGGAGCTCATCTGCTCTGCCCACTGTTACTTTATTTTCATCATTCACTGTTTTTTTTTCTTACTTTAATCTACTTGCCTCCTGTGGAGAGATCAAGCCATTGTGAGGGACAGTGAGAGAGCACAGGGGAAAGCGAGAAAGCAAGCCCAATGAGGAAGAAAGTGAGCCCAGCATGGGGGAGATCGAGCTCATTGTGGCAGCAATAAAGATATCCTAGCATCAGCTGCGAGAGCAGGCAACTCAAGGTCTCCTGGCCTCTGTCGTGGTGAGTGTTGGGAGATCGAGCCCAACACAGAGATTGAACACTTGTAGGAGTGTGAGCCCGGCATGGCTAAGCTTTTAGGAAAGATGGCAATGTTATACTTTTAACTATACGTCCTTATTTTTCTACTTTGCACCTGAGTACCTTTGTACCTAAGATGATACTGGGAATGGTGACATTGTCCACTTTTCACTATACTCAAGTACACATAACAATAAAAATCTGATTCTAATTCTAAATCACAAACCTTGACAGCTGAAGTTTCTCGGTATTTCAGACATAAATTTATGTCTTCTATGAATTTTTGGTTCTTCCAGTAGCTTCAGATAAAAACTGGCTATTCTGTTTAGAGGAGGGTAGACAGTGGTTTACTTTCCTACCAGTTCAATTGAATTTTCTTTACGGGTCTTCGAAATATTTCTGTGGGAGCTTTTATCGGGAGGGCAACAGAGCTTCAGTTTAATACCTTGTCTGAAGTATGTCTCCTCCAACAGTATATCTGTCTCCAAGTTCTGCACTGGACTGTCAGCCTGGATTTTTGCCGTCAAATCTCTGCAATGGGCTTGGAAGCGACATCTTCTGATTTAGGAGATGAGTGCCACCAATTAATTGAGCCATTGCTGATGCAAAAGGAGTGAAAAACCTCACAGGAAAAGTAGATCAACTGTAGTTAATAATAAAATAATAATAATATTGATAATAATAAAAGTTAAAGATAGTATTAGACAAAAGGAGGTATGTATGCTTTTAAATGGAATAGTAAGCTTGAGGGCTGAATATGATTTTAGGATTTGGAAAAAGGTGACCAAGAAATTGATAAAAATAAAGTATGCAAGTGAACGAGTAAGAGACAAGTTGCTTATGGCATGTACAGAGGAACAGTCTTGGTTTAAGCTGAGGAATGAAAAACAGTCCCTGTAAATGATTGTTGCGTAAGACCTTCATCTTAAACTACCTTTACAGGCAACTTATGGTCATTCATTTTCCCCTCTGTATAATTCCTGAAAGCCATAACTGTAGGCAAATAGTCTAACCAGAATCCTTGACGTCAGAACCAAAGTCATCACCATATGCAGCTCCATTCCATATCAACTTTGCCAACTTTAAACAGCGCAAGAAAACTCTGTTTCCACAAACTCAGAGATCGTTAGAGTTCGTTGCACAACTAAACAGAGGATAGTGATGATCCCTTTAAATAACTTGCTCAGGGGGAATCAGAGGAACGCTAACCAGCTGTTGAAAGCACAGTTAGTTGGATATGTTTAAGAGAAGATGTTAGTTAAAGGAATGATGTTCAAAATGGTGGCAAGGTTATCAATTCAGCATTACACACTGACCATCTACTTCCATTGTGCATTTCTTGCAGCACTCTCTAACGGCTCTTTCTTGAGCCCCCACTAACATGGTGTCTAAGTGCAACATGTGGAAGGGTGTGTGCATATAGCGCAATTGCCATTTTGTTGCCAATAATCAAAACTATAGATGCATTAAACTTGAATTTTGTAGTCATTTAGTCTTATTACAATTATGTTGGGCTTTACTAGGACCAAATCTGTCTGCAGTTGAGGTGTCTTCACCTAGCAGGATTGAAGAAGTTACTGTTAATTAAATTTGATCTCAAAGAATCAAAACTATACTTTGTATGTTATTGTACCACATTAATTTATTTGATTATAAACAGACATTTTATAGTGAAACAGCAAGTATGATTTATAATGTAAAGTTACCTTTATTTGGTTTGAAGATTCCATTTCCTTCATACAGCTTTTGATTTAACATAAATGACTGAGGAAAATCTCTCCTCCTTTTAAATGCCAATCACTCACATTCCCGCATGCTTTGAAATGTAAGGCTCAACATGCATACTTCAAGCTATGACAATTCAAATCATCATCCCAGGCAAGCATAATCAAACATTTCACCACACAAGCTCGCTCAGATTTCATCAACATTACATGTAAACAGCACATTGAGTTATGTTATTGGGAACATCATCGGTAATACATCTAGTGAGAACCTCTTTGTTTCCAGACTGGTATTGAATTTTGCTTTGGTGCCATCTCTTTTGCACAAAGACCATACCATGACTCTTGTCTGGTTGCCTGGCAAATAACTGTTGGCTCAAGGCAGACAAAGCAAAATTCAACACGGCACCTAGTGCATCTAATATTTTTACACCCAACTTGGCTGTGCTCCAGCAGCTTGCCACAAGTAGGGCAGGCCCGAATAGAAGGGCAATTTTTCACGACTGTGTCTGGGAGGTCAATTAATGGGCAGTTGCGTAGTGTATCCAATTCTATGTTGGTGCATCCATCATTGTGACATCGGTCAGAACGTGGCCCGGGTCCTTTCCATGGTTTCAAGCATTGCCAGCAGAATTCGAAAATACTCCCTTTCTCAGCAGTACAGATAATGCAGTTTACATTTAGGTTAGTCAGGTCTTCGCGTTCAACAAATGTGCCGCATCCCGGACACTAGTAGGAAGAAATAAAGCCAAGTATAGTGAGATAAATATGTACATGTTGATAACCCAGATTGCGACCGTGATAGGTGAAACCCTAGAAGTTGCTGTTGTTTCAGTTGTCCATGATGATGAGTGCTAACAGTTTCACCATTATTTCTAGGGTAAAATCAGGACCCTAATTCCACTCCCCACAACACCTCAAGATTGTTACACTCCTACAATGAAGAAAAAGGAAGTGGAAGAAGATGAGTCAATTCTGTATTTAAACCTTCATAAGCACAGTTCTCTGCCAGCCTAATTTATAAACAATTCCACGCTTCCACCTAGCTTATTCTTTTTCTGTCTATTAAACTTAACACATTCAATAATTAAATTCCAGTAACTGTTGAGATGCAAGTTGAAAACTCATGACACCAAAATTGGTGGCCAGTGGTCTTCTATGTTATATAAGAAGGTTATCTAAGATTAGGAAGGGATCTTGATCAGTTGGGCCAATGGCCCAAAGAGTGGCAAGGAGTTTAATTTGGATAAATGTGAGGGGTTGCATTTTGATAAAACAAACAAGAGCAGGACTTATACAGTTAACGGTAGGGCCTTGGGAATTGCTGTTGAACAGAAGAATTAGGGGTTCAGGTACATAGTTATTTGAAAGTTGTATCACAGGTAGACAGGGTGGTTAAGAAGACATTTGGCATGTTTGCTTTCATTGTTCAGACCATTGAGTATAGGAGTTGGATATCATTTGCAGTTGTACAGGACATTGGTGAGGCCATTTTTGGAGTACTATGTACAGCTCTGGTTGCTCTGCTATAGGAACAATATTATTAAATTGGAGAGGGTGCAGAAACAACATATAAGCATGTTATCAGGACTGCAGAGTTTGAGTTATAAGGACAGGCTGGATAGGCTGGGACTTCTTCCTCTGGAGCACAAGGGGTTGAGGGTTGACCTTAGAGGTTTATAAAATCATGAAGGGCAGAGATAAGGTGAATAGCAAATGTCTTTTCCCTAGGGTAGGGGAGTTCAAAACTAGAGGGCATATTTTCAAGGTGAGAGGAGAAAGATTTAGAGGAGACCCGAGAGGCGACTTTTCACACAAAGGGTGGTTCATATGTGGAATGAACTGCCAGAGGAAGTGATAGATTTAGGTACAGTTACAATATTTAAAAGACATTTGGACAGGTACATGAATAGGAGAGATTTAGAGGAATGTGGGAAACGCAGGTAAATGGGACTAGTTTAGTTTGGGATCATAGATCATAGAATCCCTACAGTGTGGAAAAAGGCCCTTTGGCCCAACAAGTCCACACCAAACCTTACAGCATCCTAGCCAGACCCATCCCCCTATCACTCACCTAATCTACACATCCCTGAACACTACAGGCAATTTAGCATGGCCAATCAACCTAACCTGCACATCCTTGGACTGTGGGAGGAAACTGGAGCACCTGGAGGAAACCGGAGCACCCAGAGGAAACCCACGCAGACACGGGGAGAATGTGCAAACTCCACACAGACAGTTGCCCGAGGCTGGAATCGAACCGAGTCCCTGGTGCTGTGAGGCAGCGGTGCTAACCACTGTGCCACCGTGCCGCCCCCCTGAGTTGGACCACAGGGTCTGTTTCTGTGCTGTATGACTCTAAGGAAAAAAAAGAATTATGAGAAGAAGCTAGCTAGGAATGTAAAACTGGACAGCAAGATCTTCTATAGGTATCTGCAAAGTAAAAGAATAAGCAAAGTGATAATTGGATCTCTAGAGCATGAGAATGGGGAGTTAAGAGTAGATAATAAGGAATTGAAGGATGAAATAACAAATATTTTGGTCCTGTTTTCACCACAGACAATAGTAAAAGAACATGCCAGTAATAGCTGTAAATCAGGAGGTGAAAGGGAGAGGGGAACATAATGACATTACAACCATGAGGAAAGCTTTATTAAGCAAACTGATGGAGCTTTGGACTGACAAGTTTCTGGCTCCAGACAAACTTCATCCTAGGGTCATAAAAGAGGTGGCTAATGAGCAAGTAAATGCATTGGTGATAGTTTTCCAAACATCCTTACATTCAAGAAAGGTTCCATTGGACTGGGAAGTAACCACTCTATTCATGAAGAGAGGTGAGCACAAAATAGGAAACTACAGGCAAGTTCACTTGATGTCTGGTGTGGGCAAGTTATAAGAATTAATGACTAAAGTGATTACAACTGCATACTTAGAAAAGTTCAAGGTAACTGTGCAGGGTCAACATGGTTTTGTTAAAGGGAAATCGTGTTTAACCAATTTATTGGAGTTCTTTGAAGGAATAATCTGTGCTATGGATTAAGGGGAGCCTGCAAACATATTCTACTCAGATTTCCAGAAGGCATTTGACAAGTTGCCACATCAAAGGCTATTGTGTAAAATGGAAGCTCATGGAGTAAGGGATAATATAATAGCATTAATGGAAGATTTGCCAGGTGACAGAAAATAGAGAACATGTGTAAACTGGTGATGTGTGTAGAAATCTGTGCTGGGGCTTCAACTTTATACAGTTCACTTCAATGACTTAAATCTTAAACACTTAAATATGTCTATGTGTAATGTGACAGTTATCTTGCATTGTTACTTCTGTTGTGAACTTACTGATTTGTATTCGCAGTGCTCAGCTGCAGCCAACACAGCAACAGTTTCTTCAAAGTATCGTTGCTCCTCTGTGGTCAGAACTGCCAGTTTGCGAACTTCATCATAGGGCCATTCTTGTCCACATTTCTCAGTAGTTCCCTCCTTTAGTGCTGGGCAGAAAAATTTATACTGACCCTATGGTTCCAAAATTAAATGAAAATGAAGACTTCAAACTTAATTGAGTGATCGTCGTGTGTGTGGCAGAGAGGACTATATCACTCAGTTACAACTCCCTAACTGAGTTCCAACTTACTCAAATGGATTCAATATGGTAAAACAGATAAATAAACTGCAGTTTTTTATTTTTAATTGTTAAAAGTAGATCTAAAGATTACGACACTAATAAAATGCCATATTTGAAATAATTGTGAGAACCAGAATAACTTCATACAGCACAGTGTGAAGTGATTTATTTTGATGAACCATAAATACAGGTCTTGTTAACAAGGCCCATGTGTTCAGAATATCATTTTTAACAAGGGTTATACACTCCAGGCTACTCGAAACCTGTCCTATTTTCTGGGAAGAATGTCGCCTGGTATCCTTTGAGATATTCACTACAGCATATTTTATTGTACTGGAGATTAGGGAAAAGAATGATTCAATTGTCTTGATAAAATTCAAATTTGAAACCTATAAAATACACCACTGCAGGTAGAGTAAAAATTGTTACATTTTTGCATATTTATATAGTTCCTTTAAATTCAGCAGGCTCAGTTTAAAAGTTAAAAATGCTGACCTGATCTAGAAGGCTTCGACACCAACTAGTGAGTGTGTTTGGATCAACTGCATGTTTGCAGGACATTTCTGCTCGCAAAATATTCGGATCATCATCTCCTGAAATGGCGAGAAACACAGTCACTTTTGAAAGAGTGCTATTTGGGAATCAGCAAATGTTAACTACTGGTAGCAGAAGCGCACGTTTAAACAGCATTTGACCCAAAGACTCCTATTTGATGAAAATCTTAACATGATGATGGATATAAACAATAAAACATAAGATGGAATGGTCTGCTGAATTTTATTTGTGTTAATGCTCGTCCCTACTTTAAAATGGTATCCAATCTTTTAAAATGCCCGCCCATATTCTAAAAGAAAATATGCAATTAAAAACATGTCTTTTTCCAATTTTCCTGATTGTAATTTCTAAAATATACAAGCTACCCAGGCAGACCTTCAAGTAGGAGAGATGATTGTTGCCAACCTTCCAAGATTGTCCTACAAAGAATTAAAGATTAATCCCCTGAGCATTAGGAGATAGTAAGAAGCTGCAGATCCTGATGAAGGGTGTAAAGCCGAAACGTTGACTTTCCTGCTCCTCTGATGCTGCCTGACCTGTTGTGTTCCTCCAGCTTCACACTGTATTTCCCCTGAGCATTGCTGTGAACAAGCCAGAGTAAATTAAAGGACATTGAAGAAATGTTTCTTTCCTCACTTCTTTGAACACTTTCGCTTATTGGTTATTATAATATTAAAGATTGGATAATAGTATTTGCCTGGCTCAATCAAGGTCTTGTGGCGATGCAAAATACAGACCATTAACTTTAAATCTCTTTAAAATTAAATTAATTTTTAAAAATAAAACTTTGGACTTTAGTTTGAGACGAAATAATTATATTAAGCTGCAACAACTTAAATAGCTCTAAAATTACTGGACCTGAAAGTTGCTGAGCTCAACAGGAATTTATAAAGTTGTGTCTAAGTAACCAGGCAAAGCAACTATTGTCCCATTTAAGTTTCCACATCTGACCACCACTTTGAAACTGAAAACATGATCCAAGGGATAATGATCTAGACATTAAAATTCATTAACTGAAATATATGTCTCACACAGATCTTCAAATTCCTACGAGGAAGAGACATCTGCATTACAGGTATAGCTGAAACAACAATCATCCTCCAGTTTCTTTTTTTTATATCATCCTTTTCAGACATGTTGTAACACACTTCGAGAGCAGGTGGGTTTTAAACTTGGGTCTCCTGGTGCAGAAGTAGGCACATTACCACTGCACGACAACAGCCCCCAAATCTTGTTATGCAATGAGGTAGATTGAAATCTTCCCTACCTCGCCACCCATATATATTAAAGGATATTTGGGGAACTCTGACAATGATCACCAAAATTTGATTGGATGGCTAATTTATGATTAAAAGTGATGACAACTGCATTGATTCAATTCCTGCATTGGCTGTGTTTACTGAGAAGGACTCTCCTTCTCAATCTGTCTCCTCACTTGAGGTGTTATAACTCTAGGGTTAAATCACTACCAGCTGTTTCACCTTAATGAGACAGTGGGAAAATGGCAACTTTACTTTCTTTTCTCAATAGATATCTGGGAACGTGAAACTGAATGCACCACGATTGTACTGCCAAAGTAAATATGCTTCAAATTTGATCAATTGTACACAAGACAAAGTATTGAAGTGTTCAATTCATATTTCATAACTATACTTCAGTATAGCAGTAATGTCAGTTTACTTGCACTTATATCAGCTCATAATCAGAGGAAGTCACACCGCCCTGATCTGAAAGGACACGATCTTCTCAAAGAAAAATCAAAAGATTTTTAGAGACCTTGAAAAAGTCATTTATCATGCTAGTCCAAAACCATGAATTAGCAAATAAAAATTCCAACACTAAATTCTGTTGCTGGTTCAAAACATAATCATGCATGTAACAGAATGTATATATTTTAACTTACCTGTGATCTCATCCTTCCTTTTCACAAATTTCAGTGTACGATCATCTGGATCGTAGCGTTTTTCTGTTTGTTGTTGTTCTGTTGACATCTCACAGCTGCAAAGTGTGATCTTTGAGTGGAAACACTGAATATAAACTTGATTGGAAAGTCCCCTCCACCAGTATCTGCCGGAAGATAACATTTGCTGCTAATTAAATGATATTGCACAACACAGGTCTTGCCATATTTTGAAAATGATAACCCCACCTCAATATAAGTCACATACCATTTCTTTGTATACAATGTTACCATGTATTAAATAGCAGCGGATTAGAAGTAACAAATTATTTTTAGCATAACAGCTTTTGCAGACAATGCTGAACACATAAGTTCAGGAAATACTTCTTGATATTTGACATTGGGGTGCTGACAACACTGCTGAAATGTGTTTATTATACATCACTAGTTACATTAAAAAGTTGGTGATGATGGGCTTTTTTAATCTGCTGCATTTCTTAATAGGTCAGTGCTCCCAAAATGGTGTTAGATTCCAGGATACTGGCCCACGATCTTAAAGAAATGTTCATATATGCCCATTTCAATATACTGAAAAACTTGGAGGTTATGGTGACTCCACATATAATCTGCCTGTGTCCTTCTGAATGGTAGAGTTTATTGGTGAGGATAGTGCTTTTCATGTTACTTGAGTAAATTGTTGCAGTCTACACTGTCATGCACACTACAACCATGAAATGCTGCTAATTCAGGGAATGACTTTTCCGCTTGGCAGTAGAAGTAACAATTAAACAAACTTTTGTCACAATTATGCTGTGGAGTTTGAGTCTGTTGCAACAGATACTTCCATCTCCATCCTGTGGTTTCTGCCCATCCTCCTGACTTGAACTTTCCAAAGGTTGAAAAGACTTGAAAAAGTCAGGGTGTGAACTACTTGTCCTCGAGCTCCCAGTTTCTGCACTGCCTTTGGAGCCACAGTTTTAATATGGCAGGTCCAGTTAAACTTTCAGTCAGCGATGACTACTAACATATTGACAGCAGGTGTTTCAGTCATCTTGCTGTTATTTCTTGGTAGTCAAAATGGACATTAGCTTCAATAGATTCGCATCAAATCAGTAACAATACCATAGAGGAGGAATTCCTGGTAAGTACAAATTGCTTTCTGTATTAATATATCAAGGAGCCAATTAGAGAACAGGGGTGGGAGGGTGAACTGTGACGAGGAGGCAGAGGTGCTTCAGTGTGAGTGAGCAAATGCATGGCAGACTAAGTATAATGTTGATAAATTTGAGGTTATCAATTTTGCTAGCAAAAACAGGGAGACAGATTATTATTTGAATGATGATAAATTGGGAAAGGGGAGAGATACAGTGTCCTGGTACACCAGCCACTGAAAATAAGTATGCAGGTCCAGCAGGCAGAGAAGAAGCAAATAGTATGTGGACCTTCATAGTGAGAGGATTCGAGTCCAGAGCCAGGAGCCACAGTCTAAAGATATGGGATAGGTCAATTAGTACTGAGATGAAGAGAACTTCTTCACCAATAGAGTGGTGATCAGGTGGAATTCTGTGCTGCAGAATGTTGTTAAGGCCAAAAATATTGAATGTTTTCAAGAAGGACTTACATATAGAAATAGAATCATTGTTCCAAGAAAATAAGAAGAGTTGCTGAAGTGCATCTGAAGCCATCAAAGAACTGAGTCTGGTCTAAGGAAGGGAAAAGAAATATTTAACTAGCCAAACAGAAGTGACGAGATTAAGCATCACATTAACCAATGCAGTTCTTGGAACAAATACCAAGTTAAGCAAGTTAAAGAACCCCTTATGACACATGATATTGCAGATAGATCATGGATGAAGCTGAGAGTAGTCTTGCTCACACCTGCAGAAACTGGTTATCTTGTCAGAATTAGTTAATATTCTGAATACTGGGAATTGGACTAGTTGCTGTCAATCTCTACCAGTAAGATTGTAAAATGTCTAAAAGAACGCTTTGGTCAGTACAACATTCCAGACATTGTGGTGAGTGGCAAGGTTGAATGAAGCATTCAGCTGCTTCATAAAGAACTGAGAAATTCAACACTGCATCATCTCTGCTCTGTCTCTGGTCAAATTGAAACTCTAAGATGGCAGTGAAATTTCTCGCAGAATCATGAAGAAATCAAGCAAATGCAGCACAGACTTGAGCGAAACAATTGAGTGGAGAAAGATATCTACTGTAGGTATGGAAAGTAGTCCAATCCAAAGATTCCCTCAAATTACACTTCCTATAAAGAGAAATAGATGAAGGCGGAAGTGGTAATAGGCATGAGTGACAAAATCAGCAAAATGACAGGAAGCCAAGTTTTACTTTGATAAAACTGCCAAGTCATCAGACCTGAGCATCAGTGAGACAGTCAGCGTGTAGCTAGGGGTTGGATAATAAATTCATGATGCAAAGTGATACCAACAGCATGATTTCAAATCCTGCACCAGCTGTGGTTACAATTAATGTTCCTCCTTCTCAACCTCTCCCCTTGCCTAAGGTGTGCTGACCCTCAGGTTAAGCCACCACCAGTCATTTTTCTCAATGAAAGAGCAGGCTTATGGGGTTATGGTGACTTTTACTGAATAAACTTCCAAATATCTCAGCAAAAAACAGACCACCTGGCAACATTTGACCATTTTGTCCAGTTGTCACCCCAATCATATTGAATAATTATGATATATCCTTACAATTGCAGGCATCTATCCTCATCTAAAGAAGCTGTGCCTTTAATCTCAGCAACATATCAGGAAGGCTTCATCACACCACTTGCACTGAGTACAGAATGACCATCAGTTTCAGCAGTCCATCATTTCCTAACAATAGAATTGGATCGGCAACCCCAGTTACCATGGCAACAACACTTTCCACAAGAGTGACACTCCCCAGCGACAGCACACTACCCTAGGACTGAGGAGCTGTTAACAGATGAACAGCTAACAACAATGTGCACATGCTCAATTAGGATTTAAATTGTTTGTGTGCTCTACGGACTATGTATGTAATGCATACACAGAGACCATGGAATGGAATGGCAAGTGTTAACACACAGTTTGATTAATGAATTATAATTTTCTTTTGACCAATTATAATAGTTACTTGGAATAACTTGATAAATATAAATAATAGTCCATGCAATTTCTTTTACATTTATGAAAAGAGAGATGATCAGAGAAATGCGTTTTTACTTGGTGTATTGGCTGGTTTTCTGTAGTCATGTGACCTCTACCTCTGCTTAATGCGCATACCTGTGCAGACTGTGTCAGTCATTAAACAGGCACTTATGAAGCTTCGTAATATCTAAGAACTTGGATTCTAAAATGGGGGGAAATGGATTTTTGATTCCAGTTCTGTGAAGATCTGACTTTTTACAAAAAGTTCAGCCAATCAAAAACATTGATTTTGAAACAGCATTAGCAAGAAGTCATGTGATATTTGCTAAATGACCAGCAAGCCAGCTTGGAGCTAATTGTTCATGTGTTTCTTTACTTTAATTTTACTTGCACCAGTGAGAGAGAAAAGAAACTGAAAGCAGTTTCATGCAGGCGCAAGAGGCATAACTGCTGAAATTTGCTGTGTGGAAAACAACTACAGCTCTGCCAACTGAGCAAGAAGGTTTAGCAGGGTGATAAAAGTAACTTTTCACTGAGGTTTGAGTTTTTGTCAGGATATTGCTGATATTAAAGTGATGAGATCATTCTAATTGCTGTTGACTTGACTACTGAAGTTTAAGATTTTTTCTTTGTACTGTAATAAATGCTTATGTTCTCTTTCTAAAAATACATTGGCATCCCCTTATAAATATGTACAGGAACTGACCTCCACAGTAAACAAATTAAAAATAAAACTTACGACGTATGCCAGGTTTCACATTGAGAGCTGACTTCTGCAGTATTACTCTCAGCTAGGATTACAATACTTGAAATGGTACTCTTACTCTGGTTTCATTTTTCAGTAAGAGTTGGTATTTATGGAAATTGGAGGTTGTTTGATATGAAGATAACGCCCATAAAGCATTTGTTTCATAGTTCTTTTTCCCCTGTTTCTGATTTCAAAGTTCACTTCAGTTAACAGGGAAATATTAAATTACTTTGGCTTATACATTTCCTCCTCATTTTGTTTTTTTTTAAATGGCAGTAACCGAGAAATTCAGTAGCAATACTTTCGGAATCATGGTAAGTTAGGAGATAATCCATATTATTGGTCCTTGCAGTCCATTGACATAGAGCCTATGTGTTGCTACAATGCATCAAACATTGCAGAGAATGAAAAAAAACTGTGCTGTGGCTAACAACACATGGTCATTGTACAAGTGAAGCTGAATAGGGATAGTAGGGCCAGGGAAATGTGAGGGTTGGGGTGGGGGTTGTTCTCATTCCATATAGATATATAAAAACAGGAGAATAGCCCTTTCTGGATGGGCATAGGTATATTCACCACTTGAAATTCCTCTTCGAGTTTCATTTTGTCCTGATTTGGACATAAATCATTGTTTCTTCATCTGTTCTTGGTTGAAATCTTGCGACACTCTCCCTAACAGCTCTGTGAAGATAGCTACACCACAGAAACTGTTCAACAGAGAAGCTCACCAGAACATTTTAAATGAGGAGGGAGTCAATAAAGGCTGGTGTTGCCGGTAACATCCACATCCTTAAAGAGAATAAATACACCCACCTCTTCCATGAGCTGAGGAATTTAAGGATAATGGCCTTTAACTTGTTCTCCTCTGATGACGAAACAACCATTTATTTTCGGTTTAATTGAGGCAGAACACAAGATGGAGAGCAGCCAACCCACTCCCTGGAAGCAAGTTGTCATTAAAATAATGAGGCTGCAATCATATGGTAACTTCCAATTGCAGATTGAATCCTGACCAGTCAAGTTCCCTAGATCTTGGAAGGGAAAGACAGTTCTGGGGAGGACATAACTGCTTTTACAGCATGGCCAGCAGGTGTGCCCTCTTGGTGCCCCAAACTACCTGCTTCCCTGGTATAGACCCCATACCATGCCTCCCATTATGAAGTACCCCATCCAAAACACCTCCACAAACACTCAGTGGTTGCACCCACACTTCGGTCAGAATTCAGACGTCATCCTTTGATCTGACTCATTGCAATGTCAAGCATCAGTTCACCATCCTTCCCAAACCCCACCACGAAGTTGGATGGTTGGGACCTGGAACACTAGCATCAGCAGTAGCCTGCTTCAAACCACCCCTCCATGCTGACATCTTGATTGGCATCCCATTTTAAAAAATGTGTGCCGCTGAGTTGACTAAAACTCCAACCCTCTGCTCAGGAAACGCATCTTTGTCAATATCATAGCCAATGCTTTGAAAGAAAAAACAGAGATGACAGAGACATTCATCAGATCAAAGAGCAACAATTGATAGACCATGATTAGTCAGTTGACAAAATTATTATAAGCAATGATGCTATTTGTACTTTTCAGTACATATTACCCTGTGTACTATATACCACAGATAGGCAGATTCTGTTGAGCGAGATATCTTGAAGTTTATTTACATTATCTTTTGACAGGTTATAATATCACAGATGTGCAAATAAATCTGAGTTCTGTGTTTACTGGTGTTACTACAGTACACACACATAACCAATTGACTACAATAACTCCATTATCTCGAAAGAATGTGTGAAAGCGAGGCCTGCATTTTTACTCCAGAAGGACATATGTTATGATGTCATATAACTGTCTTAATGATACAGGGCTGTCATATCTGGAATCTATTCCAAAATACAACATGCAGTGCATTATATTTGACTATTTTCTCAGCAGATGTAGTCTGAACCACTGAGTGTCTCCATTGCTTGTGCTTCTTCACGGTGGCTCAGTGGTTAGCACTGTTGCCTCACAGCACCAGGGGCCTGGGTTCAATTCCACTCTCGGGCAACTGTCTGTGTGGAGTTTGCACCTTCTCCCTGTGTCTGAATGACCCTTGACCTAGGCACTCCACCTGCCTAACACCTTAGACATCTGCCTACCCAGCTATTACCAATCCACCTACCTACTTAATTCACCCAGTTAACCACTTACCATATTCACTTATCTATCCTACCACCCTACCTATTCATGTATTTATCCTCGCACCCATTCCGGTACAGCATTGAACCAAAGCATTAAAAGAGGAGCAAACTCCACTCCACTGTGACTGAACTCTCTGAGAAGTTGCTGCTTTCTGCATTTCTAGGAAAGCTGGTCACACAAGACCTGGCAAGAAACTCGAAGCAGCATTGAATCAGGGTATAAGTTTGAGTGGAGCTGAAATTTAAGGATGATTGCTGCTCCTTGGAAGATCCAGATTTTTTTTTTCCTTAAAACTTGCTAGTTATAATTCTGGCATATATCAAAGAAAACAACTTTCTAATCACTGAACTTGTTCCATGACAAAGTCAGTGTTTAGGATTTAGGTTTCATGCAATATGAACCATTCCTTTCTTGAGTCTAAGTCTGTGCACTTTGCAGTTAGATTTTAGAATCTCAAGATGCTATAGACTGTTATCATCATTTTCATCAGTTGAAGTGTAGTGCAAATGCCACTGGACTAGTATTCTTAATGCTCAAACAAATGCGTGGGACACAAGTATAAATCAAAGTTAAAGTACGAACATATGTACAAAGATACCAAACAGGAACAGAAGTAGACATCAGTCGTTCAAGCTGCTCTACCATTCAACAGATTGTAGTTGATCCATTCGTGATCCAAATTCCACATTTCCATTCACTCCAATAACCACTGATTCCTTGCCTAACATGGATCTATCCATATCTGTCTTAACAATATTCAATGACCCACTTCCACCACCTTCTGAGATAATGCGTTCAAGAATCTGAGAATCTTCTGAGAGAAAAAAATTCTCCTCATCCCTGTCCTCAAAGATCAAGCCCTAATTTTAAACAGTGTCCCCTAGTTCTGCACTCACCTACAGCATCCTTTCCTGGCCACCTTGTCAAGATCATTCAGAATCTTAAAGACTTCAATCAAATCATCCCTCACTGTTTTAATTTCTAGTGAAAACAAGCCCAATCTGTCAAATCTTTCCTATAAGATAACCTGCTCTTTCCACGTCTCAAGTCAGTAAACCTTTTCTGACCTGCCTCCAAATGCATTTGCATCCTTCTTCAAGTAAGGAGAGCGAAACTTCACAGTGTTTGAGATGATGCTTTATTAATGCCCTGTATGACTGAAACATAACATCTTTAGCCTTATGTTCAATTTTTTTCATAATGAAGAATATCATTCTATTAACTTGCTTAATCACTTGCTCTTATTGCATACAAACTTTTTGTGACATGTCAAGAACATCTAGATCCCTCTGTAACTTGGAATTCTGCAGCAGTTCTCCATTTATATAATATATAATTATATAAGCATTTATATTCATCTTTCCAAAATGAACAACTTCATACTTTTCCATTATTTTTACATTTTACTGTATTTGCCAATTTTTTGCTCATTTGCTTAAGTTATGTATAGCCTCTGCAGCCTTGTTGTCATTTTCACAATATACTTTCCTAATTTGCTGTATGTCATCTGCCACTATTCCTTCAATCCCTATCTATATCATTGATAGAAGTTGTGAAAAGGGCTCAGCATAGATAATTGTAGGTCCCCACTCATCACATCTTGCTGATCTCTTGTTTATGCATACTCTTTGCTTTCTGCTGCCAGCCAATCTTCTTGTATGCTTGTATGTTAATCATATACGGTGAGCCCCTACTTTGGGCAAATGACCTTAAATTTGGAACATTCATTATGAATCTGGAATTAAAAGCCAGTTTTAGCAATGGTCACCATAAAACTGTCAACTGTTGTTTTAAAAAAAAGCCATCTCTTTCAGTCAACACTTAGAAAGGAAAAGTGCCTGTCCTTACATATCACTCCAGAACCAGATAAATTAGGTTGTTTCTTAACTGACCCTCCATAATGGCCTGGCAAGCCACTGAGCTGTACCAAAACAGGTGGACCTGTACATGGTTTCACTACCCAACACTGTAAAACTAAAACAAATCTTATCGTAATTGTATAAATTACCAATGTGAGCAATTTATTAGGAATACAACAGATCACTTATCAGGAATGAACAAATAAACAAGTTCTTCTACAGGCTAAATGTTAAAATACAAGTTGCGATTTATCATAGCACATACGTATTAATGCTATGAAAGATATTTCTAAAGTAATTAACACGCAGTGATGTTAACATTTCGGTTACGTCAGCCTTCCTCGAATAACATAGCGATTTCGGGTTTTCAGAGTTCGATTAGACAGATTCATCAGGTCATTGGAATATGTCGTTTTTAGCGGTATGATAAGCCCTCCAAAACCTTCTCTCTATACCACTCCTCCGGGCAGACGTAACACCAAAAGGACTGTTGATTGATCCTTGATGCTGTAGTCAGCGAATGTTTTGTTATCCTCCAATTGTTTGTCAGCAAAAAGAATGCGCAGATCTTGTGCCCTGGCTAATCCATAAAACACAAAGAGAAACGGAGAAGAATAAACAAATCTGAAAAAAACTCAATACACACTATGGTTAGTTCTTATTCCAATGTTAAACTTAAATAGATTTAGACCCCGCATACCTCCGGAAAGCTAAATTCTAAAGTTTGGGTTAAACGCTTTAAAACGCAAAGATTTGAATCGGTATCATGCAGCTTAATTTTCAACCCGTACCACCAGGTGATATGATTGACTATTCAATCCTTTAGCTGGTTATTGTTATTAGTTTGACAAGGCTACTCTCATTGCAATTATTGCCCATGTACCTGCATCTCTAGGCATTTTCTTCATCAAGAGTTCCTTAAACTTGCGAACGAGCATTGCGTGAAACTCTGTCTCAGTGTGCGAAACATCAACAGTCATCCTTTCCCCTTTCAATCCCACGACAAACACTTGAAAGATTTTCCCCATTTTACTGCCTGTATCTGTCTGTGTACTGTCTGTATAGACTGGAACTTGCAGTCTATTTGCTGCGTAGTTTTCAAGATCAATTGCAAATGACGTAAGTGCATTCAGTTTCACTCTTAATTTCGGTCAGCCTGATAGAAGGAAAGTATTAAACGAACTTATTGGCTTGCGACTGAAAACAACTTCCTCAAATTGCTCCACGTCAAATCCCCTTAATAAATTCAGAAGTGCTTTACCACATTAAGGCCATCTCACAACACAATAAAATATTGCACACCACCACCTTCTCAAGGGCAACTAGTGACTGACAATAAATGTTGGCCCAGCCTATGACTTTCACTGACACAAGTGTTTGGAAAGGTCATCTGTATTTTCCACACTGCAACCCTGGTTGAGGCTTAGTGGCGTGATTACTTACATTTTTATTATTGTGGATTGATTCGGAGCTGCTGACATTGGAAAACCTTATGACTACACAAGGGAGAGCTATGTTCAATTGGTGTTTATATATATCAATGGCGACAATAGTTACGTACTTTATTAATTCTCTTGTCGCTGACTTGTATGTATTTTCATGCTTTAATGTGATATGGCATTGAAACAGAAAAATATAGAAGCCAGGAGCAGGAGCAGGCCATTCGACCCCTCTAGCCTGCCCAACCATTCAATATGATTATGGTTGATCACTGAACTCAATACCCTAATCCCACTCCGCCCCATATAACTTGATCCCTTTAGCCACAACAGCTATATCTACCTTCTTCTTGAGAACTCAATGTTTTGGCCTCAACCACTTTTGGTGTTAGCGAATTCCACAGGCTTACTATTCTCCAGGTGAAGAAGTGTTTTCTCAGTCCTCTTACTATTAAATTATGACCCCTGGTTCTGGACTCACCCACCATTGGGAACATCCTTCCCACATCTAAAATGTTTCATCCTATTAGAATTTTATCAGTGTCTATGAGATCCCCCTTCATTCATCTCAAGGCCAGCTTTGGTTGTCCCTCACAATTTTCTTCTATTCATTCATAAAATATAGTGTCACTGGTCAGTTGCCCATCCCTAAGAGTTAACCACATTGCTGAGGGTCTGGAGTCACAAATAGGCCCAACCAGGTGAGGATAGTAGAGTGCCTTCCCTACAGGTCACAGTGAACCAAACAGGTATTTTTATGACAATTGACAGTGGTTACATGGTTGCCATTAAGCTGGCTTTGATCTATTAAAGGAATTAAAATTTCATCATCTGCCCTGGGAGATTTGAACGTACGTCCCCAGAACTTTAGCTTGAGGTTCAAGATTACTGGTCCAGTGACATTGCCATTAGATCACAACTTCACCCTGGCACCACATCCACAAACATTTACTCCATATACCACTGATGCACAGTGGCAGCAGTATATACCATCTACAAGATGAATTACAACAACTCCTTAAATCTCTTTAAGCAGCATCTTCCAAACACATGATTACTACCATTCAGAAGGACTTGAGCATCAGATGCATGGCAACACCACCACACGCAAGTTCCCACCATCCTGATGTGGAAATATAATCGCTGGTCCTATTCTTGGAACTCTCTCCTAAAGGCACAGTGCAGATTTTTTTTAATCTACCTGTTCAGAAATGGTATTACACACATCTTACACAGGTGGTACTTGAACCCAGGCCATCTGGCTCAGAGATACGGACATTACCACTCTACCACAAGAGCTCTACTGGCATTGTGTATGCACCTACAATAAATAAGGTTAGATTACATGAGATACAGGGAGAACTAGCCATTTGGATGCATAACTGGCTTGACAGTAGGAGACAGAATGTATTGGTGGAGGGTTGCTTTTTGGACTGGAGGTCTGTGACCAGTGGTGTGCCACAAGGATTGGTGCTGGGCCTACTGCTTTTTGTCATTTATATAAATGATTTGGATGTGAATGTAGAAGGTATGATTAGGAAGTTTGCAGATGACACCAAAATTGGTGGTATAGTGGAGGGCCAAGAAAGTTATCTCAGAGTACAACGGGACCTTGATCAGATGGGCCAATGGGCTGAGGAGTGGCAGATGAAGTTTAATTTAAATAAATGAGAGGTGCTGCATTTCAGAAAGGAAAATCAGGGCAGGACTTATATACTTAATGGTAAGGTCCTAGGGAGTGTTGCTAAACAAAGAGACCTTGGAATGCAGGCTCATAGATCCTTGAAAGTGGAGTCCCAGATAGACAGGATAGTGAAGAAGGCATTTGGTACATTTGCCTTCGTTGGTCAGTGCATTGAATATAAGAGTTGGGAGGTCATGCTGTGGCTGTACAGGACATTAGTTAGGCCACTTTTGGAGTACTGTGTTTAGTTCTGGTTTCCCTGCTATAGGAAGGATGTTGTGAAATTTGAAAGGGTTCAGAAAAGATTCACAAGGATGTTGCAAAGGTTGGATGGTTTGAGCTATAGGGAGAGGCTGAGTAGGCTGGAGCTATTTTCTTTGGAGGTTCAGAGACTGAGGGGTGACCTTACAGCAGTTCTTAAAACCATGAGGGTCATAGATAGAGTGAACAGCCAAGGTCTTTTCCTCCGTGGTAGAGGAATCCAAAACCAGAGGGCATGGTTTAAGGTGAGAGGGGCAAGATTTAAAAGGGACCTAAAGGACAACTTTTTCCCGCGGAGGGTGGTGCCTGTATGGAACGAATTGTCAGAGCAAGTGGTGGAGGCTGGTACAATTTCAATATTTAAGAGACATCTGGATGCGTACATGAATAGGAAGGGTTTAGAGGGATGAGGGCCAAACGCTGGTAAATGGGACTAGATTAATTTAGGATACCTGGTCGGCATGGACGAATAGGAATGAACGGTCTGTTTCCGTGCTATGACAACAAGGTTGATGAAGTTGACACAGGGTAATAGAGTTA
>NC_063344.1:54858184-54860891 GCF_021869965.1 Rhincodon typus
TTCTGTGCTATGACTGATTCCGATCTATAACTCTATTACCCTGTGTCAACTTCATCAACCTTAAAAACCAAGCAAACCTCTGTAAATAAAGTAGCATTACTGTGTGGGTCATGTTAGTTCTGACAACTACATTCAAGGTACCCTCCCACACCAAAACAAGTAGTCAGCCCGACAGTACTAATTTCGTTAGCCTTAGTTCGAAATCTTGCCCTGTTGGCGAAGTTTTTTTTAGACGATAATGGAAATCTGACAATAAAGTAAACCAGTGAATGGTGTGCATTTCTGGGCGTTGCATTTGCAGTGGTATGTGTTGCTAAGCTACAGTTGTGCTATGCAACAGGAACGGAGAGTTTCGCTTTCTCTCCCTGTTCTGAAATGGTGACAAAGACGGCAGCTTCTGTAAATATTGTCAGCGAGGTTTCAGAGCTGCAGTTATGTCATCCAGGAAAGTCACCGATTGTCCTCACTGCCATTTCCGTCACAGCGAACCTGCAAGATCGTGTCAGAGAAGTCCCAAGTCTGCAACAGAGGTATCCCATACCTGCGAGCACAGCAAGAAGAATGTCGAGAGAACAGAGCAGAGCCGGGCTACAGTGAGCTCCGAGCACCAGGTCACAGCGACCAGGCCCGGCTCCAGCCACAGGAGTGGCTCTGTAAACCGGGACTGCGCCCCGTCACCATCTGTGCAGACACAGCTCATGAAGACGCGAACAACACAGGTGAAAGCAGAACTCATCCCTGCTACTGTGTCTCCTGCTAATTATTGGAGTTCTGCAAAGGAAAGGATATATGTGAGTTTATGTCCTTCGCCCCATCTGCTCTCAAGTGTATCTACTCCTCCCGCTACCTCCAATTCTCTTTGCTACTTGTCATAGAACACTCTAAAGACAAATGATTTACTGATATAACTATCTTGCATTTTGACAACTTCTATCACTCGGCTTTTCGTCAAAATCTGGAATTCCGTCTGTAAAGATACACTCAGAAAGGCAATCTGCCATGGTAATCCCTCTGCCAAATTTTGTTTGACAACATGCTTGGAATGTTTCACATTATAAAAGACACTATAACAATGCACGCCGTTGTTATAGGGTGGGCGTGACGGGAAACAAAACAGACAGCTGCCCCACGAGTGAAACAGTTCTCCAATTTAATAGTCAAACACAGATTCCGGGTTGATGGGAAGGCGTTTGTGATGCAGTGGTACTGTCCCTACCTTTGAGCCAGGAGTCCACCTGCTGAATAGATTGATTAGAAAATAACAAGAGTTGCTGGGTTGAAATAGTGCTGCTGGCAGCACCTGATGGCCATTGCACTGGAGTTTGCATGGCCAGGGGTCTGCGTGTGTGCAAGAATGTGCTGCAGCATTTTGATTTCCACAGGCAGCTAATTGTTCACCTTGAGAGACACAGGAAATTTCTTACTTGTCTCATGAAATTCAAAATTTAGAAAATTCTCATGAGGCCCAACTGCCAGTGATAGAATAGAGGACATTTTCATCTCATGATTTCAGAGATATTTCAAAGTACATTACATATAAACAATATCTTGAAATGTTTAATTACCATATTATATGGTATATTTAAACCGTCTTAGAAATGTACAGCCTGGAAACATTGGTCCAACTCATCCTTCCTGGCCAAATATCCTAGATCTAGTTCAATTTGCCAGCATTAAGCCCATATCCCTTTAAACCCTTTATATTCATGTAACCCTCCGGATGTCTTTTAAATGTTGAAATTGTACCAACCTCCACCACTTTCTCTGGCAGCTCGTTTCATACACACACCACCCTCTGCATGAAAAAGTTGTCCCTTTCATCCCTTTTAAATCTTTCCCCTCTCATCTCAAACCCATGCCCTCTAGTTTTGGATTCCCAGATTCCAGGGAAAAGATCTTGTCTATTTACCCTATCCATGCCCCTCATGATTTTATAAACCTCTATAAGGTCACTCCTCAGCCTCCATTGCTCCAGGGAAAATAGTCCCAGCCTGTTCAGCCTTTCTCTAAATATTGTTTCTATAAATATATAAAACAAAAAAGAGTGGCTAAAGTAAACGTTGGCCCTTTAGAGCATGAGAAGGGGAATTTAGTTATGGGATATGATGAAATGGCCGAGGTTTTTTGTATCGGTCTTCACAGTGGAGGACACTAATAACATGCCAGTAATTGACAAAGAGACGAAGGTAGGTGAGGACCTGGAAACAATCATTATTCCGGAAGAGGTAGTGTTGGGCAAGCTAATGGAGCTAAGGATTGATAAGTCTACTGGCCCTGATGGAATGCATCCCAGGGTACTAAAAGAGATGGCGGGAGAAATAGCAGGTGCACTGGCGGTAATTTTCCAAAATTCGCTGGACTCTGGGGCAGTCCCAGCAGATGGAAAAACAGCAAATGTGACGCCACTGTTTAAAAAGGGAAGTAGACAAAAGATGGGGAATTATAGACCGGTTAGCTTAACCTCTGTAGTGGGGAAGATGCTTGAGTCTATTATCAAGGAAGAAATAGCAAGGCATCTTGATAGAAATTGTCCCGTTGGGCAGACGCAGCATGGGTTCATGAAGGGCAGGTCATGCTTGACAAATCTTTTGGAATTCTATGAAGACATTATGAGCGAGGTGAACAATGGGGACCCAGTGGATGTGGTGTACCTAGATTTCCAAAAGGCCTTCGACAAGGTGCTGCACAAGAGGCTACTGCATAAGAT
>NC_063344.1:54861391-54886391 GCF_021869965.1 Rhincodon typus
GGATCTTGATCAGATGGATCAATGGGCTGAAGAGTGGCAGATGGAGTTTAGCTTAGATAAATGTGAGGTGCTGCATTTTGCAAAGGCAAATCAGGTCAGGACTTATACACTGAATGATAAAGTCCTGGGGAGTGTTGCTGAATGAAGAGACCTTGGAATGCAGGTTCATATCTCCCTGACAGTGGGGTTGCAGGTAGATAGGACAGTGAAGAAGGCGTTTGGTATGCTTGTCTTTATGATTTAATGTTTTGTAAAACATCTTCTGGAAGTCCAAGTGTAACACATCTACTGGTTCCTTTCTATTCTTTCTGATTCAGATTTCCTTGAAAATCTTTAATAAATTGGCCAGACACAATTTCCCTTTCATGAAGCCATGCCTACTCTGCTTGATTAAGCTATAATTTTCCAAATGTGCTGCTACTACTTCCTTAATAATTGGTTCCAATATTTTTTCAACAATAGATGTTAGGCTAATTGATTGATGGTCTCCCTCCTTTTATGAATGTCTGTCCACTATCTACAAGGCAAAATTCTTAGGTGTGATGGGATACTTTCCTGGAAGGGTACAGCTCCAACAACACTCAAAAAGTCCAACATCATCAAGGACAAAGCAACCTGCTGGATGGTTACCACAAGCACCACCTTAATCCTTCCCTCCCTTTAATGCCAATGTACAGTGGTAGTGGTGTGCAACATCACCGAGGATCCTTCGACAACATCTTCCAAACCTGCAACCTCTACCACCTTTAAAGACAAGGGCAGCAGATACATGAGAACATCACTATCCGCAAGTTCCTCTCCAAGCTACTCAATATCCACATTTGGAACTATGTTGTTATTTCTTCACTATCGCTGCATCATCATTCTGGAACTCCCTTACAAACAGCAGTGTGGACAAATCTACACTCCAAGAATTGCAACAGTTCAAAAAGACAACTCACCTTCACTTTCTTGAGGGCATTTAATAACGAGCAATAAATACTGGCCTAGCAGGCAAAATCCACATCACATGACCAAATAATAAAATAAAACTTCAAACACAAAAAGTTTTAAGTTCCTAAATTAACATTGAATACATGTTCTCTACAGGCACAGAGATCAACAATAGTGTAGGATAGCTATCAACGAATCTTGTACCTGTCTAGATCAATAAAAAACTCAACAACAAGCTACTTCCTTGCTTTGTTTTAATTTGCAATATCAATCAGTAAGGAGAAAGGGTTCACATTCTGAGGTATTGGTTGTTTCCTAACACTTTTATAATGATGTGATTGGCTTTATTCAGTTTAGCTTTGCAGAAAGTATGCATAATTTTACTTAACCTTGTGTAAATATTGATTTTGTGATCAACATACAGATTACAGAATTAATTGAAACCATTAGCTAAATCCAACTATTAATTATTTTGTGCTAAACTGTGTCATGTTGCTTGGTTATTGAAAAACTTCCTAGAATTGTCAAAGTTAGGGGAAATTGTATTAACCAAAATGCCATTCAAGATTGAAATTCAGCATTAGGTTCAATATCCAAACATCACATCAAACATGAAAGGACAAATCCACATCTGACTCCTAGAATATTTCACGTTTAATCAAAATGAGTTTTAAAAAGTTACACTTACTACATTCTGATAACATTTCTCCGATGAAGGTTCGTAAAGTGAAAGAGGAATAGTGAGCATGTGTCCAACATGCTGGAATTCATTTTGGCATTTTAAACATTTTCCATATTCCTCAATGGTTAGCACATGCAAATCATCAACAAATCTGTTCTGTAGAAAAGTAAACAGAAAATTTGGAAAAGTATTAACGTACGTCACTTTTCAATTCTCTTCCAGAGCATTGCAACATTGGTACTATGGTCCAGAATTTGCGCTCAATGGCAAAGTGAGATCAAATGCCTTGTATCAGCCAGAAAGCTAAATCACAAGATCTCGTGGTCCACACGGCGAGAGATTTAGCTCTCTTGATTTCCAATTGATAGTAGTGTTCTACTCCGGGAGTTTCCACTGTTAAGTTGCAGTGATGACATCAGGTTCCAGAAACAGCTGATCACACAAATACATTTTCACAGACGGCAAATCAGGAAATGAAAAGCAGTAATACCGAATCTATTTTTACATAGAAATAAATATTGATACTGATACGATTTAACATGGATGCTGAAAAATCATGAACAACATTTCATTTTTGTTAATCATTTTAAAAATCTGGAAATTACCACATTTAAAAGGCATCTGGATGGGTATATGATTAGGAATGGTTTAGAAAGGATATCGGCCAAATGCTGGCAAATGGGTCTAGATTTATTTAGGATATCTGGTCGGCATAGACGAGTTGGACTGACGGGTCTGTTTCTATGCTGTTCATCTTTATGACTCTGACTTTAATGAACAATGGAGCAATGTACAGATATTTTTTTTTGAGATTCACCAAGGTTTCTTGAAGAGCACCTTCCAAACCTACAACTGTTACCTCGTTGAAGGATAAGTTCGACAGAGACAAGGGAAGACTATCCACTGCAAGTTCACCTCCAAGCCACTCACCATCTTGACTTGGAAATATATCACCGTTCCTTCAGTGCCACTGGGTCAAAAGCCTGGGACTCCCTTCCTAACATCATTGTGGGTGTCCCTATACCACACAAACTGTGGCTGTCAAGAAAGGATATCAGCAGCACCTTCTCCAGGGGCTACTAGGGATGGGCAACAAATGCTGGCCCAGCCAGTGACACGCACATCCCAAAAAAGAAATTATTTTTCTAGGGCCAGATCAATTGTTCAAAGAATACTTGGTACTCTGAGTGCCAATAAAGGTCCAGGGGCAGACCTTCTGGTCAGCAGTGATCACTGACTGAGAACATATTGTATTCAATATCTGTGATGTGTTTTCTTTCCTTGCAGCTGGATCTTCGTGTACCAGTTGCAGTAGTGATCTCTCATCCTAATCATTCAAGTCAAGCAATGATAAAGATATGTGATGGAGAGTCCACCTCAACTTTTTAATGACAACATCTGCTGTGTTGAGTAAAGTTTTTAAAAGGGTTGTAACAGGGGACTAACTGAACATTGGTGGGTAGGTTAGTGGTGGAGTCACGGCGGGGGGCGCAGGGGAGCGGGGTTACTCTACCACAAACTACAGCAAAATAATACAAGAGAAAATACTGGGGTAATTTTTCTCACACAAGGTCCAAGACCCTACGTGCAAATAGTAGATCCAACAGATGAAAATAGTATTGTGATAGAAGTGATGTCCTCCACTGATGAGTAACTTACTGGCACTCACTCATGAAGAATACTGTTTGGATGATGTAAAGTTAGACTGTCTAATACCTAATAAGATGAATCTTTCCCACAGCAGAGGAATCTTTGGAAGGACAATCTGTGTACACCTCTAAATATGTTTACTTGATCATTCCCTACAACTTGATGCAATGGTATGATAGAAGGATAAAGTAATTATATTTTTCCCATACTTACAAACATTGTCTTCTTCAACTGGTCTTGTAATAGATTACAGAGTGAACGGAAGAGTTCCTCAGCATCCATCTGACTCCCCACTTAAAATAAATGTAGAAACAAAACACTTAAACATTTGGGAATATTATACATTAATTGTTCGAAATTATCTGTATCCCATGAAATTTACAATGTCCTATAAAAATGACTTTAAAAGGCTAACCTAATAATAAAGCTGCTGATTTGTATTGAGGACTGATGTGGGTCTGGGAGGAACATCTCCTCTGATCTTACATTATGTTGCTCTGTATCAAAGCCTCAATGGTAATGTTTCTGTGAAGTGCCTTGGGACTTTTTCTTCCATTAAAGGTACAATAGAAATGCTAGTTACTAATGAACAACGATGAGGTTAGGAATTTGATAGATAGAGAATGGTGTGTTTGGGAGCAGGGTGGGTGGGATGAAGAGCAGTAACAACATGTCCCTCGATGCCACCTCAGAAAGTATTAGTACATCAGTGTGCTTCAGTCTCCCCCTAGACATTATTACCAATAAGACAGTATTTCAACTGAAACTTAATGTATTGCATTTCTTTTCATTTCTTAAACCAGTTTCATCAGATCTTTTGCACACTCCTTGTTCATAGATAAAGTCACATTAAATATTCTAACTGAAATGGATAGCGTACTTACCATTAATATGGTTTAACACCAAGCACCGAATAAATTTATCAGGCGATACAGTGCTCTTAGTTTTGTTGTGCAGTTGCTGGAATACTTTGCCAAGGTGATATAGAATGTGGCTATTGGCTTTTATCAGAAGGCCTTTCTGTTGGCAACTGTAATAAAGAAACAAATGAACCTAAATCTAACCGAACAGAATTCTGGGATAAACAGGGATAGACAAAATAAAACTGAGAGGCCATGACATTGGTGAAAATTGGCCTGTTTTGTTTCAGAACAGACCTATTGGATCACAAATTATAATTAGAAACAATATAAAGAATTTTGGCACTTTAAATAGCAAGGTATTTCACAGCAAATAGTTTCTGTTAGTTATAATGTTAATTTCCTTTACATTCAGTTTTTCTGTATCATGGACATTGCTTGACAGTCAACAAGATGAAGATTTAATTGCAAGGCCATATCAAGCACTTTACAGCTACTAAGTAATCCACAGACACTTTGCTTCAGTTCTGTACAAGTTGATAACAGCAGAGTGTGGTTAGGGAAACAGACAGGCTGCAGGCCAAGAATATAAATCCCACCTATTAATGAATTTATTTTGTTAGGTATCAATTGTCCTCTACTGAAGGGCTAAAATACATGCTGTGCGTAGGAGCCCTCTGGCACTGTGCTGAACTATGCTTCCTTATATTAGCCCCAGTGCTGACAGCAAGGTACATCGCAGCTGAGCCTGATCCTTTAGCTGATCAACATCCACATACTAGAAGGGTAACACAATCAGGCCTTGCGGATTTCTCAAAAAGTTCTCCCTATGTCAAGATGTCTAAGCATTTATGTTGTGCCTTTACTATGCCTGATTGAGATTCATTACTTCAAACAAGTTTCGGAACAAAAGCCTGGAGATTGCTAGCCTGTACTGTGTGGTAGTGGGTGCCATATTTTTCAAACAATTGTGGGAACACTTGGTATATATAACAGTACTCAACATACCTTGCTATTCCCTTCCATTTGTAATACTTCACATAGTTGGTGATTGCAATAGAAGCACTAAAGTCAGATAACTGGCTCCTTTTAATGTGTTTTCTAATTAATGGAATCGTGCAAACTGATTTAACCTGAATCTGTAATTTGAAGTGAATCAGAAAATGACAGGTCACTGAAAACTCCTGTATTGTTCTTTATACAAAGACTGGAATCCCTCCCTAACAGCACCATGGTTGTACATGGACTGCAGTAGTTCAGGAGGGCGATGATAAATTTTGGCCCAGCCAGAAACACCCATATCCCATGTGTGAATATTTGTAGAAACCTGCCAGTAGATGGCACTGCTACCTAACAACTGACAAAACTGCAGCGTGTTGACAACCAAGCTTATCATCAATCTTCATTTCAGAAACTAAGTCATCAACACACTTTGCAAGTAACAAACAATCGACTGTGAAATCAGGAAAACATCCCAACTGATAAGTGGAATGTACCCTGACTCCATTTACCTGCCTTTGTTCTGAATCCCTTGATATTCTTATATAAACAAATGTTTAATAATATCAATCTTGAAGACCTCACTAAGACTCAATTTTTTTGGGGGTGTTTAAAATTTCCAGTAGCTTCTGTATAAGAAATAAAACAATATTTCTTCCTGATTTTAAGATTTAATCCCTGAAACGTCCTACAGAATAAATAGTTTTCTGAATCAGCTCTCTAAGGCCTCAGTTTGATCTCTTCTCCATTATCTGAACATAAGTAAATAGAAACCAGATTCATGCAACCTATCTTCTTGACTTAACCTCTTAAATTCTGGTATCTTGCTGATAAAAGCATGTGTAACCACTGTAAGGCCAATGTATATTTAAAAATATCTATAAAAAGCACTGTGCTTCTGTTACATTAATCACTGTTAAGGCTATCTCTGATCAATACTTTACATCATTCTCCATCCACAACTCTTTCCCCGTACCAACCCTACACTTTTTTTCCATCTTAATCCTGTTCCCAATAAACTGCTGATCACCTAACTTTGCCTCCCTCATGTTAGCTGACATTGTCAAATCCTTTAAATCTAACACTGTTACCCCTTCCACAAATTCAACTGTCCTTGCAAATTACTGTCCCTCTTGCTCTTCATAGTCCTTGAAGGTGTTTACACCTCCCAAATCCATTCCAGACTTCCCTGGAAAAGGGTCCCTGCTCCTGCCACAGTACCTCTTATCAAAGTCACAGCTAAAATCCACTGTAATTGGCAAAGTTTCTGTCCTTCTGTGCCTGTTTGCAGCCTTTAGCACAGGTGACCACTCCATCCTCCTCTAATGCCTCTCCTTTGCTGTCCATGGTATGACTGCTCTGATCTGGTTCCACTTTTACCGATCTAACAATATCCAGAGAATCATATTCTTTTCCTGTCCCCGCATTCTCACCTGTAGCGCCTCCCAAGGATACATCCTTGGCCTCTTTCAATTTCTAATCAACATATTGCACCTCTGAGCAATAGCTTTGAGTTAGCTTTTACATGTACACTGACAAGAAACACTGTTGCTAAATTATCAGACTGCTTGTCCAATATCCAGCCCTGGATGAGTGGAAATTTCCTACAATTAAATAACGCAAAGACTTATGGTATTATTTTCAGTCCCCACTCTTAAACTCCATTCCCCAGCTAACTCATTGCATTTTTCACAATCACGATTGTCTGAGGTGAAGTCAGTTTTTTTGGAACCTTAGTGTCGCATTTGATCCTGACATGAGATTTCAACCTGGTATTCATGCCATTGGTAAGACCACCTATTTCTGTCTATGAACATCAACTGACTTTGTTCGTGCGTCAGTTCGTGGTGAAACTCTTGTTCCAACCTTCATCACTTCTATACTCGACTATTCCAACACATCCCGAGCCGGTGTCCACATTCTACCTACATAAACCTAAGATAATCCAAAACTCTGCTGCCTGTGTCTTAACTTGTAGCAAATTCCATTCCAATATCACTCCTACATTTGTTGACATACTGGCACTCAGTCGAGCAATATCTGGATTTAAAATTCTCATCCTTGGGTACAAATCACTTCATGGTCTCAACTCTCTCTCCGTCTCTGTAATCTCTTCCAGTTTGATAAACCTCCAAGAATCCTGTGCTGATCTAAGTCTGAGCTGTTGTCCGTTCCCGCCTTTTAGTGCTTTACTATCAGTTTCATCCTTTCAGTGGCTGTGGCCCTGGAACTCCTGAAGCTCTGAAAATTCTCCCCTAAACTTCTCTGTTTCTCGACTTCACTCCCCAACTTTAGACCACTTCTTAAAGCTGAATTCTTTGACCATACTTTTGGTTATCTGCCTTAATATCTCCTTGTGTGGCTGAGTTTGATACTTCATTTTATAACGCTTCCGTGATGTTTAATTATGTTGAAGGCACTGTATAAACATAAATTTTCGTTGTATCCACCCTTCGAAGAACTCCCTCTCAATTAATTTACAATTACTCACTTACAATTACATTTTCAAAATCCTAACAATAGAAACATAGAAAATGGGAGTAGGAGTTGGATAGAACATTTGAATAGAATATCCTTTATTGTCACTTGTACTACAATACAGAAGTATAGGACTACAGTGAAAAGTTTTTACAATGGCTGCCTTTTAATGGCGCCATCTTAGGAGCAAGTACCTCAGTACAAATCTTACAGGGTACAAAAAGTATAGTAGTCTTACACAAAGAGGATTAAAGGAAAGCATAGGTATTACTTACAGAGGTAGTTACAACATGGTGAAAAGGTTTTTAATTACAGTCCGATAACAGCAGCTCAGCATGTGGCACCAGGCCCGAGTCCAGCAATTATCCTGCATTGCTCCAGCCTCCAGTCCGCTCCTCATCGGGACTCAGCAGCAACCAGGTAAATCGCGCTGTACTGGGATTCGAACCGCAGCCACCACCACACCCCCCACCCCTCTCGCCCCCCCCACCCCCCACCACCATTGCTCCGGGGACTCGGCCCCTCTGGCACCACCTCGGGTTGCCTACTCCAACCAGTTCATGCTGACTGCCTGCGCGATGCTCCAGGGCTGCTTCCCCATGTGCTTTTGCAGGGCTGTTCCACACGCTGCTCTGGGGCTCACAGCCCATGCGCTGCTGCAGGGCTCGCTGCCCATGGTGTTCCAGGGCACGAGGGCTCACTGCTCTGGACTTGCTGCATTGACTTCGCTGCTGAGGGCAGAGAAGAAGAAAAAAGAAGGAAAAGGGGAAAAAGGAGGAAAAAGAACAGGCTCCTACTTCGTCGCCAGGAGAAATCTTAAGAGGGTATTCAGCCCTTCAAGCATGCTTTGCCATTCAATATGATCGTGGCTGATCATCCAACTCAGTATGCTGTTTCTGCTTTTTCCCAATTTGGTTTGATCCATTTAATCCTAAGAACTGGATCCTCCTTTTCCTTGAAAACATTTAATGTTTTGGCTTCAACCACTTTCTGTGGCAGAAAATTCCACAGGTCACCTCTGTCTGGATGAAGCAATTTCTCCTCATCTTAGTCAGAAATGGCTTATCCCGTAAACCATGACCCCTGGTTCTGGACTCTCTGGTCATTGGGAACATCCCTCCAGCATTTACACTGTCTAGCCCTATCATAATTTTACAAATTTCCATGAAAATCCCCCTCATTCTTCTGAACTCCAGTGAATATTTTCCTAACTGATCAAGTCTCTCTTCATACATCAGTCCTGCCAACCCAGCAATCAATCTGGTAAACCCTCCATAATTCTATAATTTCCTGTTTTCTTTCTACCTCTTTTTTTAATTTATAGGGTTACGTTAGCTACCCTACAATCCAAAGTCTGTAGGCCATCTATAGAAAGATGATCACCAAAACATCCACTATTTCCAGGGCCACTTCATTAACTACTCTCGGATTTAGATTTGATTTGATTTATTTTTTGTCACGTGTACCTAAGTATAGTGAAAAGCTTTGTTTACGAGCAGTACAGGCAGATCATAGCGAGCAAGATCATACAGATCATAGGGTAGAAGGCAACTTAGTCAGAAGCGTATAGGTTATATTGCACAGGGAGTGCGCTAGGCAAGATCAACATTAGCAAGATCAGCATTATTTGAAGGTCAGGACTCCATTCATCAGTTTAATAACGACTGGGAAGAAGCTGTTCCTGGACCTGCTGGTACATGTGTTCAAGCTTCTGTATCTTCTGCCTGAGGGAAGAGGTTATAGGAGAGCATTACCAGTAATGGGTCTTCCATGATGTTGGCAGCCTTTCCGCGGCAGCGAGCTGTGTAAATGGTGTCCATGGATGGAAGGTTGGCTTCCGTGATGGTCTGGGCTGTGCACACCACCTTCTGTAGTTTCTTGCGGTCCTCGGCAGAGCAGTTGTCATATCAGGCCGTTATGCACCTTAATGGTGTGCTTTCAATGGTGCATCTGTAGAAGTTGGTGAAGGACCTTATGAACATGCCAAATTTGCCAAGCCGCCTGAGGAAGAAGAGGCGTTGATGTACCTTGTTGACTGTCTCATCTACGTGGCAAGTCCAAGTTGTCAGTTATCATCACTGCTAGGAACTTGATGCTCTTCACCCTCACAACCTCAGTTTGGTTGATGTAGATGGGAGTGCGTTCTCCTCCTTTCTTTCTGAAGTCAGTGATCAGTTCTTTAGTTTTGCTGATGTTGAGAGGGAGGTTGTTCTCACTGCATCACATCATCAAGCCTGCTGTCTCCTTTCTGTATTCTGACTCGTCATTATTAGATATCTGTTCTACCACAGTGGTGTCATCAGCAAACTTGTAAATGGCGTTTGTTTGGAATTTGGCAACACAGTTGTGGGTGTACAGGGAGTACAGTAGGAGGCTGAGGACTCATCTTTGGGGGGGTCCTGTGTTGAGTGTTATTGTGGAGGAGGTGCAGTTGTCTATCTTCACTTATTGAGGTCTGTGGGTCAGAAAGCTGAGGTACTGGTTGCAAAGGTTGGAGCCAAGACCAAGGTCTCGGAGTTTTGTGATCAGTCTGGTGGGATAGTGGTGTTGAAGGCAGAGCTGTACTCGACTAGCACAAGTCTGACGTAGGTGTCCTTGTTGTCCAGGTGTTCCAGGGATGAGTGCAGGGCTAGGGAAAAGGCCTCTGCTGTGCATCGGTAGGCAAATTGTAGGGGATTGAGGCAGGCTGGAAGACAAGGGTTGATGTGGGCCATGACCAGCCTCTCAAAGCATTTCATGATTATCAGTCCCTGGAGATTTATCAGCCTTTAATTTCATCAATTTTCTCAATGCCAATTCCTTACTAAAACTGATATTTTCAGTTCCTCACTCTCGCTAAACTCTCCATTCCCGAACATTTTTGGGATGTTATTTGTGTCCTTCTTTATGAAGACAAAACCAAAACATCTATTTAATTGGTCTGCCATTATAACCCATTATAACTTGCCCTGTCTCTGACTGTAAGGGACTTATATTTGTCTTCACTCATCCTTTTCTCTTCACATAACAATTGAAGTTTTTACAATCAGTTTGTATGTTCCCCATAAGCTTACTCTCGTATTCTATTGTTCCCGTCTTAGTCAATCCTTTTGTCCTTCTTTGCTCAAATCTCAACTGCTGCCAATCCTCAGGTCTGCTGCTTTTTTTGGCCAATTTGTATGTCCCTTCTTGGATTTAAAACCATCCCTAATTTCCCTAGTTAGCCATGGTCAAGTTACGTTTTCTGTTTTATTTTTGTGTCAGGCAGGAACAAATAATTTAGGCAGTTGCTCCATGCACTTTTTAAATGCTTGCTACTGCTTATGCATCATTATGACTTTTTTCCAAATTAACATTTTATCATAGTTATCTCTCGCTTCCTGACATCATTGTTTCCTTTATTTAGATTCAGGACCCTAGTCTCAGAATCAACTGCATCACCCTCTGTTTAAGAGAAAGGATTCTGTTTTATTATGGCCAGTCTTCTTCCAAGTGGCCTTGCAATACTAGATTGCCAATTATTCCTTTCTTGTTGCACAATACCAAGTATAGGATGACCTCTTCTCTGGTTGGTTCTTCAACAGATTGATCTAGAAAAACCATTCTGTACACACGTTAAACCATATAACATCTGGTCGTCACTTTACTTCAACATTTCTGCAGCTACTAATTTGTCAAACTTTAGTGTAATTTCCATCTTTTGATGCTCTACTCCCCATTCAAATTATTGTGACTATTCATTGCAGCTTTGCTCACTGGACTTCAAACATGAATGGATGTGGCTGGTTTTGCTGTTCACTGCCACAACTTGCTGAACACATAAAGCACTATTGCATACAGTTTTTGTCTGTTAGAAGTGCTCATAATTCCAGGATTTGTTCTGGAAAGAAAAAAAAAAATCTCTGGCTTCTTTTCTCTACAATAAGCCATCTTCTTAAAACCCTCTCCCATCTACTCCACATTCATTTCCTTCAAAATGTGCAAGGAACTCATAGATATATTTATCACTAAAAGTGAATCCATACAATCTACTGCATTTATTGTTTTTCCCTCCTTCACCAGCCCACCAAAGCTAATTTTCTTTAAAGCTCCCTGTGTTTTAGCCCTGAATTCAAATAGTTTCTTAAAATTTGTTTATTTCCTAGCTCCCCTCATATTCTCTCTGAGTTCATATTGTCTTTGAAACACACATCTTGTTCCTTTGATTTGTTCCAACTAACCTTCTGACCACTCAACATCCCCTTCTGTTGGCTGATTCTGTAAATGAATCTTTCTTCAGATGTTGTCCTTCTCTCTTTTAAACATAATGTCATCATTCATCTGCTGGAAAACCAACCCTTTATGGAATCCTTGCAAACTACCATTCCAAACCTTTTACTCTTACCCAATTTGTACCCTTGTTTCCTGAAACTTCATTTTTGAATCCTTCTAAACAGGTTTCTGCCCCTGTCACTGTACAGAAATTACTTTCAAGCTCTGCTCCTTAGCTACCGACTCCATCACTTTGCCTGATAACTGTGTGAGGCTGATGTGTTCATACCTTTGGTGTCACATTTAACCCTGAAGTAAGCTTTTGTCCATATAACTGTGCCATCACTAAGGTGATAATTTATTTCCATCAATATGCCTTCACTGTATCTCAGCTCATCTGCATCTGAAATCCTTGCTCATTTCTATGTTCCTTCTAGACCTGACCATTCTGTGTAATCCAAACTAATCTTCTCCATTTTATCCTTTGCAGATTTGGGGTCATTCAAAACTCTGGTGTCCAAATTCTATTTTTATTCATTCATGGGCTATTGTGGCTGGGCCAGTATTTATTATCATCCCTAATTACCTTTGAGAAGGTGGTGATGAGCAGGAATTTCCTCCAATTAAATTCTTCTTGAACTGCTTTAAGTTCATTTGGTGTCAGTAGACCAACAATACTGTTAGGGAGGGAGGTCCAGGATTTTGACCCAACAACAGTGAAGGAACAATGATTTGTTCACCACATAACTGCTGCTCTTGTCCTTCTAAATGGTAGCAGTATTGGGTTTTTGAACATGCTTTCAAAAGTTGCTATTGCCTATGCACCATCATGTCTTTCTTCCAAAGTAAAATTCCCAATTTATCATAGTTATTTCATACTTCCTAAAATTTATAATTCGCAGCAAGTCCTGTTCACCCATCACTCCTCTGCTCATTAACTACACTAGGTTATTTTAAATACTCCTGCTTAATCTCAATTCCCTTCATGCCCTTGCTCCTCCACATCTCTGAAATTTCCTCCAGTCCCACAACCCTATGACATATCCCTAAACGTGGCCTATTTTAATTGTTCCAGCTGCCAAGGTCCTAAGTTATGAAATTTACACTCTTAAGCTTTCTGTCTGTCTTTCATTTTTTAAGATACTCCTTGTTAAACCACTTTGATTGACCATTTGGTCATCTGCCCAATATCTCCTTATGTAATCCAGTTCAGTGTTCCGTTATAATGTCTATGTGAAACCCCTTGAAACACCATTCTATTAATTAAAAGTTTTGGTCATCTGAACTAAAATCTCCTTATGTTCACTGCTGTTACATTTTATTTATATAATGCTTCTGTCTTGAGATGTTTCAGTATGTTAAAAACTCTGTATAAATCTAAATTATTGTTGTGTTTCATTGCTCTCAACTGAATCCAATATCTGCATGCGTTCTGACCGAAAGTTCTATATAACTGAAGCATGACTTCCTCATTAAGCCAAAATTCAATCTGATTACCTTTGAATGAGTTACATAGGAATCAATAAAAAGAGCCATCAGTTAGGATAAGGTAGAAGTGTTTGTCCATGTGTAAAATATAAAAAAGGTGTTTCTCGAATAACGTAAATTTTGCAAAATCTGCTAGAAGCTAAATTGAGTGATATAAAAATAATCTTACTTAGTTATAAATCTGAATAAAGCAAATAAATCAGCAAAATTGGAACTTACTTTGAAAGTAGACAGCTATATTCTGGAATCATAAATAAGGTTTGCAGAAGGGCATTTACACAACAGTTGTTGCTTGTATTGGCGAGTCTCACAAATGCTATGAAAAGAAATAATATATTACCCACTTTTTTGTGATAACCTTTACATTCAATGAACTGCAGCTTCAAGCTTCCAGTATGAGTAATTGATTTGGTTGGCCACTACACTTTTCTACCAAATTATACGGTGCATTTTCTCCCAAGTTATTTCCTCTACTCAGGAAATAAACCAGTAAAGAGAAAAGCAAATTCACATTTATATCTATCATATCCAACTGATTCCAATTTTGAGGCCCCCACCCCTACCCCAATGAGTATTAATCAGAATCATCACAGAATTCCTACACTGTGGAAGCAAGCCATTTGGCCCTTCAAGTCCACACCAACCGCTCTGAAGAGCATCCTGACCAGACTCATTCTTCTACCCTATCCCTGTAACCCTGAATTCCCCATCCACTTTGCCTGCACATCCCTGGACGCTATGGGTAATTTAGCATGGCCAATCCACCTAACCTGCACATCTTTGGATTGTGGCAGGAAACCAGAGCACCCAATGGAAACCCACACAGACACGGGGAAAATGTGCAAACTCCACACAGAATCAAATCCAGGTCCATGGTACAGTGAGGCAGCAGTGCTAACCACTGAACCACCATGCTGCCCTGTAGAACTTGAATCACAGTGGTCAATTTGAACAAGTCTCCACAAACAACAATAGAATAGATGACCACCTATTTAAATTGTACAGCTTGAGTCACAGGGTAGAAACCTTAAATTTGTTATTGTACCCATGTAATTGTTTATATCTTCTGCACAAGTAGATAAGTTTAATTTCTTTGGCAACGTACTTCTTCAGTGCTTCAATGGAGCATTAGACTAATTTATATCAATAAATCCCACTGTTGGACAATCATTTGACTCAGATTTGAGCAGTACTACTGAGACAAACTGGTGCTTCGACCATCAGTTCTACACGGAGCATTCCCACATCCCAAAAGCATTGGAACCAGAAAATTCCACAGAGCATTTTGTATATCTTTCCTGCAGCAGCCTGCGACTGTTCAAGTGCAATAAAAATGATTAAGAGGCCAGAAATACAGGCACGGCAACTGAAATAAACAGGGCATCAAAACTGGCCAACAAGCAAAGTATGCTGGGAATGCCTGAGCCAAGATAGATACAAAAGACAATTCTGCCTCAGGTCAAGTCCTTACAAGATCCAAGCCCAAACAATTGAAACCAGAGAGGTACCACAACACCACCAGAAGTAGCTGGAAAAGCTCAGCAGGTCTGGCAGCACCTGTGAAGAAAAAATCAGATTAATGTTTTGGGTCCGGTTACCCTTCCTCAGAACTAAGGACTGAGGTTCTGAGGAAGGGTCACCGGACCTAAAACGTTAACTCTGACTTTTTCTTCACAGATGCTGCCAGACCTGCTGAGCTTTTCCAGCAACTTCTATTTTTGTTCCTCATTTACAGCATCCGCAGTTCTTTTGGTTTTTGTTAGGTATCATAACACATCAGGAAGTGTGCAAAGGCAATTCAACCCTTCCTGACAAACAAATACTAGATGCATGAGGCAGACATGCCTCAGTAAGACAAAACAGCAAGTGTATACTCTGATATGAAACCAGACTTCCAGGCCCAAGAGCAGACACATCAAAGGGGTCATTGTTAAACAAGCCATCGAGAGCCATTAGCAGCATTTCAAGGTGATAAAGCCAACTAATTTGATACCTCTGATTGGTCAAGTCCTTTGAAAGTTCCAGAAGGTAACCAGCAGGGTATAAGAACCCAACCCGCAGGACTTGGGTACCCCCACTCTCCAGCCTACCTAGAGTCACTTCAGGATACAGCAGTGAACACACCAGCTCGCCCTCTGACCAGAGAGAGAATCAACCCATGAAAAGAGGAACAGAGCAAACAATTCCACAGATCAGCAAAGTTACGAGTATCTGTTAAGTATTTTCAGTTTCTAAAGAATTGGACAGTTAGCAATAGAGTTGTTAGAAGTGTAAAATTTAATGTTTAACCTTTGTTGTCTTCAAATAAAGTTGCGACCTAGTTCACTGACTGCAGACTCATGTAGTCCTTTCCTGATACATGCTAAGATGCCTGGGTAAATTAATATTGTGTACACTGATTGAGGAGTCTGCAGGGTCTTAGAGATACTCTGCTCCAGTCAACATTACCCAAACAGATGAGAGAAACATTAGGAGCTAAAGATGATGCATGCTGTACCAGATGCACATGCTAACACTCTAGTGATAGAGGGAATAATCACTGAAAATGAAACCAATATGGAATAGGCTATTCCAGCTTACTCCATATGCAATACAAATTCTCATCTGGGATAAGACCCTGTGGGACTAAACTAATAAAGACATATTTTTCTTATCACAACTGCTATAGAAGGTGGCCACAGGTATTGGTTTGCCTGTTCTGAAGTGATCATATTACACTTGAACTGTTTGTCTCAACAGTTACCACCAAACCTAGAGTTTTTCCAACATTTTCTGTTTTTACTTTTGATCTTCAGCATCCTCAGTATTTTGTTTCTATTTAAATGTCTTCGTCCAATTATCTTTAACAATAAATCTTAAAATTAAGGGACAGATTTCAACAAAATGTGGTATTGAGATATGGTATGGGCCATAGAAGATCAGATTAATATTCGGCTAAGTTGCAGATCTGTAATTTATTTAAAGGAGTGGTCAATGTTGGAGGATTGGAAGAACTAGCTTTTTTTTAAACAACATTTGGATTATTATTGGAGTAGTAGCATTGTTAACTGTTTTCGAACGGTTGTCTCAGCCACAGTGGTGCAATTTGTACACAGGTGTCAAAATGTTTTTTTAAGAGCTTGAATGTGAATTGGCTTGAAGCTTCATCAATGAGACATAAGGAGATTTATTTTTTCAGATTTTCCAGAGCATCAACTAGGTAAGGAAAAGCCTCAAGGAAGATTTGTGTAATTGTAATGGGCCACTCTACTGAGTGCTCTCTTCAATTGTTGAAGTTAGTTATTCACCATAAGATTCACTTGGTTATATCTTTAACATTTTTTTCCAAAAATATATGTTATTCATAAAATTCATAAAATGCACTTACTTTGATTGTTGCAAGAAATTCTGGAAAACATTTGTTGATAGTCTGGGTCAACAGTGTTTTGTTTGTGGTTACCATAATATGTTACACGATTTATTGTGTTTTCTGAAGAATGCAGCCTTGCGTCTCTTTTTGGTTTTCTTTCCTGAAACAGATAGATGTGGAGTTGGATCATCCTTTATGCAAATTCATTCTAAGCCTTGCAGCTTGTGAATGATAGAATACTGCTAATAAGCATTTCCATGAAAAATAAAGTGGAGACTATAGCTGTTGAGCAATAAATTCATGTGTACATGCTCAGATAATAGGATTGTGAGGGATAGTACAACCAGATTAGACAAATGTACCATATGTCAATTAGTGATGTATACATGATTTTACATATTCTAATACAGGCTTAACATAGCAATAAGTGGTTATTGTTAGTGTGCTAACACACTATTTCAGGAAATTATTAAGATCATCAAAAAGGTTTGTGTGTGCAAACCAAATATTGATGTTTGATCTAAAAATGACATATCCATTATTATTTGGAGATAGCAAGAACTGCAGTTGCTGGAGTCAGAGACAAACACTGTGTGGAGCTGGAGGAACACAGCAGGTCAGGCAGCATTGGAAGAACAGGAAAGTTGATGTTTCAGGTCAAGGGTCCTGACCTGAAATGTCAACTTTTCCGCTCATCTGATGCTGCCTGGCCTGCTGTGTTCCTCTGGCTCCACACTGTGTTGTTTTATGTCCATTATTATTGCTGGCTTAGAACTTTTAAACTTCAATTCTGGTTTGCTGGCTGGGCAAGCATTTATTGCCCATCCCTAATTACCCTTGAGAAAGTGACGGTGAGCTTCCTTCTTGAACTGCTGAAATGCATTTGGCTCAGGCAGACCAATAATACCATAATGGGGGGAGTTCCAGGACTTTGACCTAGTAACAATAAAGGAGCAGCGATATATTTCCAAGTCAAAATAGTGAGTGGCTTTGAAGAGATATTGCAGATGGTAGCAATCCCAGGTATCTGCTGCCCTTGACCTTCTAGATGATCATTGTTGTGGATTTGTAAGGTACTATATATGGAGCTATAGTGAATTTTTGAATTGCATCTTGTAGATAGCACTGAGTGTTGGTGGTGGAGGGAATGAATGTCTGTGCATGTGGTGAAAATCAAGCAGGCTAGTTGGTCCTGAATAGCAGCAAGTTTCTTGAGTGTTGTGGTTTGGGGACTCAGGAGATGAGTCGCTGCAGGATTCCTAGTCTCTGACTTGCTCTTGTAGCCACTGTATTTATATTTATATGACAGCTCAGTTTCTGAACTAATATTTTGTACAAACCCAGCTGAAACACTGACTTATATAGACGTCACAGTTCTCCTGGTACTCAACAAAATCAAAGATAGGAAAGAGAAGATCTTATCCTTACCAAAGCATTTGCAAGCTGAGGATGAATTAAACAGAGTTCTAGATGCTGGGCTATACATCAATGCACACCAAGAGGGGGATGGCAGCATCGTAAGGAACTCTGCTTCAGAATTTGGTAGGTACAGAGTGACTCCAAATTTGGATTGTAAGAAGTCTACCAGTCAAGGAAGCTAATGGCAAAGAGATGAAACTTGGAAAAGCTACTTTTGGACATTGACAGTTAATCACACATCAGCTAATCCTTTTAAGCTGCTGTATCATTCACTCATGAACATGCCAACAGCCTTACTGCTATTTTGATAGCACATTCTGGCCCACTTTTATGAAGACAATATGAAAATCCAGGTCTATTTCCACTGGAGCAGAGGAGCCCAAGAAAGGAATTAATATAGATTCACTTAATTGTAAGAGATGTTGATAGTGTAAAGAAAGACAAACCCAAAACATTTCCTCTGCTTAGGGAGCCAAGAACAGGAGATAATTAATTTCAAACTCACTTTTAAAATGCTCCTTCATTATGTCATGATGGCAGATCAAAACTTTGAAGTATTTATGGAATTATTAAACTTTTAATTCCAGCATGTGTTTTTATTAAATGAGGGCACTACAGTTGATAGTAAAAGATAACTACAATCATTATCTTGCAGAGTCTTGTACAGACCCTTGGAATGTCCACACTTGAAGAGAGTTAAGAAAACTGCAAAACAGACTGAAAAAGGAATCAATTACAAGAAGCTGACTCCCTCTGGTTATGTTTTACCTTTACGGAGATTAAAAACCAACTGCAACCCTTGTTCTGTGCATGTTCATGGCCTGACCTACAAGTGTGTGGAGTCATATGCTGTGAAGCTTACAGTGTGAGAACAGCCATTATGCATCTTTATACTGCAGGTAAAGGGAAAAAAATACTCTCTAACTTTAATAAAATACTCTCTAACTTTAGAAAATACTTTCTAACTTTAAGAAAATACTCTCTAATTTTAAGTGCTGGCAGCCAGCCACTATTGAAAGGAACCAGGAAAAAATAATTGCATTCAAACAGTAAACACAAACTGATAATTAATTGTTCACTATCAATGTCAACACTATCAGCACCACCCCATGTAACAGCTACAACTTAATACTATCCCCTCTTCACAAATGATTCAGAGACTTAATTTAAAAAAGAATCAGATTTACATCTTGACCCTAATCTGTGTACATGTGTTGGATTATTATTTCTTTTTGTGTTTAGAAACTAATAAACTCAGTCTTTTATTAACTCAAGAAAGCCTAGTAATTTGACTCCTTTTAAAACATAAGTTTGGTTGGGGAGAAAGATGTCCACAAAGAGAAGGGTCCTTTTTAAATTAACCTTAATGCAATTAACCAGAGTCAGTCATTCTTCCTTGCCCAAGAGATTAATAATTTGGGAGCATCCTGTCTGAAACACTAATAAATTGGGCTTGCTCATAACAACAGTCACAGTGGCAAAGTCCTGGAACTTCCTTCCTAGCAGCACTGAGGATATCTCTACATCCAACAACTGCAGTGGTACATGAAGGCAGCTCACCATTGCATTCTACAGGGCAATTGGGGATGGTCGATAAATGCTGGTCAAGCAGCAATGACCACATTTCATGAATGAAATTTTAAAAATGATTAAAAGCTTCTTTTTAAGATTGTTAGGAAATGGGATATTTAACCACAGAGAATAGTGGAAACTGGAATTTTCAAAACTAAATGTTGGATAAATATTTGAAAGCAAAGGGAGATTCAAGGCACTGAGAGAAAACAAGATTAGTTTTCAACTACTCCAATAATGAACATATTGCATCTGTAGGCTGCCTGTATTGCAAATGCTTAGGAATCTATCTGGGTGATTGCAACTTTGTGATTCATGTGTGGTTCAGTACTAGAAGCAGAAAGGAGATGTATTTGATAGGGGATCATAAAACTTGCCTTTTGTTATGACATGGAGACAGACAGACAAATAAAATCAGCCTTTCTACCTCTATTCGTAATTAATTAATACTTTTAATAAGTAATAAGTAAAATTAATACTTTCAAAAACCAACAAAATTGATCCTAATGGTTCCTAACCAAATTTTTGAATAATGTTTCCCAGATTCTGTGAATAATCAATTCCAGACACCAGTTGCTATCTTAAACAAAATCTTGGCAGCTTATTACCAATTATAGTAATTCAGCAGAGCAAAAATTAAACCTTTGTTTCCAGCCCTACTCACACAAAAGACAGACAAAAAACACAGTTTAGGGATAAATCAAAGAAAATAACAAAACTGGCCAGATTACCTAAAAGTGATTTTCATGATGTGTTGTTCCACAGGCATAAATGATGGTTTCTTCATCAATTTTCTGAAGATGTCCACCAGGGTCACCTTTACAGTTCATTCAGGCAGTAATAGCTATAATTTAGTTTTTTATTCTCTGAGCTTCCAAGAACTGCTAAGGGGAGGTAGGCAGGCAGCTGTGAAATCTTCATGCTGTAGTATTAGTGGCTTTTTTTTTGTAAACACAGGCCAAAAACCCAATTCAAACTCTGATCATTTCCTGACAGACTGACAGTCTCCTGTACAAGGTCCCTGTTACCATTCCACATATGCCACCTACTTCAGCAAAAGGTCTTTTCCAGATTTACTGCAACCAATTCCCAAGTACAGATCTGATTAATTGCCAACTTCTGTTATCTGTTTAAACATAATGCTCTTCCCCAGTGATGAAGCATCTGCCAAACCTATTGACCAGGAACCAACTTGCAATTAACTTCCAGGCCTCGCCATCCAATTAAACAAAGTCTTGTTTGATATATTTTCCTTTTCATACCAACTGTTATCCTGCAGTCAAAAGTCACAGTTACTAGTTTACAGCTCCAAACCAAAATTAATAAAAGTATAAAATAAAAATAATGTGAGGGCTCTAACACTTTTTAAGAATTAGAACTTCTTTGACATGGTTGCACAATTTACAAATACCTCAGTCAAGCAATTCTTGAATGCACTGATGAGATCAGTACTTTTGATACATTTAAGATTGTTTCAACATATGTTTCATTCATCTTTCTTGAATGTGTGGAATTTGAATTCCTTTCAGAAAAAATCTTATGTAAAATAATATTTTCTATTAAGTTGGAAGCATATTGCTTCTTCATAAGTCAACCCACTACTATGGATTTAATAAACCTAACTTCTCCAAGAATTAACACAGCAATGTAAAGCACAGACAGTCCTTGCAACAAGATGTCATTTTTCAAATAAATATATAAAAAAGTGAAAATGTATATTTTTTATTCATTAAGTCAATTTAAAAATATTGTTCATGCTTACTGTGGATTCCTTTCTGGGACCTTTGTTTATTCCATGACGTGTATCTTGATTGTACATTTCACGACTGAAAACTCCAGAACAGATTTCTCTCCTGTTTGTTTCATTGTATGAGCTATCTGGAAGTCTTTGCTTTTAATCAACAGAGTATATATATATATCAGGTCAATTGAATATACTGTGATATAGAGTGAATCTATTATAAAAATTCAGCTATTTCATTAGTCTACATTCTGCTGTGATAGACCTTTTAAACAAAAACAAATAAGATTAGTAAACTTGTCAGCAATGTATTTATGAAATAAGTAAAGGAAAAGATAATTTAAGAGGAAAGTCATACATACTTTTAGAAGCTTATTTTGCAACAATTCAGTCTATAAATTGTTGATATATGAGATAAAGCAAATTCTTAGGAATGCTTTAAATGTGTTCTAACCACAAGCAGAATATTTAGATTTACTTGCCAAACCAAGTTCTTATATTGACGCTGGTGTAACATGTTAGGCCTCTTAGGTCCCTGACCCTGTGCCCTTCAGCTATTGTCCTGGGGTAAGTTCTGCTACTTTAGACTTTTAAATAAAATCAAAAATGATTAACAAATTTACCAAAAATGTAGTTAGTTGACAAATCTGAGGTGATACATTTTGGGTGGAAGAACGAAGGAAATCTAAAGAGGCCACAGAAAGCGAGAGATGCGGGTGAAAATGCATACAAATTGTGGATGGTGGGAAGGCAGGCTGAGAAATCAGTCAAAAGGAATATGGGATCTGGGCTTTATAAAGGCATAAAATACAATAGTATGGAAGATAAGATGAACCTTTAGAAGACACTGGTCCAATCTCAATGGAAGCATTGTGTCTGATTCTGAGGCCACACTGTAGAAAGTTTGGCAATGGGGAAGGGAGCGGAAGAGAACATATAAAATTGTTTCAGGAATGATGGACTTTACTTCCATTGACAGATTGAGGTAACTGTGATTGTTATCCTTAGAAGTTATGAGGGATGTGTGACTGATTATGGAAGATCTTCTTTAAATGTTGAGAACATCGGCCCATGGAACTAAACTGTTTGGCAAAAGAAACAAAGGCAACATGAGGAAAAATGCTATTTTTACAAAAGAGAATTTGGTAAGAAGCTGACGAGAAAATATTTGGAAGGAAGGAGAGTAAGTAGGACTAGATAAATTGTTCTTGCAGAGAGGTGGATAAACTTGATGGACCATATTGTCTCCTTCTGTGCTATAACCATTCTATGATTTTGTAAAACACAAAAACAGAAAGTGATGCAGAAACACAGCCGGTCTGACAACATCTGTATTTTAAAAAAAGTTAAAATACTGCTGATTTGTGTCCCCTGTGTCAGCATTCAGGTTTGGATATGAAAACAAGTTTAAGGAGAAATATGAAGAATAATTTTGAAGAGAGTAATCTTGAGCATAATTTGTTCCAAAATCAGCAATCAGGCACAAAGTTTCCACTGTATAAAAAAATCACCTCCTCAACATTGTTATGGACCAGACTATAACCCCTCAAAATATATTAAGAAGGAAGCCTAGATCCTAACTTTGTCTTATTTTTAAGGTAAATGTGAGGTGCTGTGTTCCAGATGTAATTTGAATGGTCAAACTACTTGACGTTAAGTAAAACACAGTTTATTGAAACACTATAATTAAAATGCAATAAAAGAAAGAGGAACTTGAAATAACAATTCTATTGGAAAATTTAACAGAATAATAGATACAGTAACTATTACTAATTAATTCTTCCAATATAGCAACATCCTATAAACACAGCCTTGGCAAAAGACTAATTCAGAAAACAGATTGTCTCATTTGCAGTTCTCCAATCCAGGAGGAAAGTACATCAAAAGACCATTCTGAGAGAGAGAAAGAGAGAGGGAGAGAGAGAACTCCAGCTTTCAGCTGTAGAAAAGAGAAATGTGGTACCTTTACACAACCCTAGCAGCTTCTGCTACTGAAAGCTAAAACTAAAGATCCTGGTTCTGAGAGAATTTGGTCACACCCATTCAGGCTATTTCTATTGTTCCAACTTTCAAAAAAGACCCAAGACCTCACAAGCAGTTTACTTCACTGGCTTTCCAACTAGACAGCTCTGTAAACTCTGTGTTAAAACTTCTCTTTTCAAAGAAAAAGGACAAGATAACCACTTAAAGCCACACATCATCACAAGATTAAAATATTTCACCATATTGATACTCCGAGTTTAATGTGATTGATAACTGGAATTGCAGTTTGTCTGGACCAAGTAAATTCCATCAACTTGTCTTTGTATCCATTTTTATTATAGAAGACTCTTTTGGAATACTGTGTGCAATTCTGATCTCCTGCTGTAGGAAGGATGTTGTGAAACCTGAAAAGGCTCAGAAAAGATTTACAAGAATGTTGTCAGGGCTAGAGGGATTGAACTATTGAGAACATAAGAACATAAGAACATAAGAACTAGGAGCAGGAGTAGGCCATCTGGCCCTTCGAGCCTGCTCCGCCATTCAATAAGATCATGGCTGATCTTTTCGTGGACTCAGATCCACTTACCCGCATTCTCACCGTATCCCTTAATTCCTTTATTGTTCAAAAAAAATCTACCTTTTTTTTTAAAAACGTTTACTGAAGTAGTGTCAACTACTTCACTGGGCAAGGAATTCCATAGATTACAACCCTCTGGGTGAAGAAATTCCTTCTCAATTCAGTCCTAAATCTGCTCCCTCTAATCTTGAGGCAATGCCCTCTTGTCCTAGCTTCACCTGCCAGTGGAAACATCCTCTCTACTTCTATCTTATCTATTCCCTTCATAATTTTATATGTTTCTATAAGATCCCCCCTCAATCTTCTGAATTCCAATGAATATAATTCCAATCTACTCAGTCTCTCCTCATAAGCCAACCCCCTCAACTCCGGAATCAACCTAGTGAACCTCCTTTGCACCCCCTCCAGTGCCAATACATCCTTTCTCAAGTAAGGAGACCAAAACTGCACACAGTACTCCAGGTGTGGCCTCACCAGCACCTTGTACAGCTGCAACATAACCTCTCTGCTTTTAATTTCAATCCCTTTAGCAATGAAGGACAAAATTCCATTTGCCTTCCTAATTACTTGTTGTACCTGCAGACCTACCTTCTGTGATTCATGCACAAGGACACCCAGGTCCCTCTGCATAGCAGCATGCTGCAACTTTTTACCATTCAAGTAATAATCCTATTTATTATTACTCCTACCAAAATGTATGACTTCACATTCATTTACATTGTATTCCATCTACCAGACCTTTGCCCACTCACTCAATGTATCTATGTTCCTCTGCAAAGTTTCACAGTCCTCTGCACACTTTGCTCTGCCACTCATCTTAGTGTCATCTGCAAACTTTGACACCCTACACGTGGTCCCCAACTCCAAATCATCTATATAAATTGTAAATAATTGCGGTCCCAACACTGATCCCTGAGGCACACCACTAGTCACTGACTGCCAGCTAGAATAGCACTCATTTATCCCCACTCTTTGCTTCCTGTTAGTCAACCAATCCTCTATCCATGCTAATACTTTACCCTTAATGCCATGCATCCTT